>NW_022196897.1:70221249-70276594 GCF_008632895.1 Mastomys coucha | reverse complement strand
AAAAAAAAAAAAAAAAAAAAAAAAAAAGATCACCGAGCTGCAAAGACACAGAACCAGGATTTGAATCTGAACAGTCTGATTAGAGTCTGTGCTCTAGCCTTCACCCTTCCTTTAGGGGGGGTAGTCAAGTCTTTTTTTTTCCGAGACAGGGATTAAAGGACTGCGCCACCACTGCCCGGCGGTAGTCAAATCTTTATCCTCATAGGTAAGCACTGGAGAAACCAGGAATATTAAACACACAAGGTTGTCCCTTCAAAGGGAGGGATGCACAATCTGTTTCCTGCTCAGCAGGCTGGGAATGAACACAGCTAATAGCCTGGTGACCTTTGTGCTCTCTGTGTGTGTGAGACCACACTGGAGTCTCCCTTATAATGAGCTTGTTAATATATGGAACCCATCTTTATTGAAAGTGTCACATGTAGTCAATACTATATGGAAGATGTCACATATACTTTGAGTTTTAATGTAGACATGTTTGAAGCTTTATCGTGCACATAGGACTGAGTTGCCATGAAAAGTTTTCACCAAATTGTGCTGTGCTTGTCTAAAATAAACCACTTGGTGTCAGACTCCTAAATTTTGAACTAACACTAGATACTTAAGTTGTGTTGAACCAAACTGCCTTTTTGCCTACTGTAGATCATTCATCACTCTTCTGGCCATGTAGTCACAGGGCATATAGACCCCCCAACCCCCAAACTGTAAGGGTGTGTTGGAACATACCTTTAGTCTGAGCAATCAAGGAGGTAGAGGCAGGCAGATATCTGTGAATTCAAGGGCAGCCTGGTCTACAATTCAAGTTCCAGTACAGCCAGGGCTATGCAGAGAAACCCTGTCTCGAGAAAGAAAAAACAGACAAAAAAGAAGAAGGTATGATTTAATGGCAATAAGCAGGGAGAGAACAAGAGATGACCTTATTTTATTCTGAGGGTAGTACTGTCAGTGACCTCTCCCTAGGTGGCCTGGATCTTCTTCATCATCTTTGTGGACATTCAAAACACAGCAAAAACGCAAAGAATTTTTCCTTTGGGATATCTGTGTTATAAATTTGTGGTAGTTCCATCAAGAACTATCATATGATCTTGTTTTTTGACAGCCTTAACTGGTCTGGAACTCACTATCTAAGACCAACCTGGTCTCAAACTCAAGCACTGTATCTGCTCTGGAATGCAGAGATTAAAGTCCTCAAATTATCCCAACTGGATCAAGATGAGGTTCCTGAGAAGGTCTAGATCAAGATTTGCCTACTAATGGTAGTTTACCTTTGTTCTTAATGTTTCTTACAGTATCTAGGAAATTCTTCAAACAACTTGGAAATCAACACTCATGAAAAATACCTTAACTGAGCCAGCATGCTGCCTCACTGGGTGCTGGCCCCAAAGCTTGCTAGTCAGAGTCCCCGGAACTAATATAGTTACAGCAGATTATCCTCTGAGCTCAGCTTGCATGCTGAGGGTCCTTATGTATGCATCAAAGTGCGCACATGCACACGTGCATAAAAATATAGTACAAACTTAAAAATGTAACTGCTAGTATAATCAGAATTTAGTTCTGTTTATATTACACATGGTAGATTTCTGTAATGATTGCTATTAGGAAGGAGGTATTACTGGTATAAATTAAAAGATGTAGACATGTGTCACTTAGTGTCTTCTGGAAAAATGACATATAACAGGAACAAGAAGATGAAGGAGGCAAAGCAAGCTGATACTCATAGTTAGCCTATGTGCTCAGCACTTTAGACCCTTCTCCAGAGCTCCACATCCTGGGGGTAAATCCTGTTTGCTGCATTTACCATGGAGGAAGATCAGAAGGTCAAGGTCCATTCAGCTACAAAGGGGAGAGTCAGAATTCATATGTTGGGCTCTCTTGCCATTTTCTCCATGCTGCATATGGACTTGGATCTTTCTACAGTAAGTCTTGTTTATTGAGCCAGTGAGTAAAGCCAAGTGGGAAAAAACAAGAGTTCTTTTTAGCCTGCAAATGTCAAGGGTGACAATATGTAGCTGTATTTTCATTCTCCAGCAAGTTCTACAAGAGTTGGGTTTTGTGAACAATGTAGGGAACAAATTCTCCATGGCACTTCCAACAAATCAAAGAATGAGAAAAATGTGTCTACATGAAGTCATGGAACTTTACTTTCTCCTTGGAACTCATCCTAGGATGACAAGAACATGAATCAACTAAAACACAACATGTATTAGCTCATCTGTTTTTGTCAGCTACAATGAGGTTTTATATCTAACATGGTTTAAGGATCTCCATGAACTTGCTTATCAGTGGACAAAGAACTGTGATAAAATGCACATTTAAAAAAGACTACATGTGGTTGAAAGTATATCAGAGACATATTTTAAAAAAAGAAGGTACTTTCACAATTGTCCCAGCAGCAATAAATCTGAAACTAGATAATAAAGCTGATTTAACTTATTCAAGGCAACATAATTTATTAAGTGCCTATTTGAAGGTTGAACTGCTGGATACCACACAGAGAAAGCACAGTGTACTCAAACTAGTTCATAGCTTTTAGAAATCCGTGAGGGACTCCTTTTGTGAGCTTCCAGGCAATGCAAAAGCTATTTGGGATGAGCTATATCCTGGACACAAAGAAGTCATTTGAGTTGGCCAGCTTAGTTCCTTGCAAGAAGTGAAAAAGGACAGTTTTGTTTCTCAATTCCTTGCACAATCAACCAACATTTAATCCTTAGCTACCTTCTATTTTACACATTTTTCAATCTATGTGGAAATAATACTCTTTGTACTTTGCAACACTTAGCAATGGTTATAAACCTTTTCCAACAATTCTCCCGAATAACGTGTATTAAAGAATTCAATGTTTTGTCTTTTTTGTTGGAACAGCTGCCCCACATAGGTCATTGTTGATATTCCACCTCCTTTAGCTTGATACCCATATTTTCTTTTTAGATTCATTTTGTTCAGTGCTTTCGTTGCTGAAAATGTTCTTGACTTCATTCAACACTGTGCTGTGCCAAGAGTATGTTTTGGTTTACATACACATCCTCTGTTGTTGTTGTGCTTTCTCAAGAATTTGCTGTAACAGTCAGCTTTCATTTGGAGTCACCGGGGTCTTATGCTTTCCTTTCATACAGCAAGGTGATTGCTCATGGTGTCAAGAAAAAAGCTTATTGCAGTCCAACTCAGCCACACCTTTCTATCAACATGCTCAGCAATGTCTGTACAAAGATGAGAATACACAAAAGAGGAAGAGGAATGACACGCTGATTATGAATTTTCACTTGTAAGACCCAAAGGGTCCTCTGTGTGCACATTTATACTCTCTAACCTACTTTGGGCTTTTGGAAGTTCAGGTTCAAGAAAGCCTTGCCTGTGTGGGCTGCCATACTTTGCTCTTGTTTAGAGTAGTCTGAAGCTTAGGTATTACTTCCATGTTTGCTGAGACTGTGCCAAGATGTAAAGCAATGTAAATCATGATTCCTAGGCAATTTTATTCTTTCATCTTTACACAATTATGGCACACACCACTTTTGTTAGTTTGTAGCTTGTATCATTTGCATAGCAGAGGTAGAGGATGAAGAGAAACAGTTTTTGCTCCTGCATCCAGGCATGAGACTCTAAAACATCTGGATAAACACCTTCTATGTTAATGGAAAATATCAGTATATTAGTTTGGTATTTTTCAGAAAAGCCTAAGATAGTGAAAACATATAGATAGTTGGCAGAAATTAACTAAAATTTTGGAGGGGTTAAGATGAAATTGGAGGGAGCTCTGGACATAAGTTACCTTCATTTTCATGTTGAGTATATAAAAAGATTCAAGACTAAAATTTGTGACAGGTGGTGGTGGTGCACACTTTAAATCCCAGCACTCGAGAGGCAAAGGCAGGCGGATCTCTGACATTGAGGCTAGTCTGATCTATAGAGCAAGTTCCAGGAGTCAGAGCTACACGGAGAAACCCTGCCTTGAAAACAAAAATGTATAAAAGGATAAAATATACATGCTAGCACATTTTCTCTGTGTGTAGCCGTTTGTCCTGAAACTCATTCTGTCGACCAGGCTGGCCTCCAATTCAGAGACCCGACTGCCTCTGCTTTTAGAGTGCTAGAATTAAATGTGTGTGCCACCACTGCCTGGCCAGACTGAGATATTAATCACAAATATGCTTGCAAGTTATTGTTAAGTAATTAATGGGAGGAAGCTGGTTAGGTAGATATGTAAGTAATGAGGAAGCATATCAGTATCTAGCCTTTGGTTATTTTATACTGTTGGCGAATGAAAGTCTAGCTGTCCATTTCTGGTGGCCTAACAATCAACAGAATTAACTGCTTAAGTTGGAGGACATGGGCTGGTATAGATGACCACTTCTAGCAATATCGAGACTCTATATACAGTGGAGACTTATCAGACATTGGACCATTTTAAATTGGAGCTGACCAGTTCTTTGCTGTGTGAACTACTGCTTGACCATCTCAGGAATAAGCCCTACTAGAATAGAATGTTCCTTAACACTCCATACACCCCACCCCAGTACAACTCTTTTTATCCTTTTCTAAGGAGTTACTTTAAGTCCTTGCTATTCCCAAAACCTAGAAGACATCTTGGCACAAAGTGGCTGTGAAAATGTTTGCTGAATAAAGCTGAGGTGGTTTACAAAGAAACAAAATGAGCTGGGTACTGAAAGAGGAAGGATCCATGAGTTTGATGCCAACCTACTACAGAGAATTAGTAGGACACCCAGAGCTACAGCAAGACCCTGTCTCAAAAAGAAGAAAAAAGAAACAAAAGCATGATGATTTGACTACTTTTATTCCGTATTTGATAGAATGAACCAAACATTGCTAGGACAACTCATGGCCAGTTTCTACACTGATCCCTCTGTTCTATGACTTTGAATGAATTATTCTTTGTATTGATGAGTTTTCCATGTGAACCAAGTTTAGCGTCTCATAATTGGTACTATGTAAAATGACTACACATTTCCAGTGGACGTATTTTGGTCAATTAAAAAGTTCTAGCCATAAAGCTGGGAGGTGGTGGCACACATCTTTAATCCCAGCACCCAGGAGACAGAGGCAGGTGGATCTTTGAGTTTGAGGCCAGCCTGGTCTACAGAGTGAGTTCCAGGACAGCCAGGACTACACAGAGAAACCTTGTTTTGAAAAACCAAAACAGAAAAGACAAGAAAAGTTCTAGCTGTAAGAATTGGACATGTTCCAGCAATGCAACCATCAATTCCTTAGCTGGCTATTCTGCTAGCAGTCCATAGTTCAGTGATTTCACTGCACAATCCTTTGGTCTTATGGTTCAAAATTCAGTCTGAACAGATCTGCTGTACCTACCTTGGTCATGTTAATTCATCCTGCACATCCCCTGCTTTACAAGTGAGTATTGGAAGACTCAGTTTTTTTTTCTACTTAAATCAAACTGATCTTTATTTACATGACAATAGTAGCTCCGTACTTAGGAATGAGGAGCTTCTCAGGACAATGGTCTTAATCTATTACAATAATGTTAATTTTTTTTTGCAATTTATTTGAGTGTGTAAGAGGGGTGCATGCTATGGCATGTGTGAGGATATCAGAGGATAACTTGTAGGAGTTAACTTTCAGTACTGAATTCAGGTTACCAGGCCTTTACCTACTGATCTATCTCATTGACCTGTGAAAAAGGTTTCTAAGATAGGAAAATACTTATGTGTTAATATTGAGTTAAAAAAAAAGGAGAAAAATATTGAGTATTATGAGTTAGGGGATTTGCAGTTTTTGTCCATTAAAAAAAGCCCCCTCCCCTTTAAAATAAGAAGCTTGAACTTGCTATACAACCTAGGCTGGCCTTGAACTCACAATTCTCCTGCCTCTCATATCCTAGAGTTCTGAGATTACAGGTGTACACCAGTGCATCTGGGTCACATTTTAAACCTTTACAATAGTTTTAAGCAGTAAGGTCTTATCTTGTATATATATCAGATTAAGAGAACAAACAAAAGCACATCATGAACTTGATGCAGAAAAACCTTTGGAAAAAATGTAATATCCTTTAAGGATAAAAAGTGCTCAACAAAGTAGGAACAGAAGGAAGGTATCTCAGAATAAGACCTATGGGCCAGCCTGTGGCTATAGCCTGGTGCTGAAGCCTAGAGTGTGCGAAGGAAAGAGCATTCCTTCCAGAAATGAGGCACAGGTGGCCAATCCCATAGTACACCACACACTGATAGACAAGAAAAAGAAATAAAAGGCATCCAAACTACAAAGGAAGAATAAAATAAAATTACGCTTATTGTTGGTAACTGGTAACATTACATCACCTGTACCTATAAAAGAGATTCCACAGGAATCTGCAAAGCTCTAAAATATAACTAACACATAAGACACACACACTACACATACACACACTATACAGACACACACACACAAACACAAGCATGCACACACAAAGAAAAAAGGATTTTCTATGGCATTTAAAAGGATAGAGTATTATGCACTAAACTTAGTCATGGATGTCCAAATCTTGAACACAAAATACTGTACACCACTGCAGATGGAAATAACTGCAAAGGCATTCGTGCCCATAAGAACATTTCATACTATTAAAATGCACACAGGGGATTTGGAGAGATGGCTCAGTGGTTAAGAGCACTGACTGCTCTTCTGAAGGTCCTGAGTTCAATTCCCAGCAACGACATGGTTGCTCACAACCATCTATAATGGGATCTGATGCCCTCTTCTGGTGTGTCTGAAGACAGCTACAGTGTACTTATATAAATAAAGATAAATAAATAATTAAAAAAAAATGCACACAGTACCAGAAGTTATCCAGGCTCAGCGCAATACTTACCACAAATCACAGTGGCATCTTTATACAAATGAAAAAAACTAGCTTGAAATTCATATGGGATCTCAAAGAACCTTGTGTACGATCCCAAAGGATCTCTGGATAGCCTTGGTTGTCCTGCAACTTGCTTTGTAGACCAGGCTGGCCCTGAACTCAGAGATCTCCGATTGCCTTTGTCTATTGGGATTAAAGGCTCACACCATCATACTTCCTGATTTTCAAATAGTATTGAGCAATAGCTATTAAGATGATGTGATAGGACAAGAAGGCAGATACACACATCACTAGAACACAATGAAGTATGTTAAATTCTTTAACAGCTGAATGGTTTCTTTTGAGGACTTCCTACGCTGTCAGCATCATTCCCACGGTGCTCTACCCCAATACATCCACACAGCCTCTTGAATTCATGACGATGACATCTTCTATGATCACCATCACACATACCTGCTGAGTCCAGCTAGTGTTGCCCTGATGGTCCCCAAAACAACTGGCTCTCCCTCTCTTAGCAGTCACTGACTACCTGGTTTTCTTCATCTAGAGTGGGGCCTTGCAGAACTTTCCTTTATCCATGTTCAGTAAACTGATTTCTGACAAGAATGCTAAGACTACACAATGGAGAAAGAATATCTCTTCAATAAATGGTGAAGAAAGAACTGGATATCTATAGACAAATAAATGAATGTGGATCTTTGTAATATAAAATAACTCACTCCAAAAAAAGGAAAACGAGTCCCTGTGCACTGTAACATGTAAAGTGGTGGAAAGGTTATGCAGACTAGTCTGGATGCCTTTAAAAATGAAAATGGCATCATCATCTGATTCAGCAACTTCAGTTCTGAGTATTCAGCAGAACGAATTCAAACGTGAAGTTCAGAAGGTTTGTACACCTTCTTCTTAATATAGTATTTTTTACAACAGCCAAGAGATGGAAAATACATGAATAAAGAAATTTTTGCCTACACACATACACAAACACACACACACACACACACACACACACAAATACACATGAAACACTACACAGCATAAAGGAAATCTTGTCACATGGTAACATGGATGAATCTCAAGTACATCATGCTGTGTGATTCCGTTCATTTGAACTTTCTAACATAAACACAGAAGGAAGATGCTTGCCAAGGGCTAAGCAGATGAGGGAAATTAGTGGTTAGTTAATATAAACTTAGTTTTGCACGATGAAAGCTTTTGATGATGTTTAACAAGGTGAATGTACACTGTATATTTAGAAATGGTTGTGGTCATCTTTCCATGACAGAATATGCATTGTTTGGTCAATGTAGCACCACGACTCTCAATCTTAATGTTTCAAAACAAGTACATCTTTGACGATAAAACATTTAATAATTAAATTATCAAGTGTTCATTACTAAAATGCAAGTCCTAGGGAGATGGCACTAAAGTGAGTTCTTGGTCATAAGAAAACACTTTTTGAGGGAGTGAAAAATGTGCCCATAAGGCCAGATTTGGTGGCTCATGCTTGTAATCTCAGCACATGGGAGGCAGAGGCAGGGGATGTTATCCCAGGCCAGCTAGGTACTGAGAGAAAATACCAGACAAAAGCAATTTTAGGGTTTGCTCTGGCTCACAGTAGACATCGCTCTACTACAGTGGAGAAGGGGACAGGAGAAGCACCAGCAGGCCGGTACCTCACAGCTGTTCCTCTTCTTGGTTCTTCTCATGCAGCTCATGAAATGGTACAACCCACCTTTAGGGTGAGTTTTCCTACCTCAATAAATCTTATCAAGAAGATTCCTTACTGGCATATGCTGAGGCACCTTTCCTAAATGATCCTAGGTTCAAGTTTATAATCAATATAATCTTACACTTCTCTCCAACAAAATAACAAAATTCCCCCCCAAAGACATAAACAGAAGCAAAAGGCACACCTGTGAATTTGGGATCCTGTGTTTCAGTGAATCAAAGGTATGAAAGGACTCCATCTCTCGTATGTTTAAGGATGTTTCTATTTCACAAACAGGAACATGCAGATGAGACATAAAAGCCCACAAGACACAGTGCATAGCTACCTGTTCCCAATGCACTGTGCTAAGTAAGCATTTGCAGTTACACTTTATGTACCGCCCCTCCAGCTGTTACTAACATCCCACGACAGCCTCACAACTGAAGAACAAGCATTTGAATCCCTATTTTCCTAATAAGAAAATTCAGGATATGAAACACATCACACTGACCAATCAGAATAAAGACATAGTAACAAAGCTGGGATGACCAAGATGATGAAGACTATGCCTGCATTCCATTCTCCCTGGCAGGCAATTTAGAGCCTTTGAAGAGTTATGAAGCAGGAGAACGCAGGACTGACAGGGTTAGGCCTCAGGGAGCTAAATCTAAAGCCAGATCAGTTCTGGGAAGGAAATAAGTTTGGTGACTATAAGCTGAGGTTGAAAAGTATACCCTCTATGAAGAGAACCCCCCCAGCCTTCACGGTGTCCCCCATACTCTAGACGTTCCTGCTTTGACATAAACCATGTATGTCAAATTTTGAGCAACGATAAGAATCTGGGTAAGAGACAGGTACCATGTGAACAGAAAAGAGTATTGCTGCAGGAGAAATCCTGATGTGGTACAATGACTGGTTGTTTTCAGTCCAAGTTTCTAGATAATAAGATTTCACTAATGAGGGAAAAGAAAGGGAAAAAAATCTAGATTTTGGAGAAAAAAAGGCTTTAGTCTGGAATTTGACATACTGCCTGGAAATACATGTTACTGTGAGCAGCTTATTGGAAATATGGGGGAGAGATAGAGTCACTCATGTGGAAGTGATTACTGAAATCGTGAGAGCAAGGGAGGCTGGCAAAGGACAGAATACAAAGATGGCAGAAAAGCCTGAATCACACAGAAAGGCTTGGCAGGAAACGCTCCAACGTGAAGTATCAAAGTTCCAGGCAGTTCTGCAACTCAGGGCAGATGAAATTACCAACTGCTCATGGAAAGATTGAATGTGCCTGGTCAGGAAGCCTATGGCAACTTCACAGCCTATTTCCTGCTCAGTATTTCCATCAGGTTTATTCTTGGCTAAAGTGGAAGGCTGGAACAGAAGCAGACCAAAGTTGCCCACACAGTAAGACACTGTATCAAAACCAAAAACAGACACATTAGAGACCAACTTGGCTATAAGTCTCTGACTCTAAGTACCTGCTAGGAAGAGAAATGTATGTATATAGTTAATAATGTCAAATTTGGAGCTGGAGAAACGGGCAGTGGTTAAGAGCACTGGCTGCTCTTCCAGAGGACCTAGATTCAAATTCCAGCACAATATGACAGTTTATGACTGAAACTCCAAGATGTAATACCTTCACACAGACCGACATGTGTGAAGCAGGCAAAACACCAATACACATTAAAAATAAATAATAATGATAAAGAATGTCAAACTGCAAAATGAATTCAGGCAGTTTTGAGAGTTTGTGAAGTGAAGATTTTACTATTTACCAAGGCAACTACTTCTTCTAGACTGGCAATGTGTCTTTCAAATGTAAACTTGTGTTCATGGTTACTGTGGGGAGTTTTTGCAGTGTGAACATGTACGTGTGTGGGGCTCAAGGACACCTCAGGTGACAGTTACTTTTCTGTTGCTGTAATAAAATACCATTACCAAGGCGACTTAGAAAAGGATGTTTTGGGCTGGCGAGATGGTTCAGCGGGGAAGAGCACTGACTGCTCTTCTGAAGGTCCTGAGTTCAGATCCCAGCAACCACATGGTGGCTCACAACCACCCATAATGAGATCTGACACCCTCTTCTGGTTAGAAAACAGCTACAGTGAATTACGCCGGAGCAAGCGGGGCCAGCAGAGGTCCTGAGTTCAATTCCCAGCAGCCACACACCTGATAGCTCATGGCCATCTGTATAGCTACAGTGTATTCATACCCATAAAATAAATCTTAAAAAAAAAAAGAAAAAAAAGAAAAAAAAGAAAAGGATGTTTTGGGGCCTTCAGTCCCAGAGAGGTAAGATTCACTCATTGCTATGGTAGAGAAGCAAGGTAGGCATGGTAACAGGAACAGGTAAAGTTCACCTATCTAATCCCAGGTAGGAAGCAAAAAGGATGCACTAGGGGCTGGGGAGATGGCTCAGGGGGGTAAGAACACTGCTTTTCCAAAGGTCCTGAGTTCAGATCCCAGCAACCACATAGTGACTCACAACCACCTATAATAAGATCTGACACCCTCTTCTGGTGCGTCTGAAGATAGCTACAGTGAATTACTCCTGGGCGAGCAGGCTGGCAGAGGTCCTGAGTTCAATTCCCAGCAGCCATATACATGATAGCTCACAGCCATCTGTACAGCTACAGTGTACTCATACACACAAAAAGTAAATAAAATAAATCTTTTTTTAAAAAAAAGGATGAACTAGAAATGGCTCCAGTTTTTCAATCCCCCCTGGCTCTACTTCCTCTAAAGCAAAAGCTCCTTAAACTTCCTAAATAGAACCACCAACTGGGAACAAAGTGTTCAGTGCCTGAGGCTATGGGTAACGTCTTGCTCAAGCTACCACAATTGTGTACTTAATATTAGTTATATATGGGCCTGTGTCCCATGGCACAATGTGGAGGTTGGAGGACAACTTCGGGGAGTTGGTTCTTTCCTGTCACATAGACCCCAGACCTGCAAACACCTCCACATCCCTGCAGATCATCAGTATTGGCAACAAACACCTTCCTTTATCCACTGAGCCAGTTCACCAGCCTCCACTTACTGAGAAAGGGTTTCTCACTCAGACCCGAGGCTCTCTGATTAGGGTAGACTGGCAGGCTAGTGAGCCCCGGGGATTCATTTGTCTCTGCCTCTCAGCACTAGGATAAAAATTCCAACATTTCATAAAGGTGCTGGGGATCAAACTCAACTCCTGCTTACACAGTAAATAATTTACCTGTTATTTCCCAAGCCCCCGGAAAGCTTATCCTTTAACCCTAAGCATACGCAGTAGTAAGCTGTGGAGAGTCATTATGCTTGATAATAGCAATAGTTTCAGGTTTTTGAAACTGGACTGCAGCTTACTGAAGAAGAAATAATTCTGACTCACTAGCAGCATTTAGAACATAGTAACCCTGTGCAGATGATGAACAGCTTCTTTTCCAGAATGGTTTTACAGCCAAATGATCCCATCAGTGATATGTTTAGAGAATATGGCCAAATTATCCATACTGTATGCTTCCTGAATTTCTACAGCCTATTTCTAAAAGCTCAGAGCTTGAATAGGTTGTCCTCACCTCAAGTGTTTCCTCACATATGACGGTGGTTCCACAGATTATAACTGACCAGAAAAGTCCTACATGAGTGGTATCATAGCTGTTCTAATGTTCAAACAAGTGTTGGTGGTGATATGGTGTAAATAAACTTACTGGGCTGCCAACTGCACAAAAATGCAGCGTATGAAAAAGCCAGGGCATGGGAGTATGCCTAGAATACCAAGGATGTGGAGGGGTTTACAGGAGTTTAGGAGAAATTAATGACCTGGCCAACATAATAAAAACTCATCTAAAAAAACAAAACAAAAAAACCAGAACTCTGAAACAAAAATTAACTAATGCCTCTCTCCCCAATTACGCACAGTAAATAGCTGGTAATACACAGCCAGGGTACTGGTTTATACCTTCACTGAATTTCAGTAATAAGAGTAGAGGTCTACGCCGGGCAGTAGTGGTGCATGCCTTTAATCCCAGCACTTGGGAGGCAGAGGCAGAGGCAGGTGGATTTCTGAGTTCGAGGCCAGCCGGGCCTACAGAGTTAGCCAGACAGTAGTGGTGTCTGCCTTTAGTCCCAGCACTCAGGAAGCAGAAGCAGAAGGATTTCTGAGTTTGAGGCTAGTCTGTTCTACAGAGTGAGATCCAGGACAGCCAGGGTTACTTGGAGAAACCCCATCTCAGAAAACAAGAGGGCTGGTGAGATGGCTCAGCAGGTAAGAGCACCGACTGCTCTTCTAAAGGTCCTGAGTTCAAATCCTGGCAACCACATTGCGGCTCACAACCACCCGTAACGAGATCTGACGCCTTCTTCTGGTGTGTCTGAAGACAGCTACAGTGTACTTATTAATAATAAATAAATCTTTGGGCCAGAGAGAGCAGGGACTGAGCAAGCGGGGTCCACCGAAGCAAGAGGGGTTGACCAGAGCGAGCAGAGGTCCTAAAAAGTCAATCCCCAACAACCAGATGGAGATTTACAACTATCTGTACAGCTACAGTGTGTACTCATACACATAAAATAAATAAATCTTTCAAAAAAAAAAAAAACAAACAAGAAAGAAGGAAAGAGGAAGGGCTGGACTTCTAAGCAGGCACTGCAGCATTTAGGAAGTAGAAGCAGATCAGATTTTCAATGGCATCCTCTGCACACATCCACACCCAGTTTTGAGGCCAGTCTCCATTATGAGATCTTGTCTCAAAAACAAAAGTGGATTCTAATATAAGTGCACTGTTGAAACAGCATGCTGGATTATACCAACAGTAGCTTTACATGTTACGGAGTCTGCATCATGACGCTGCTGAGTGATCCATTGACTCACGTCACCTAGGTTCCTAATGAAATTCTCAGAACATATCCAACACAAGTCAACATAGCATCTATACCTTTACTGATGAATGCCATGTATGGACTTAAGCTTCTATTACAAGGTTTTAAATACATTGTCAGTGCTTTTTACATTAAAAGAAAGTAGCAACATTATTTGGGAGATTTTCTCTCTTTTGCAAAATTCAAAAATCAAGAGGCCCTGATTTAATTCTCAGCACCACAAAAATGAAAGTAAATGGCAAATAAGTATTAGTATGAATTTAACTAAATCTAGTTAGTAAAATAAACAGGATGGGCTATGAGGATGGCCCACTGGTTCACATACTGACTGAATGCTTTCCATCTAAGATTAAAATGGATTCAGTTTTTTCAATAACTGCTGTTACACTATGATTGTTTACTTCATGCAAATAACTGTATCATGCATGCAGGCTGGAGAGATGGCTCAGAGGTTAAGTATGCCAGCTGCACTTGCAGAGGGGACCCAGATTAAGGTTCCCAGTGTATACACAGCAGCTCACAACCCTTTGTGGCTCAAGGTCCAGAGATCTGATGCCTTCTTCTGGCCATGGAGGGGCAGCCTGAAAGTGTCTTGGGCAGCAAGAAAAATGGGCTTCATAGAAGGTAAGTGGGTAACTAAGCTAAAGGCAGATTTAGAGGTGTTGATGAGCTAGGACTAAAGGTAAGGGCACACTAGCAGCGAAAGCTAAGAGCCCAGCCACAGAGCCAATAAGGCAGTTTGAAAATGAGTTAATGTGTGCATGTCTTTGATCTGTGGATCAGAAATAGATCCTGGGTGAGTGTGTGCCTACGACTTGCTGAGAGCTCAAAGTGGAGCAGCCAAAACTGCAACACAGTAGTATCAAGATGCAAACTGATGTAGCATGTGTAAAGCTGGTATAATTCAGCATGCTGTTTCAACAGGATACTTTTTAATATTAGGACCCACTTTTTTTTGTGTACGGTGCACATAAACATCAACATATATATAAAAATCTTTGACAAAGACTTTAGCCTACCTATTTTAAAACAGACCATATCAAGTGTTCAGATAGAGTAGATCTTTTATAAATTGCTGATAGGAATAAAAATGGTACAACTTTAGAAAATACTGCAAAGTTCTCTTTAAAATTTAAAACATGGGGGGCTGGTGAGATGGCTCAGCGGGGAAGAGCACCGACTGCTCTTCGGAAGGTCATGAGTTCAAATCCCAGCAACCACATGGTGGCTCACAACCACCCACAATGAGATCTGACGCCCTCATCCGGTGCGTCTGAAGACAGCTACAGTGTAGTTACATATAATAAATAAAAAAAAAAAATTAAAACATGAACCACACATGTCATTGTACTTAGTCAAAGGAAATGAAAGCACTGCTCATACAAAGATCTGTTTATGTCTGTTCAGGTGCCTTTATTTGTAATGGTCCCTAATCATAAACAATACCAGCCAACAAGTGAATGGATAAATCCCATTATATGAATAAAAACAGTACTTAGCATTTTCCAAAAATGTTCTATTACTACCTATAATAAATTTCCAATTATGCCAAGTGAAAACAAACAAATAAATATATATGATTCCAATCAAATTACAAAAAATGTAACTAGCCTAGATTAGTACTTTCCTGGGAGTGTAATGTTGGGGTGCTTATCTTAGGAAAGGAGTACAAAGGTCTAAGAACAATCCTTTGGGGAGATAAGCATATATTATATGCTGACTATGATTTGACAGGTAAATACATCAGTTGTTACATATCAGATATTTACTTTTCCAATTTTACTTTAACAAAGCTGTTAATAGTTGAATGAAGATCTTTGAGAACATACTTAGTTTTATATCACAGGCATTTTATCAATAAGATGTATGTATTATCTTATGTCTCTTAGACTTAGTTTACTTTATACTTACATATTCACCTATGATTTCTGATTGGTTTTGAGACAGTTTTATTACATTGCCATGGCTGGCTTAAACTGTCTTACATGCTCGGATTAAAGGTATGCACCACCTCACCTGACCTAATAATTTAGGCTTTAGGTTGGAAAAAACATTTTACTTAAAATGGTGGCCAATATATCCATTCAAAACCCAATGTAAAATATTATTTTTACAGAAAGGTCTTTGAACGTCTATAGGAAATGTGTAGACTCTTATTCACTTATGCAATTAAATGAGACACAACCCCAAGTGCAAGAAGAAACCTGTCAGCTGTTGGAGTCTGCGGTCAACACCTGAAATGCTCCAGCTCGCTTTAGCTTTTTCCTAACTAAGCCTCAGGACAAGTTCAGTCAGTTTTGCATTTGGTCTTTAACTATCTAAGGAAAAGAAAAATGAGTAAGGATTGACAATCTTTTAAAACCTGTTTATGCCATATTATTCTGTTCGAGGAACATAGGGAATAGTACTTCACACCATGTATTCAAGAATCTTATTGAAAAAATAAAAAAATACATACCTCGTTTCATTCGATTTCCAAGTGAACAGGTAGACTTCTAAGCATAAGGATTCTACTCAATTTGAGAACAAGCTATTTCATAAATAAAAATCAATCATGAAAAAACGGTAAGGTAAACTTCATAGAGCTTAAGATGATTTTGGCTATGAAATGCGGTTAAACTGCCAAAGCTAACAGGCTAAATCCAGCAGGGGGTGGGATGTTCCTGGTGCCTGCACATGCTTCCACGTGTCTCCTACTCTGCATTCCAACCAGTTTCTCTAGTTGAAATTTTTAGAGACACTCAGGAAACCAGCTGTTAAGCATTCAAGTATGCACACTTAAAAATAATAACCAGAAAAATCCAAGAGAGATAGGCTTCTCTGAACAATTTTTGGGCTGGGGATGTAGCCAAATGTCAGAGTCCCTGGGTTAAACCCCTGGCACCAACAAAAGAAAACTATTTTTCCATAGCACTTCAGTTTCTGCCCAAACTTTAAGATGAGTAAAGCACAAGACAAGAGCATGACTCATTATTCTGAAGTTCATTCCTTGGGTAGTGTAAATTTGGTATTTTTAAACTAACAAATAGCTATAAAAGTATACTATTAGAACACTGCCATTAACACAAATTCACCTTGTTTCATCTTATATTTGTTTGAATTATACTTCTATAACCCAACAGGATTGTGGTGGCAAAATCCCCAAACAAGCATAGGTAGCTCTTTAAATGTTGATGGCTTAGCTATGTGTGGTTTACCCCTCAGTAGAGATGGCTGGTGCAAACAGCTAGATGTCTCTGGTGGTGACATCCCCAATCTGCAATATAGATGACAACTTTTAGGAAGGAAGTGAACTGACTCTCTTATTAGGAAGGAAAGTGCTTTTGTTAGGGCTTTTTATTTCACAATTATGTTAAGAGCACTTATCACATGGAATTCAACATGCTTATTTAATATCAATAAAATAATTTTTATCACATCCAGCTTCAGAAAGCACCTAATAGTTTCTTAATATTTATGTGCACAAATATTATGTATGTATGTATGTATGTACGTATGCACGCACGTGCACCACAGGCATGCCTAGACAGCAGAGGACACAGAGGGAGTCAGATGGCCTGGAACTGGAGTTGTGAATAGTTGCCAACTAACACGTTGGGGTTGGGAACCAAACCTAGATCCTCTTTGTAAGACAAAAATGCTCTTAACCAGTAAGTTAGCTCTCCAGCCCTAGAAAAGCATTTTTAATACAAAATTTCTGACTTGCATTTTTTCCAGCTGTCTTACACTTTTATCTTTATAGGTATTTCTTTTTTGTACTACAAAGGTACATGAACTAAACTTTTGTCCCTGTGAATGCCCCTCTGGCCTGTAAACACTGAGACCCTAGCTTACCTTATGGATAATTCAGCTGTTAATACTTCTATGATTTGTACCTTGTTTTTTAATAAAAGTATCAATTTTCACCCTTCACAATTTTGAATTTCACAGATGTTTATAATCAGTAATAGACCCTATCAATTAGTACTTTTACTTGTCCCTGACTTTGAGGTAATTAAATAATTAAAACTATGGACTGAGCAGGCCATATACATGTACACAAATGTATATACATATGCAAGCATTATAATTAATGAAAAAAAAAAGGTCCTGAGTTTGAAGGAGAATGGGGATGACTATATGGTAGGGTTTAATGGGAAGAAAGTTAAGGAAGAAAAGACACTTTTTCAGGAGAGCACAAATTCAGAGTAGATAGCCAATACTTTGTCCTTTCCATTAGAAAATTGCTTTGGGGGAAAACACACATTACATCCACAACCCCTAAAGCCATTAAATAATTAAATAATTTCCTTCTCAGTAGGGAACTGGAGGTATGTCTCCAGAATAAAAGTTAGTGAACCATAAACACATACAACTATTATACTATTTCTCAATTAAGGTAAGTAAGAAGTTAAAAACAAAACAAACCTTTCCCTCTATTGTGGGTACTGACATAAGACATCTAGTAATATCCTATCATTCTTATTTATTAGCACACCAGGCCAACAGAGTGAAGTAATGTATGTAATTCAACACAACTAGCCCCACATATACAACTGTTTTTCTGCTCAAATGGTAAATTACAAAATTACTGACTGAAACCAGATTTACTAAGGTTTCTCTTTCTCTGGCTATTAGCAATGTGAAGACTCAAGGATGGACACTTTTAAAAAAATCTAAAACTAGTTCATATTATAATATGCTTGTAGCTTATGAAGTTTCAGTTGCTTAAATACCCCCAATTATACATTCTTTGATACATTTCTGTACATACTGTAAGGTTGTTCTGAAAATGTACAGTATTAGAAGTTTTAATGATGACCTTTGTCACTAAAATACAATTTCCTAATACATAAAATTATAATCCAGGATTCATGACTGAATGAAACGCAGCTGCACATTTGGAAGGAAACTAAAGTATAACTTACAATTGCCTTCCCTTGCATCCTCCAGTAGTAGGAACCGAACCCACAGCATTGTGTATGCTAGGCAAGCACTGCAGTACTGAGTCAAACCCCCAGCCTTTACTCTCTTTTGAAGTACAGACTAAGGCACATTAGGCCCTAGTACTTGAGCCCCACAAGGGTCTGTTAGTCTCAGATATTTGTTTGAAAATGAGAACAGCTGTTAAAAGAGATTATGGTCATTGGGAGGGGTTAGAAAATACCCTTGCATGATATCTACTACTTTATTTTCACAAAGGACATTCTTATCCACCCAAACAAATCATAATGAAATCTCAAGAAAAAAATTACCAAAAGGCTGGGAATAGTGGCACACTCCTATAATCCCAATGCTCTAGAAGGGAGAATTTAAGATCAGCCTTAGTTATACTGAAAATTCAAGGCCTGAACTATATTAACCCTGCCCTCCCCACCCCCCCAAAAGTCATTCCCAAGTTTGATCATAGACTTATTTGAAAAGTACCCATATTAATGGCTAGGCCACTAGATATGCCAAATAACAATAGACTATTATGTCTGATATTCCCCTTCTAAGATATACATTCAAAATACAGAGATGATACCTTAAAATAGGTTAGACAGCTCAGAATATATATAGTTATGTTTTTACTCTTGTCTATGTGAAAACTACAAAATTAACTGGATGAACAAAATGTCACTTTCTACATTAACAAAACCAGTAATACAAGAGCAAATATACAACATGGGAAAAGAAATATTAAAAGCACTCTATACCAATGTTTTATGCAGGTTTGTTACTGAAGATACAATGTATCACCAAATTCTACTTTAATTAAAATTAAGCTTCTATTAATCTCTACTAATCGAGAACTGTTATCTTTATTCAAATAGTTATCATTAGGAATATATGCTTAAGAACTGAAGAATCCAAAGAGGAGATTTTGGCAGTCCAATTTAAATTCTGATTTTTTTTTTTAAACTTACTCATTAAGACATGGATTTGAGCTGATAGTATATCAACAGGGAGGTAAGTACATGGAAATGTTTACATAACAATAAATAGTTCTATCAGAATAGTCCTATACTGAACAAATGGAAGATCTATAGCTTATGCTGCTGAACACTCTTTGTACAAAGCTTTCATCCTAGATACAAGACACTCACAACAATCTCAATTCTGCCAAGTTTCCTTTGTCCACTTGTGTTTAACACTGGCTGTAAGGCGTTCTTAGTGATCTGTATCTAAACCTCTGAACCTGCAGCTTTGTTACTATCATATTGTAAAGTCATCCAATGTCAAAGCGGTATTGTACAATCATACAATTCTGATTAGTTCATGTGGTGGAGCTGAGACTATGCCAAGTCATTATGCAAAGATAAGGTTAAATTCAGTCTAACTAGTCTGCATTAGACTCTGTTGTACATAGGATAATTGTGTGGTCTCATGAAACCCATCTAAAGTGAAAGAGTTGATTTAACCAAGCATATGGAAGTAAGTGAAAGTTACATTTCGTCTCTTGTAGAAAGCTTATGTCTCTTGTTTTCTAAACTGGAGATCTCTTAAGTTACACACTGAAATTAGAATACAGTGGCAATTATGTAAGATAAATCTGGAATAAAAATTGATTTAAAATTAAGTTTAGATATAGTTTGAAAAAGCATACTCAATTTCAGATTAACTGTAAATGTAGAGGAACTGTACTGTGAACAATACAAAAAAGATGCAGGCTCTTTAGACTATTTTGAAAATATTTTATCATCAAACAACTAAGTAATCTTAAACTTTTCCACAAAAAAGGATGGAAGAAATACTTTGTAGATATTTTGTTTTATTATACTTTTTAAGACAGTATTTTTATAGAAAAAGTAGATGGGAAATAAACTTGGTTCATAATAGTCTATATTTGATGGGCAGTAGTGGCGCAAGCCTTTAATCCCAGAACTGAAGAGGCAGAGGCAGGCGGATTTCTAAATTCGAGGCCAGCCTGGTCTACTGAGTAAGTTCCAGGACAGCCAGGGCTACACAGAGAAACCTTGTCTTGAAAAACCACAAAGTCTATATTTAAAAATGTTAATTATAATAAGCTAGAAAACAAATTTCTTTATAAATGGCCAGGTTATTTATATGACAAGATATACAAACTTTCTTTTTATTAGGTTTTAGATCTTGAATAGAAAACAGGTTTTTAAAAAACAAAATTTTAGAACTAGAGTCTTTCTGTATATGTGAACAAAGCACTCTTTTGATGAGCTACATATCCTAGTCCAACAATCTGTATTAAAATGGCTCAGCGGTTAAGAGTACTACTGACTCTTCTTCCAGAGGTCCTGAGTTCAATTCCCAGCAACCACATGGTGGCTCATAACCACCTGTAATGGAATCTGATGTCCTCTTCTGGTGTGTCTGAAGACAGCAACAGTGTACTCACATAAATAAATAAATAAAATAAAATTTACAGGTAAATAATACCTAAAACCCACAGTTTTTTTTTTTCCCCCCTCCAGGGAGACAGGGTTCCTCCTCCATGCAGCCCTGGCTATTATTCTGGAACTCGCTCTATAAACCAGGCTGGCCTAAAACTCACATCTCTGCCTCCCAAGTGAGTGCTAGGATTAAAGATGTGCATTACCACGGCCAGGCTAAAAATGCTATTTCCGTACATACTTTCATTCCCATCCTCTCCCCCAAGATAGGGTTTTTTCTGTGTAGCCCTGGCCTATGAATACCAAGATTAATGCCTCTGCCTCCCAAGTGCTGGTGTGGACCTGGGCTGGGCTCAGTGGTTAAGAACACTGACTGCTCTTCCAGAGGTCCTGAGTTCAAGTCCCAGCAACCACATGGTGGCTCACAACTATCTGTAATGGGATCTGATGCCCTCTTCTGGTGTGTCTGAAGAGAGTAAGGGTGTATTCATAGACATAAAATAAATAAATCCTTAAAAAAAAAATAAATAAAGGTGTGGCCCAGCAATCCTTAAGCTCCAAGTTTTCGGGTGACTTTATTTACCTTCTTATAAACAGAGTCATCGAACTTTATGGAATGTTGATTTCAAGGAAGAATTAAATGTCGGAGGCATTTAATTAGGTTGATGATCTAACAATTTGGAATTAAAGTAATAGTACTTAAGTCTTTCTGGAAATGAAAAATAACAATTGTTAATACTGTCAGCACTCTATGGTTATATAACACGTATGAGAAAAATCCATTAAATTTTCGCCTTTTGTGCCTACAACTGATATAAACAATATTTAATTAAAATACCAAGCTAGGAATGTTAAGAAACCTTTCATAGAAAACTTTAAAAAAAAAAAAAAAGGCCCGTAGTTGGATATGGATGTATGATGGTTTTATTTACAACTTTATTGGCAAAAAAAGGGAGAACTTCAAACAGCTTTAATACAGGGCACTGCAGCTGACCCTGTCGGGTTGACAAGTCCCATTCTCAGTGTCCACCTAATTGTCCACAGATGTACAATACTGAATCTGCTTATGCAGTTTCCTTTATCAAGTACAGTGCTCACCTTTTAGGCAGTCTCTAAAACATAAATACAAAGGAAAGGAAACCACTCATTAAAAACTGCATCAAACGCAAGTATTTTAAGTGTGATTTGTTCCTGGAAATTACACATGCCCAATGAAAACCAAAAGCTGGAAAAGCAGTTACACTTCCTACATGAGTGGACAGTTATAACAACAATCATCTTCTGTAATGACCATTTTTAATTTATCACCAACTACTCTGAACTTACTATGAGATGTAGTCAAAGTCAGAAGAGAAGACGCAGGGATAGTATTCCTTTTGTGGAGGACAGAATCCCTCCAGAATCATCATGGGGAAATAAATGTCCTGTTGATTCTAGGTGGCCAAACAATTAATGTAGTCAATCTCAGTTCATGTTGATCATATTGAGCTGACCTAATTTTCCTCCTTGTTGTCATTCCTCTAGATCAAGAGTGTTCAATTCTTCTTCTAGTTCATCCAGATCTTCGCCAGTGAACAGGTTTTCATCAACAGGAACAGCATCAATGGATCCATTTTCCTGTCCTCCCCCTCCGCTGTCTTCATCCAAATCACTTCGTTCACCATTTTCAGCCAGACCTCCAGAAGCTTCACTTAATTTGTTCTCTAAAACAACAACAAAACCCCCCAAAGCCTGAGATCAGTAAGGTCTAGAAATAGAAGACATTACTACATCCGCAACTGAACTTTGTCTCCTGAAATTCAAGCAGCAAGGGCGGGTCTTCCTTTTCCTAGCTTGTACCAATTATCTGTGTCTACTATGAAATCCTATTTTTGTGGACATTTGAGGGCAAGATGAAATTTTTATAACTCTGTGTCCTTTACGTGATGTAGTAACTTAGTTCTCAGTCAATGTCCACATACATTTTGTTAGATTAACTAGGCACAAGATGACATAGCATGTCTGTACCAGTTACTTGGCTTTCGGTTTAACAAAGCACACTAACTGTGATGTTCTGAGAATGGGGACTGGATATTTAGGAGAAGCCTGCGGTCTGGTCTCTAGCACTACACATGTATGGAAGACCCTAGTGGTATGCAGCTTTGGCATACCAAAGATCTATCTTTTAAACTTTTAGTGGCCTTTAGTTAATTTAAACATTTCTGATTATAAGGTTATGAGGATCAGAACATACGTGCCTACTGTCTGTCACCCTCCCTTATAGAAAGAGCAAATCAGTATCTATACTACTATGAATCTCAGAACCCCGGGAGAGTAAGCCATTTGTTTTAAGTCACAACTTGCATACTTTCATAATAAAAATACTTAAGTACTTAATTAGTACTCCTCTGTGCCTTTCTTTCATGGCACATATCCTCAACGTAGTATTCAAACCTCTTATTCAAGGGACAATTATATACAAGCTCCAAATCTTTATGTCCATTTAGTTCCTACAAAGCCTTCCCATGCTAAATCTCACAGTAAATCATTACTTACACTTCCATGTCTTATTGCCTTTCTCTCATATCATTTTTTTGTCCTCTACTAATCCCCTTTTCTGTGACACACACATTCCTATTTCCCACACCTAAAAGCCCCTTCCCTATGAGCACAATGCTTCAGACACTTGTCCTATACTCATCCCTCATTCTTCCTATCACTACATTGCTGTGGTAAGACAGGCACTTATTCCAGTAACCCTTTGCCTAACTGCAATCAATAGATCACTTGTAATTATATCATTATTTTTTGACACTCATATCTCCTACTTTTCCACTGAAGTGCTCGCAGTGTTTTGTAAGCACCTCCTTTTTGTCTGTCCTATAACCCCGGTATGTGCAGTGTGCTCTGGATTGTTTTTATGCACTGACCGACCGAGCTCATTCACTCTGACACTAGTGCAGATGACTTTCACCTTGTTTTTGTCTGTAAATAGTCATACAGAATTCTAGAGTAACACTCTAAACTTGTTTCTGGTCTCGTTCTAAGAAGTTTTGTCAATGGTTTCAGTATCCACTAAGATATCCTTTCTATAGCTTCCACTAGTTTCTATATTTAGCCAAATGTTTATTTCCAGTCTGGAACCTGCAGATGTGAATTTTCCCAAGATGGTTTAGCTCCCTCTAAATAGTTTCCTAGTTCTTTAGAACTCTGAAAAATGCAGCATGCTTACCATCTTTATCTGATGCATACGTGCTGAATCTTTCAAGACTGGCCACAGTGATACCTGTCTCTTCTACATCTCTTGGGATGTACAGGCTTACATCTATGTCATTTACACCCATAGAATCATCAACCTTTAAATATACAGAGAAAGTAAAGTTGTTACATATAAGGTTCCTCAATTCACTTTTAACCTTAACACATTTTCTTCAGGAAACAAAATTATTTTTAATAACATGTAAAAACAAATGATCACTCATTTTTCTCCCCCTTACATTTTTAGAAGGAAAAATATTCATTGACTGTTTTTGCAGAACAAAATTTTAAATAAACAAAAAGATTATTTTAAAGGGATTAAAAAAGTTTTTTTTTTTTTTTTTTTTTTAAATATCTATGGCACATAGGACTAAACTTATGTGTCATGCACCATCCTAAATGCTATAAAGAAAGCAAGCCTATAAATAAAGATCACTGAACTCAATTCACTCTGAGAAGCAGCCTGGGTTAGGAATTACTTTATTGATGGAAGTAAAACTTGAACCCTAGACTCTGGCCCAGAGCTGGTGTGTTGATTTAACTACCTCATTAGGATAAACACGTCAAAACTTCCTCTTACCTCATCACCACCTGTTCCCTGAATGTAACGGGTATCGTCTGCTTCCTCGTCATCATCATTGACCAGCTCAGGACGAAATTCAAATACCTCACGACCACTGATCTATTAAGGCACACAAATATCTCAGGGGAAATGCTAGCATTCATTTTAGACATATTGCATAGACTAAAGAAAGACTGAATCTTGAATTTTAAAAACCATAAGATAAAATAATGAAGGCTCATTGGTGTGAATCTGGAACATACCACCAGTGCTTTCCCAGCTTTGAAGTCAGCTTTCCGCCTCTCCATATCCTGTTCAAGTTTATCAATCTTTTCTTGTCTTTTCCTTTTCTTCCATGCCAGAAAAGATTCTAGAGTGATTTTGGTAACATTTGGACCTAGGGCAGAACGCTGCAAAGGTAAGAGACTTAAAGTCACTTATAGTTTCTTTTAATGTAGGCAATTTTGTCTTTTTGACCACCCTAAAACAGTAAATAGACTAAATTTTGGCACTTTCTCTTTGCATGGCAATGAGATAAACAAGTTCCCAGAGACACACACATAAAACCTAACACTTTGAGGTAAATCTTTTAACTTGAGCAGAAAAGTTTGTCATGAGAAACTGTTGGTAAAAGTAACAGACTTAAAAATCATCACATTAAATCCACGTTTCATCTGTGTTCTTTTAGATCATATTCGACTTTAATGTCCACTCTTATTATTTTATCCTTTGACATACGAACAACAGGGCCACTGTAGGAGTGTATACAATTTAATATTAGCCACTTACATGCATACTGAAGCAAATGATGCAAAATCTAGTACTCCCAAATAATCCCAGCTTTGCCTTATCCCCAGTGTCTGTCTCAGAACCAATTGCTGCTCCACTGAACTAGAGAAAAGTAGCTGCATAGGCTCTTTTGTCAGACTACTTCTCCTCTAACTGGATAGAGCAAACATAAAACCAAAACCGAAAGATGTTTCCTCCCATACATACATAGTACATTGCAAAGAAAAAAAGAACACCAAGGAAAGAACCTCAAAGTCTCATCAACATAACGCACAAGGATTTTACATAACCCCACAGCATGAAAACAATAGGAACCAGTACTTAAAAATAAAATAAACCTTATACACTCATATAGTTAAAGCATGTTTCTCTAATGTATATATGGTAAGATTTACACTTAAGATACTCAAGAGTAATTTAAGTACAGTAAATTTAGGAAAAGGGCATATTATTTTCCCTTTCATAACATGCTATTGCCCCCAAGTGGTAAATATTAGAATTTACAAAAATTATTAAAAATTGCCTTTAAAAGAAAAGATGCTTGTTACCTCTCTTTCAATTAGATCTTCTAATGAGATTTCATCTTCTTTTTCTTCTTTCTTTTTGTCTTTCTTTAGCACAAATCCAGGAGGAAGTGCATGGCGATACATGCAATTGTCCCCACCTCCAGGACACACCCAAAACCAGCCATACTTGTTATTTTCAATAGCTTCAAGAAAATGTCTGCACACCTATAGAGACAACATTATTTAGAAGTGGTAGTGCAGTGTAAATCTATCTCACTTAAGCACATGGAACAATAACAATACTCACATGCTGAGGCTAACTACTTATGTACAAGGTAAACCTATACACAAAAATGTTTGAAAATGCTTCCAATACAAAGAAAGCCAGGCCTGGTGGCTCATATCCTTGTAATTCCAGCTCTCAGGAAGCTGAGGCAAAAAGCACTGTTGAAGAGTTCAAAGCCAGCCTGGGCTGCAGTGTGAGACCCCATGCCAAACAAACCAAACCAAACCAAAACACAATACAACACAACACCAGGGGCTTGAAAGATAGCTCAGTGGTTAATGTCAGGAGGCTTACAACTGCCTACAACTCTGGCTCCAGGAGGTCTGACTTGGCCTCTATAGACTCATGTGCTCAAGTACACATACCACACATACTATGCATAATTAATTAAAGCCACACCACAAAGTATAACAGCAAAATCCCCAAGTTTTTACTCTGGATATAATAATTTACAGTTAGTTTCAGTTAGTCTTTGTAAACATAATCCAAACATCTAACTTTTAAAAATAAATCTGTTCCAAGGTCTAACCTCTAATAGAGCAAGCAAAAGTAAAGAAAAACTAAGCCAAACCAAAGAAAAAACTCCTATGCAATTATGGCATAAACTCTAATGGGATTACTTGACTAAAGGCGCAACTCTGGCCGGGCGGTGGTAGTACACATCTTTAATCCCAGCACTTGGGAGGCAGAAGTAGGCAGATTTCTGAGTTCAAGGCGAGCCTGGTCTACAGAGTGAGTTCCAGGACAGCCAGGGCTATACAGAGAAACCCTGTCTCGAAAAAACAAAAAAACAAAAAGAAAAAAAAAAAAAAAGAGGCAACTCTGTACATGAGTCATAAGGATATAAGGTCCAAAAGGAACACAATACAAAGTAGTGATCCTCTAAACACAAATGTGTTCAAAGTGCAATTCTGCTAGTCAGGCAATAACCTTTACAAGTTAAACAAACAAAGAAACAAAGAAAAAACCCACCAGTCTCATCCCTCCGCCCCCTGGAAAAACAAAAACAAAAACAAACCCAAGGAATGTTTATGAACCAAAATTTATTTAAGTCTTATTATAGTAGAGCAGGACCTCAACAGATGTAAACTGAGGATACAGATATATGGATGTTGAATACTGAAGCTGAGGAATTACCTGAGTTTTTAAAGGCAGATTTCCCAGAACATTAGAGATACTACCTAGCTAAGCCCTCATTTTTTAATTCATATATAAAAATATTTTGAGCTAGTAATTAAAAAAACTTCCACAGCATTAAAATAAAACAGTTCATTAAGTGTGTTGGCTTAATAGGCCTACTTCCATCACACCCAAGAAGATTCTTATCTAAGTATATTGTATTTATCCTGCTTTTCTGAGACAGAGCTTATATTTGTAGCCTGGGCCTGCATCACATTTGCAATTGGCCTATTGGGATTACAGGTATATGCTACCATGCCCAGCTCTGCTCACCCATAGTTGAAGAAGTAGAACCACTCCAGAAAACTGCATTAGGAGACTTTAGTCATTCAGTTTTTAGACCACTTCTGTTATAAAATCTAACTAAAACTCCAAAACTAAAGCAGGGTGTATTGTAGCTTATTTTGGTGAAATGCGATTTTCTAATCCTCAGCAAACCAGTACAAAACATCAATACCTTGCCACATAATTCTCCCTAATAGTAAATGTCACAGCACTCAATTCAAGAAAAGGACATACTATTTGAGTTTTTGGTTTTTTCTTTTCCGCCTCACCGTGCTTCTTGTTTACTACTTCTTCCAGCTTTTTCTCATCCCAATTATCCATAGTATCTAGAGAAAGACACAACAAGCAAGTTTTATCTTCTCCTTCAACAACACAGGCTTCTGAACAGACAGGAGTACTCTACTGTAATATTCATAATATAACAATTATTTCAGAAGCAGCAAGGATAGACATACACAGCATTACCAAATTATCAACCCAAGCTCCCAAGGCAGCATAGATAAATAAGATGGTAGGTAGCACGGGAGGGAAGAAAAGCAGACAAATTGAAACTGAATCACTGTATGCTAAGCACCATTTATTTAAATTTTTGTTCTTTCCAAATATTAGTAATACTGTACTAATATGTTTTTAGTAAGAAACCAAAAAAAAAAAAAAAGATTTTTTTAAACTTAGGAAAAAGTTAAATACCTTTTTCAAGTTCTTCATCTCTTGCATCAATGTAAACACTTCGTTTTTCACATTTTCTCTCCAAAGTGAGGTCATGAGAGAACTTACATTTATCTCCTTTAGTACACTGTCCCTGTTTGAAGAATGCACACACCACAGATTTGGGATCCGCACCTGTATCAAATGGGAAGTGACATTTATATTACAGGCAGGTAACCCATGTTCAAGACCCCCTTTCTGTTGCAGGGCATCGGTTGTTACCCCGCCCCATCTTTCTTATAGGCTGCTGAATGATAAGGCACAGCTTGTATCTGGGCTATAATTACTTTTGCCTTAGCTTATTATTTTCTATTTATTAATGTTCTAGAAAATATAATTTAAAGGTATTTGGTTAGAGTTTTCTTTAAAGTTTTTTACATAGCACTTTATATCTATTTGTTTTTCTTTTACTCTTATTAAGCTAAATGGCTGAGGTGGAAAACCAAACATAGGTTATTCTATAGTCTCTTGGATGTGGAGCCAGCAAGACAGGAGGCAAAGAAAAACATAATGGAAGAATAAATTAAAAGAATACTGCCACAAATATGTATGTGATTTATAATTTATGAAACCACAGCTTTGTCTTGGATCCCAAAACAAATTGTTTTTATTTTTCTAAGATAAGGACTTGCTGTTTAGTTTTGGCTGCTTTGACCTTACAATGATCTGCTCGCCTCTACCTCCTGAGCGCTGGTACTAAAAAGCACACATCACCACACTACACCCATATCAAATAAAAGCCTTAAAAGGTTTATTTGTTTTATACGTGTGAATGCTTGCCTGCATGCATGCATGTGTACCATATGTGCACTTGGTGAATGAGGTAGGCAGGATATTGGATCCTCTGGAGTTATGAATGACTGTGAGCCACTGGCTATGGGTGCTAGAAACTAAGACCAGGTCCCAAGAACAAAAGCTCCAGCTCTTCGCAGGTCAAATCTGAAACACAAATTGTATGTAATAAAAATAGTACTTTTGTATTTAAATTTTACCTTTGCTTATTTTTTGTGCAGCAACTACTGGTTTGAACAACTCATTTAGTTCTTGTAGTTCTTTCTTCTTGTCATCTTTCTTCAATTTCTTTTCAGCTTCACTTTGTGCTACCTACATTTCCAAATTAAAAATATAAATCTGATTTCAAATTGTTTTCAACTATACAGTAATTACTAACATAAAAACATCTGCATATTTATATGTGTACAGTCTCTACATTAAGTGGCTTGCTTACATATTAGGTATTGTGGTTAAACTATTAAAACTGATAAGCCTTGTATAAAATAATTTATCTTATAATTAGGTGTCATACATTAATTACAGCACATTCAAAACCTCATGATTTAAAAAGTTCATGTCAACAAACATTTTATTAAACACGTAATCCTGGCATTTAGCAAACAGTTCAATTGAAAATATTTTTTCCAAAGAAAGAAACCTATGCTCCAGAAATATAATGAGTGCATTTTGACATCAATGAAAATATTCTGACAAGTACAGTGACACAATAATGGTTAGTAACCATTACAAACTACAGTGCTCTTGTTGAAAAACACTAATTTTGTCAGTGCAGTAGATAATAGAAGATAGAATCCACTCATAGTTCTAGGTAACATGTTTTACATACCTAATACAATTACATACCTAATATAATTAATGCATTTGTATTCATCTAAACATTTGTAACTCAGCCCCTATATGAGAACAGAGAATACATGATGCTTATTTAAGGAAGTTCAGAATATGGGAAGACAGACATACAATTGTAATACAATATACATAGTACTCTGAAAACAAAGAATGTAGAAAATTAGATATAGCTGGTAACTTTATAGAAGAGTTCTTCTGATGAACAAAAAAGGAATGTAGAAAGAACCCGCTGCCACTGTAAAGACAAAGGTCCAGAGAACACCAACAGAGGAGAACATCAACGACAAGTTTAGACTTTCCCAGTAGGTGATAAAACTCTAACTTAGGGGTTAGAGGTAAGTAATCAGATCAGGTTTCATTTGTAAACACAGAGTGGTAATTTTGAGGAGGATAGATTAGTAATCCAAGAAGAAAGGCATGGAGTCTCCTCCTATAGGTAGGAAAGCACTAGTGTTTGAAACAGGTGTTAGTACAAGAAGAAAAGAGCATTTTAGGAGCAGAACTAAAGGACTCTGGCTATAACCAAGAGGAGAAAGAGAAGCCTGGGATTAGCATACACACAGTAAGTGCTACTGAAAAAGACTGGGAATACAGGAGGAACAGGTTTCAGGGCAGGAGGTGGAGATGAGCTCAGTTTTGGACATACCAGCATGAAATGCTTACAGAGCATCTGGGTGGAGCTATTCAAAGGCAGCGGCAACAGACATAATACTGAATCCACAGCAACTAGACAGAGGTCTAGTCTGAGATAAAACAACTCAAGAAACAGGCTCAATAAACAGCAGAAAGAAATAAGTTCTCAGAAAGAAAGGGTAAAAACAAAACACACCTGGGAGAAGAATGTACAAATGCTAAAATTGGGTCATCCCAAGCTCTGACTTCAACTACACAGAGGGAAGCATTTAAACAACAGCAAACCATTCCTCTTTCTTCCAAGTAAAAGTAGCCTTTGCTGATTAGGCTCATCTCATATGTACCTTCTAGAAATATACCAAAGGCCCATTAACTATTTGAAATATTTATAGTTAGAAATCAATTGGGAAGAGGCTAGCGAGGTGGCTCAGTGGTTCAGGATTTGAACCCTTGTTCTCTATAAAAGAGAGGAATCCTAGAGAGAACTGCCCTTCCTCTGTACAATAAAGCTACTATCAGTGAACAATTTAAAATCAGGTAACGAGAAAGATAGGATTCAACACAAATCTAGTTGTCCCAAGGTTTATTCCCTGGTACCTGTATATAGTGATTCTATAGGACTCTTCTTGACACCCAAATCCATGGTAGGTCAGTTCACTTGAATATTACTTACAATATCTAATACAATTCAGGCTATGTAACTCATTACACTGTATTGCTTAGGGACAACAGTTTTAAAAACTCTGCACTTGTTCAGTACAAACATGACCATCTTATTAGATCTAATTACACCACCTTCCTCAACATACCTTTTCTTTAAAAAATAAACACAACATTTTTGAACCTTATTTGTTTTAGTCTGAATACCTTCTTACTAAACAAAGTATAGTTAGCATTTTGAGAGAACACTAGTTTTTGGCTCTAAGAAGGAATTGTGATACAAGAAGGAAAGAGACTGATTTTGAGACAGAACGGAGAGATGGATTCTAGATAAGAGATTAATAATTTCACAGATATATTATGCTGATATTCTTAGACTAAAATCGGTAGTTAGAAACATACTTCAGAACTCTTTCTATGATTAAGGAGTATTGCCAAGAATTAAGGAAAAGAGAAATTTAAAAAGGAAGTATTAAAAAAAGTTCTTATCTGTTAAACCTTATGGGATGAAAGGTCTGAAAAATCTGAAGAAAACAGAGGCTATAGTTACCAACTCTTATGTAAGGACTACTGTCTAAGAAAAAGAATGCTATATGTTGTAGCTAATAGCATATACTTCTAGGTCAGTTCCTGTAATAAAAATCTGTGTGATAATGACAAGGACAATAAATAAGGACACACACACACACACACAGAGTCCAGAAAAGGCCCTAATATATCAGTAGTTATATTCCAGTTCAGTGTGAAATGATGCTGACCAATATGCAACTTCAGACTGAAAATGAAGCAATCAGAAAAAACAAAACAAAACCTAAGAAACTAAGAAAATTACACATAACCATCAAGTGCAAAGTGAGACTTATCTACCATTCTTCTGACAATATTAAAAACTGCAAATTACAGAGGGAAAAAAAACTTCTGAAAAATATTTTACAGCAAAATAGAAATGAAGCAAATCATCTGCAATGTTAACAAAGTCTTTTTTTTTGTAGGAAAAAGGCAACCAGTAATTTTGGGTAGCTGGATAATCCAGTAGACAAGTCACAGCCGTGAAGACTCAGATAACACATGCACATGACAAGTGAGGAAAAAACGGAACACTACTTTAAACTTGTTATCCAGGGAAATACTAAGAAGCCTTAGCATCTAGTACACACAGGAAATGAAAACGTGAACTATTAGTCCAAAAAACATGTTCAAGTGTATTAAAATAGAAGTTCAGGGTCAGAGAGATGGCTCAGTGAATACAGGTATTTCCTGTCAACCCTGAAGAACTAAGTTCAGTTATTGGATTCCACAAGTGGAAAGAGAGAACCAACTTCGAGAAAGTCATCCTCTGACCTACAGACATTGTGGTGCATTAACATGTACACCTCCATGTACAAAATTAAATAAATAAACTGTAAGTTCATTTGATCTAGAAAGAGAAGTCTGTAGATAATTTATACAAGGGAAATAAAAGTACAAGGATACTTCTTGTGTTAAAAAGCTAGAAACAAAGAGATTACATGTGTACTATAATACAGTATGCAATTATTTAAAAAATGAGTTATATCAAAATAGCTCAGAGAACTGTCTGAGAGGTACTGCTGTATAAGATAAAAGGCTAAAAAGTAAAATGTAAAAGTTGAGCACAATAATATTGCTTCAAAATGTACTTAATCTATGATAAATGGCCTATTATATTTCTATCAGAACATACAACAATTTATTACCTGACGTGGATTCTGTTGACCAAATTTCACTTGATGAGTGACAGCCTTAATAAATTTCTGTTGCTTTGCTCCTTTCTTATTCTTTAGTCCAAAAGTTTTATCCTAAATGAGAAATAACATAGACAAATCTTAGCAAATTATTATTAGTATCTTCCCAATGATGTATAAAAAATAATTATTTTTTTACGTTTCATCATGCTATTTAATCTAGCATGTTGCCTAGAAGGCTTGTACAAATACTTTTAAAAAATTACTTTTTAGTGATAGAAAAGTCTTTTTTTAAAAAAGTAAGATTTTTATTTTATGTGCATGTGTGCTTTGCCTGCATTAAGTCTGTGTGCTGCATGTGTGCACTGCCTATGGAGGCCAGAAAAAGGGTGTTGGATGTCCTGGAACTGGAGTTATAGATAGCTGTGAGCGAGCTATCTATAACATGTGAGTATTGGGAATCAAACCTGGATTATTTCCAAGTGTAGCCAGTACTCTTAAATGGTAAGCTATCTGTAATGGCTATTCCTGATTGTCAACTTGACTATATCTGGAATGAACTACAATCCAGAATTAGAGGGCTCACCTGTGATCCAGACCTTGAGGCTAGAAGACACAAGTTTCTAACCTGGATCTTGAGGCATAGTGGCTATAAAAAAAGCTTAGGCCCAGGTAAGGTAGTGCACACTTTTAATCCCAGGAGACTAAAGGCAAGAATATCTCTGAGTCAAAGATCAGATGGAGACAAAACAAGTGCCAGATCCAGGCATGGTGACACACACCTTTAATCTGAGTCACACCTTCTGTTGGAGACCTGCATAAGGACACTGGAAGAAGGAAGATTCGCTCTTCACAGCTTACATTTACTTGCCAGCATATCTGCTGGGATCTAATTCTATATAAGACTAGCTGAAACAACTAGCATTCTGGGACTAGATCCTTGGACTTCCCATTCATAGCTGTCCATTGCTGGGGAGCTGGACTACAGACTATAAGCCATCATAACAAATTCCCTTACTATATAGAGACTATCCATAAGTTCTATGACTCTAGAGAACCCTAATACACCATCTCTCCAGCCCCAGAAAATATATTCTTTTTAAAACTTTATTTTCTATATCCTGACCAGTTTCCCTTCCCTCTTCTCCCTAGCCTCCCTGAAATACATTATAAAAATGATTTATTTTTATTTTTTGTGCATTGGTTTTGCCTGTCTGTCCATAAGGGTATTAGATTCCCTGGAACTATAGTTAGTTGTGAGCTGCCATGTGGTGCTGGGAACCGAACCCAGGTCCTCTGGAAGAACAGCCAATGCTCTTAATTGTTGAGCCATACTTCCAGCCCTGCAAATAGATTCTTTAAGCCACAAAAATATATAAAACATTAGGGTTTCTATTGCTGTAGTACACTATAACCAAAAACAACTTGGGAGAAAAGGATTTATTTCATCTTATTACAGATATAGTCTATCATCCTGGGGAGCAGGAATTGATGCAAAGGCCATGGAGAAGTGCTGTCTTGCTTCTCACACATGCTCTCAACCTTTCTTATAGCATTTGGATCACCAGCCTAGAGGCAGCACTGCCCAATGTCTTGTGCTCTCCCACATCAATCATCAATCAAGAAAATAAGGCCAGTCTTGTGAGAGCACTTTCTCAATTGTGGTCTTCCAAAATAACTCTGGCCTGAATCAAGATGATATAAAAACCAGCTGGCCCAAGGAATATGAACAATTTTGTTAATCAAAATATCAACTAGGGCAGGGCAGTGGTGGCACATGCCTTTAATCCCAGCACTTGGGAGGCAGAGGCAGGCGGATTTCTGAGTTCAAGGCCAGCCTGGTCTACAGGGTGAGTTCCAGGACAGCCAGGGCTATACAGAGAAACCTTGTCTTGAAAAACCAAAAAAAAAAATCAACTAGGATTGTTCACAATTTAATATCAACCTCAACCTGTCACCATGAAACCTTACTATGCTTTTTTCATCCACAGTGTTTCAGATTATCAGTTCTTTGGGAACTGTGGTACAAGTAGTTCTACAGTCAAACAAGTTGAGGAAAATGCTATGTGAAAAGTATTCTCAACTTTTGTAGTACTTGTAGTAGAACTGAGAGCAATGTGCAAATAATACAATCCCTCTACTATTAAGCCGAACACCAAATCCTAGATTCTTAGTCTTCAATTACAAGATATCTTACAACATCTAGCATAGGGAATATATGTACTTTCAAAACTCAACTGACTGCAGGATTTTTTTTTTTTTTTTTTTGAGACAGGGTTTTCTCTGTGTAGCCCTGGCTGTCCTGGAACTCACTTTGTAGACCAGGCTGACCTCAAACTCAGAAATCCGCCTGCTTCTTCCTCCCAAGTGCTAGGATTAAAGGTGTACGCCACCACTGCTTGGCTGGCAAAAAAAAGTATTTTGAGATTCTCTGAAAAGCATTTAGTCTGAAATAATAAAAACTATCAAAAGAACTATCTGAAACTGCAACACAACATAATTTTTATAGCACTGTAAACTCAATACTGTCTTTCAATGTTTTTAACAGTAAGAAGCTCAAAGATGTTTTGATTCTAAAAGGTTACTTCTCACTAGTAAATATTGCTTAATTTATTATCATTTACTTAACTTCTGCTTTACTTATCTAAATGTCTGCCTTAGGTTTTTTTTTTGTTTTGTTTTGTTTTGTTTTGTTTTGTTTTTTTGAGGCAGGGTTACTCTACGTAGTTCAGGCTGTCCTGAAACTCAGTATGTAGACCAGGCTGGCCTTGAACTCAAGAGATCTGATTGCCTCTGACTCCCAAATGCTGGGATTAAAGGAATGCACCACCACCCGTAGGCCTGCCTCATGTTTTGGTATCCCAGCATGGTATTACAAATTATACATGCATATTCTTATGAGTATGAAATTATACATGCAAAGCTTATGAGTATGAAAAAGGAAACACATTTACAAACTAAAATTGTCTGTATCAAGCTTTTTATGAATGACATTCCCTATTTGTACAAAAGCTTAATATTCTAGCCAATTTCCAGGTAAAATGGTCGAAGTTCACTGTGTTAGATGGGAGGACTACAACCAAGTATGAACCAAGTACATTTTTTGTACAGTAATGAACTACAGGAGTGAAAAGGGAGACTCAAGGTAAAACAAGATAACCAAAGTGCATCAGCATCTATAAATGTTTTGCCCTATGCAAATATAGAGAAGCAGTAAACCGTAACTAAAAAAGACCAAGCAGATACGGACACAGAAAAGATTTAAACAAGGAAAAAAAGGGGGTGGAGGCTGCACACAGGGACCTGGCAGCTTGAGAGAAAAGTATTTCCAATAGTAGTTTCTAGGTATAAAATCACAGCAATGAAATAGGAAAACAACAAACAAAAAATGCAGCAAGCTTTGAGGTTTAATCTCACTGCTTCAGCATGTAATCCACTAGTTTCTCTCAATTGTAAGCAAAGAAACTTTGACATGTTTCAAAGTTCTATTTAAGACTATAACCTTAAGAAACCGAGCTGGGTGACTGTGCCACAGGAAAAGTCCAACCTCAACTTTCTGAATTAGAAGATTTACAAAAGTGAGGCACTATACAAAGTGACTGAGAGCAAAGACTTAGGGCCCTACTTGCTGGGTTTAAATCCTGGCTTCCTGCTTGCCAGTTCAGTAACTCTGGACAATTTATTTAACCTTTGTGCCTGTTATCTCAGCTTTGTAAAAGGTACTAATACTTATTTATACATGGCTTTTCCTTTGTTGTCACAATATTGAGAAACTGTGTAGCTGAATACCTGTCAACTAAAAATTACCTTTTTGAGCATTATTTGATCTAAGCTCTTCACACCACCAAAGTCTTTCAGAGCTGTTCAGATGAGAAGTTTACCAAAAGAACCTCCTACCACACAAACACACAAATCCTAAGCTGGCCTTAAACTGAATATGTAGCTGAAGATGACTTTGAACTACTGATTCCCTTCCTTCTATCTCCAAACTGTTAGAATTAAAGAAACATTACCATAGCCACCCAGTTCCTGTGGTCCTATAGAGTAACATGGGGCTTCATGTGTGCTAGGCAAGCATTCTAATTGAGTGAGCTACACCCCCAGTTACAAAGTCTTCTAAACACAACATTCTGAAATAACATTAGTACATCTTAGAAGTAGGATGGTTTACAACCTAAATTATTAATAAAGCCTTTCCCTGGGCTTGGGAAAAACCTTTACCTAAAAGTTGGCACAGGTTTAGGAATGGGAAAGTATTAGGTAGGTAAGGGAGGTTTGAGTGCATCTGAAAGAAACTACAAAATAATTGAATGTATAAGGTTTCAAAAGTTACAGGGGCAAAAGGGCTTATTATTTCAGTGGATGAATTCAGAAGCTGAATGAAAAGGAGATCAGAGAAGGCTATAAGGAAAGGTCTGCTTCCTGAGTCCCCACAGATCCAACTCTAGCCTTAACAGCTCCAACTTCTTCTCTCCTGACCCTTAAGCAATCCTACTCCCCTTACAGGCCAGCTCCTGCTCCTTAAAGGTGTTAAAAACAAAGCAGGAAAAACCCAACACTGATGATGTTCTAAGGTAAGTGGGTTTTATTATTTGGGACCACAGGGCAGGCAGAAGCCGACACCATAAACTCAGTGGTTCTGTCTCTGAATACACAACCTAATATATTTTGTTGGCTATTTATGAAACAGATACTTTGCAAGGATTTAGCTTCAAGCAATCAACTGTGTACCTCAGAAGAAATTCACCAACTAACAGCTTCTCCGCTCTCTTTCCAATCCCGGGTCCTGTCTGCATCAGTCTAGACTACTATTCTTCAGAGCTACATGTCCCCAGAGGACACACACATACATATGTGTCCATATAATCTGCTTGCCCTAATTACAAACACATCACCGACCCAAGTCAAGAATTATACTTATTTTTATTTTGTTCTTTCTTTAAGACAGTTTTGTACCACACCTAAGGTTGACCTGGAATTCACTATGTAGTCTATGCTGGCCTCAAAACTTGAAATCCTTATGCCTCAGCTGGGATTACAGACTCTGCCTCCTCTACTATCAGAATTTCTGTTGCTCAAAGCTGATCTTAAAAGTATTATTCTGGCTGTAAGCAAACAAACATTATATACTGTTTGGGAACAATATGTGAATGGAGAATAAAACTTGAACTTTACAACACTATGTGAAACATTCATTTCAAGAAGAAAATACATATTCATAGTGAATCCATGATATCCCAGACAGCTTAAAAGAGGAAACGCACACAATTATTTTCTTTTGTTACTGTTTTATATGAAATTCAACCTAAGAAGCCATGACATAAACTCACTGCACAGCTCCAAAAGTTGTCAAGACATGCTAGAGTTTTACAGAAATTATAAACTAAACCAAACTAGGCCTAATTCTATTACTGAATGTATTAGGAAAATTTTAACCAGTACTTTTTTTCTTTAAATGCACTTATCTTTTTTGAAACATGGTTTCTCTGTGTTGTCAAGCCCTGGCTGTCCAGGAACTTGTTTTGCAGACTAAGCTTGCCTAGAACTCAACAGTCTACCTGCCTCTGCCTCCCCAGTAGGATTAAAGGTGTATACCATCATGCCCAGCATTAATGAATGTATCTTTGGAGATGTCTTCACTAATGAAAGCTAAAGCTGAGTTCTCTTTACTTCAAAAACAAAAATATACCAACCACTAAACAAACAAACCTTTCTTGACTAAGACTGCACAGACCAGTGGTAGAATGCACCCTTAGCGTGTAATGCCTTGGGTACAACATCCAGAAGACCAACAAAATCTTGTCAGAAGATGAAGGGAGATAAAATATATGCATGATTTTTAGGGTTAATAGCTATTATAAATAACATTAATTTTGTTGTTGTTTTTTGAGACAGGGTTTCTCTGTGCAGTCCTGAAACTTAACTCTGTAGACCAGGTTGCCCTTGAATTCGGAGATCTGCCTGCCTCTGCCTCCTGAGTGACATTCACCACCACTGCCCAGCAACAAAAAATTAATGAAACAAACAAAAAGCCTTTAGTCTTATTAATTAAAAGTGGTTATAAGTCCAAGTCTCCTGAAATGTTTTCTATGGTGTTTTGTAACATTTACTATTGAATGTAGTAAGTTTACTGTTTTGTGGTCTATTTTATGTTTATTCAATCTCAGTAGTTTGTAAGTAAAATGGTATTTCTGAATGTCCCTTGTTGGCACAACATTGCCCCCAGATTATTATTCCCAGAGATTTAAGTCTCCCAAATCCTGATTTCTTTTCTTCAGATGTAAAGGTGACAATTATTTTGCTTTCTTTTATTTTCCTTGGGACAAGAGCTTCTCCGTGTGCACTGGCCATTCTGTAGACCAGTCTGTCCTGGAACTAAGAGAGTTGTCTGCTAAGATTAAAGGCACACACGAACACTATTTGGCAACTGTTTTGCTTCCAAATGTTTGACTATGGCAGTTCTACTTCAGAACTACAACAGTCAGTAAATTATAAGATGTGTTCACATTAATTTTAGTTAAATTAAATCAGCCAACTTTAACTACATACAATCTGACAAAGTTCTCATTAGAGTGTATAAGGTAACCGTGGGGATTCTCACTCCATCTTAAGGCTTTAACAATCAATTGTTGAAAAAATGATCATAAGCAAACATCTCATTTCGAAACACCAAAACATTCATTCTGGCATTTTAATAAGAATGCACCTACTTCTTACTTAGATATGTTATGCTGTAAAATAGTCATAGATTCTTCCAACTACATCCAAATCTATGAGGTACCTACATTTACCGAATGCGAAATTTCGTTACCTATCTTATAAACCTGCTGAGGAACATTTAAGAACATCAATACCTTGCCTCACTCACAGAATGCCTAAAAGTTCAATGCATTAAAAAGACGCTTCTCTCTGTGTGTGTGTGTAGGTAAGCTGGGAGCTTCCAATTTAACACAGGTACTGTGACAGAGCCTACACGTTTAATTCAGACTACATGTATGAACGAAGCATTCTGTACAAGACAGCTGGGCCACGCTTTTCGGGAAACCTCTGTTCTTGACACGGAAGTTTCCAGATGGACCAAACAAGCCAAACCAAAAAACAAGTAATAGTCTGCTGGCTTTTGAAAATGAACAGTGCTACCTCTCACTGCCTGATAAAGAAGAAAAACAAGGCGTTAGGTCTGTCAGGAGGGGCCGGCCTTCCAGAACGACGCTCTGCTTGTTTCTTCAGGCACAGCCCGAGGAACCTCTCAAACTCGGGAGCATCGAAAGGCCGGGCCGGGGGTCACAGGGCGGCCGAGTGGGCGCGGCGGGTGCGTGGGTGGAGACCGGGCGAGCGCCGGGGCGTAGCGGCCTCACTACAGCAAGGAGGGGCGGCGAGCGCCACTTCAGCCCGGGCCCACCCGCCGGGCGCCGACACGTGGCCCCGGGAGCAGAGCTCCGCAGCCCGGCGAGCCCCAGCCCGGTGAGGAGGGGGAGGGTACGCACCTCGATGATCTTCTCCTTCTTCTTCTGCTCCGCCTTCTTGCTGCCCCCGGCCTGAGCCTGTTTCTTGGGGGGCATCGCGGAGGCCGGGGCGCCGGTCCGACTGCGACGCAGATGGCTACCGTCGGGGCGTCCGGCAGCTCGGCGGGAGCAGGAAGACCTAGCCGCCGCCGCAGCGCACGGAAAGCGACTCGCTCATAAGCTGCCCGGATGTGGCCTTTGCGACAGGACGGCGCCGCAGTGCATTGTGGGGCGCGAGGAGAGGCGCCCGGAAGTGGAGCTGCGCGTGCGCCCCGGCAGCGCCGAGCCAGGAGGGGGCGTGGGTGAGACGTGGGAACTGGAAAAGGCAGAGCAGGCGACGCCTTCTTTTGGGAACGCTTGCGCCTTGCTAGGCTTCGTCCTTCACTGGCACAGCGAGTGTTGTCGCATCACCTTGCTTGTACTCCTTTGGAGTAGAGAGTTCTAGATCTAGTTAGTACTGGACAGTACCATCTTAGGTAATCACGGAGCGGCTGTATCAATTATGAGCTACTACTGTCTTGTTCTCTGGAGGGGCAGTGTTGGCATGCAGCACCTTCAATATGAAGCAGTGTAAAGAAATAAAGTTTCACTTGGAGATCGCCAGACGTGGAGTCCTAGTGGGTCCTTAATTTCTCTTGAAGTCCTGTACTAATTTTAGGGGAATGCCTTAATGATTCCGGAAAAATCACTGTTTTACTGTGTCAATATAGCCTATTATTGACACATAGTATGGTCCTAAGTATGGGCTACTAAAACCAACTAACCCCAATTTAAGGTTAGTTTAAGTGCTTGGTAAATTCCATAACGACTTTACACACACGATTTCACTCATTACGTCTACACTGAGGTATGGATGGTTAACTATTAGCACTTTTTGAGATGAAACGCAGAAGGAAAAGTGGCTAAATTTAAAGTCCAAGACATGAATTTCAGCCTGGATAGTCTTGCCTTAGGGGTTGCATTTATATTGTAGACTAATCCCAAAGTATGGCTTTTTGATATGCAAATGAATCTACTAATATTTATGCAACCAAATACTGACTTTAAAAAACATTCAAAACATGAATGGCTGTTCTTTTGCATCGTTACTGTTTTACCTACATTGATTAGCAAAAGAACCATCCTTCCAGAGAAGAGAGTTATTAGTTTTTCAACAAATTCATAAGGAGAAAACTGCTACTTTGGGCAGGTGGTGGCACAACCCTAATGCCACCACCATGGGGGAGTGGATAGTGGAGGAGGCATGTTCATCTGGTGGCAACCGAAGCAAAGAGAGACTTTTAGGGGCAGGGGACCCAATATTCCTTTCAAGGGCTTTCCCCAGTGACCTGACTTCCCTTCACCCTTTATGTGTTCCACTCCCCCAGGAGTGTCACTCAACCCAACAGGGGTCTTTGTGGGACACTGAGACAGTTTACTTTTCTGTATTATTTACTCTTCAGAAGTTGATTAAGACATTCTGTAATAGTAGAATGCAGTAATCTTTTTTTTTTTTTTTAAATGGAACGCTTCGCGAATTTGTGTGTCATCCTTGCTCAGGGGCCATGCTAATCTTCTCTGTATCGTTCCAATTTTAGTATATGTGCTGCCAAAGCGAGCACGAATGTAGTAATCTTAACTTCCTCCTTTTTAGTGATTCATGTAATGCTTCTAATTTTAAAGTTTTTTTTTTTAATGGCAATCGTAAGTATGGGAAAGTTGTAAACAATCTAGAATCTCACAGTCATAGCTGAAGAATCATAGTTTATTATTATCTCTTGTTGTTCTTGGCTTCTAACTAAATCTACCCCATGTTAATGCTAAACCATGTGACCAATATTCCCAATACATTCTCTTCTCTGGAAATTAGAGTTGGTTTTAGTTGCTTATAACCAAAAATTGTTATGAACTGAACTGTGTTTCCAAAACTCACAACCTCTACTACTTCAGGATATAACTAACTCTGGAGATAAGGGCATTATAGAGAAATAGTTAAGTTAAAATGAGACTTTCAGTGTAGACCCTGATCCAATCTGAATGGAGTCCTTATAAAAAAAGGAAAATTTGAGCTTAAAATTTTTTTGAGACAGGGTCTCCTTAAATAGTTCACATTGGCCTTGAACGTCTAGCCTGGACTGGCTTTGAATTTTTCATCCTCCCACTGAGCCTCCCAAATAGCTGGAGTTGCAGATTTGTGTTATGAGCCCTAGTATAAGAGAAGTTATATGTTGTGCATAGAAGTAAGAGAGACCACATGAAGACATAGCTGGAAGGTAGCTATCTGACTCAAGGAGAGGCCTTAGAAGAAAGCAAACACAGGGGCAGGAAGAGTGTAGCAGGCCAAAGCTTTGAATTTAATTTCCAGTATCGTACACACCAGGCATGGTAGCACAAGCCTGTGATTTCAGCACCTGGGAAGTAGAGACAGAAGAACTAGAAAGTTATGGTCATCTTTGGCCACAGTGAGTTCAAGGCCAGCCTAGGTTATGTAGTACCTTACTCTGTGCATATAGCCTCCATCTTGTTTAAGTATCAAATCTGTAGTACTCTGTTATGAAAACCCTAGCAAAGTAATGCTCTGGTAAGGGCTAGGACTAGAGTATAGATGTTGCTACTGTGGTGAGCAGAAGCGATTTTATTCCAATTCTTTTGATAAAAATGAGACTAACTTAACTGACCATGTAAATTGCCGACTCGTCTCCTGAGTTGAGATGGTACCTACCAGAAGTGTTTTTGTTTAAATATTTAATGCTTCAAATCCTCTGACATTCAGACAGTCTCCTTCAAGATATTTTCCCCTCCAAAATAAACTATGACAAAAGACTTGCCAGTAGAGCATGTAAAATCTCTTTTAACCTGTCAGTTTGAGTTTCTGTACTGTAACCCTTCACCGCAACCTACACTGACATAACATTTTCTTAAGTGGATAACTTATCTGTTTCTATTTGAAATACTTCTTGCTACCATTATAATAGCTGTTATGGCACTTGTCAAGAAATCGAGATGTACAGTTTCCAAATATTTTTTTGCTTCACTGAAGCCTAAACCATTTTTCATGGTCCCCATCAATCATGTCCGGTCCCTAGTAACAGCTTTCTGATGCTTTCCCATGTCCTCTTGCATTCAGTGCTAGGCGTCTGTACTCTCCCCAGTGCAGGAATGAATGATTTTTAGCTTCTGTCACTTCAATTGATATTCCTCATTTGAGGCCAACTTTTCCTATTTCCACCTTCATATACCACCATGTCTCATGCCTTAGAGCCTTTTCAACGTCTTACATATATGATTGTAAAAAGAAAGAAAAGTAAAGAAAAAAAAGTCTCTATTCCATCTAGGTGCCATAACTAGAAGTGTTAGTGAACTGTTTTTTTTTCTTCAACCTCCAAATTTAGTCAAATCAGTTCTGAGTAGAATTGGAGGCCTTACACGTGGTGAACAAATAGTTTCTCAAGAGCCACAATGTTCTCCTCTTCAGTATAACTCAGATGTCCGCCTTCAATCTCATGATTTTATTTCAGGGCTGCATTTTTCGCTTGGACTATTTTGAGGGGGCTCTTACTTTATCTTGTTCCAATTTCTTCACCCAGTATTACTCTCAAAGTAAGTCCTTTGATACAACTTTGATGGTGTAACTCTATTACTTAAATGTTTTCTAACTATGTAGGAATGGTTTTATCACAGGTTTTTATTTTTCCCATAAAAAATTGAACCAGTGGTCCTCCTGGCACTTGTATTTTCTCTGTTAAGATTTTTATATTACATTGATGACCATTCTATAGTTACAGTAGTGACAATCTTACCTCTAGCAGGCATTACCATTTTTTAATATAGTTACTGTCTTAGAAGCTAAATCTAAACCCTACAAGAATTTTCATCTTTTTCTGGAGTTTACAAATAGCCTAGGATTGGTGGTTATATCTTGTCCTTATTTTTCCACAAAACCATGATTAATTATATAAATCAGGGATCAAAAAGTGTGACTCAGAGGTTTCAACAAGGAAGAGTTCATATGGAAGATCATATGGTGAAAGCATCAAGTTAGACTATGGTAAGTAAGACCTTGATGTCTTACTGAAGAATAATAGTATCTACTGCACCTTGTCTCTTAGAGCTCCATAAGTGTGTTTATAAACATGAATGGTGTGGCCAGATGTGTTGGCAAACAATTCTCATCCAAGTCTTTGGGACACAGTGGCAGGAGGATCTGTAAGTTCAAGGCCACCCTGGTCTACATAGCGAGCTCTGGGAGAGCCAGAACTAATATAGAGGTACCCTGTCTCAAAACAACAACACCACCACCTACAAAAATCCAAACCAAACCAAACCAAACAACAACAAAATGAACGATGCTGGGCCTGAAGATGGTTCAGTTGTTAAAGGCCAGGCTCGCAGACAAAACATCAAAGATGAAATGGGGCTGAGAATTCCTTCCTCACTTGCTCTCTAGTAATATATTTAATTTTATATTTAGATTTGATATTGGAGGTGAATTTAATAAAAACCTTGTTGCCAAGATGACATGAGCACACAGACCTGTCTGAAGAATTTCTCAATAATCATGGGGTGTGGAATTGTCACAACAAAATATTGCAGTAGAGGGAGTGTTTCAGGATGAAGTCCCCGTGCTGGTGTACACTTTGCTGACTCATTTTCCTAAGTTTTCCTGATATTATTATGGGATGTAGATTTGTAGCAGTGTTTGAGGGATTGTGGAAAACAGGAATGGTCAATATGGGAAAGGCATTGTTACTAAATTATTTAATGATAAGTTCTAGGTTTGAATGATACTTAATCTCCATAATGGTACTGGTTGTACCACTGCACCCTTAAATCAGAAGAAAATTGGACCAATGGTCCTCCTGGCACTTGTATTTTCCCTGTTAGAATGCAGAAACTGGGGGCTAGAGAGATGGCTCAGCAGTTAAGAGCACTGACTGCTCTTTGAAAGGTCCTTAGTTCAAGCCCCAGCTACCACATGATGGCTCACAACTATCTGTAATAGGATCTGATGCCCTCTAAATAAATATTTAAAAAAAATAGAAAATGTAGCCTGACAAATGTATTCATGTTCAGTTTTAAGTGTGTGTGGGGTGGGGAGCAAGGGAGGGAGAGAGAGAGGGAGAGAGAGGGAGAGAGAGGGAGAGAGAGGGAGAGAGAGAGAGAGAGAGAGAGAGAGAGAGAGAGAGAGAGAGAGAGAGAGAGAGAGAGAGAGAATATGCCTGTAGTAACAGAAGGGCTTTTGGTTAGACCTACAGGTGGATGTGAACCGCCCTGCCCTGTATGGGTACTGGAATGATACTCTGGTCTTCTGAAAAAGCAACATGGGCTCATAAGCACTAAGCCATATCTCTACCCATGTTTTTCAACTTATGAGAAGACTAAGATAGAAAATTTAAATTGAAACATTTTTAAAAGCATTCACACCATACAGGTGTCAGAAAATATCATCAGTGTATGAACAATGTTGGGGGGCCCAGGAAGTAAAATGACTTGTCTTTTTTTTTTTTTTAAGATTTATTTATTATTGTAAGCAATTACACTGTAGCTGTCTTCAGACACACCAGAAGACCACATCAGATCTCATTACGGATGGTTTTGAGCCACCATGTGGTTGCTGGAATTTGAACTCAGGACCTTTGGAAGAGCAGTCAGTGCTCTTACCTGCTGAGCCATCTCGCCAGCCCATAACTTTTCACTTAGAGAAGTTAGCTCCCCCCAAAAAGGGCTATTCAAATCAGAATCAAAGAGTTTTCTAAGCAGAGAGTGTTGGATCTTCAGGCAGAGGAAGTAACACGTGCAACATGTATGCAAAGTGCATGGCGATTTCAGGTAATTATAGTGTTGAGACAGTGATTGGAGATGCAGCTAAAACGCATAAGCATAGATTTTTTTGTTTTGAGACTTATATATGACCTTAAAGAGCTTGAACTTTAAAATGAAGTTATTAGTGAGCCATTCAAGGCTTTTATAGAGATCTATGAGCTTAGATCCATATTTTAACCAAGATAAACCTGACAGAAGACAAATGAGACTGGTGAGAGAGTAGACAGAGAGATCAATTTTTATGTTGCTGCTGCAGTGCTGCAGAGTAGGAGATGAGTGACAGCCTGTTCAGACAGTAATGACTGAGATAAGGGACTCAATTGAGTTATCTAGGACATATAAATAATCAGAATAAATCCATACCAAAGGATATGAGAGGCAAGAAGGACAGGTAGGAACTGAGAAGCAGTTTGTGTTTGGATAACAGGGTTGAAGATGTAGGGTAAGAAGGGCAATGGAGACACAGCGTAAGGAAAATAAGAAATTAGTTTTGGACAGCCTGTGATGTCTTCCTGGGCAGAGACATATGTTAGGCAGTTGAAAATTTAAATATGGGCTCACGGTGAGAGGCTAGGATAACAATAATTTAGATCCATCTATTATATAGGTGTTATTAGAACTCCTAGGGGTATTGAGATCACGCACATAGGAGAGTGAATAAGATGAAATGAGAGAGACACGTTAGGACTCCCAGTAACAGTGATATGCAGGGGATTGAACATGGAAGGATGTTGGGAGCACGAAAGTCCTTGTGCCCACAGATCTTCAGGGAATCTGAGAATGATAAAAACTCAGGATTGTCCTTTCAAAGGGAAGGACATGTAATATGTTTTTCCAGAAGCCTGGGAACTGGAAGTGATTAATAGCTTGGTGATCTGTGCTATCTGTTGGACCAGGCCCTATCAAGCTCCTCCTACCAGGACTAGAGATACCTAATAATCTAAATGATCTTTCCATTATGTGTATAGTTGGGGGCTCCCCCAACCAGGACCAGAGGTGGCTAATAGCCCAAGTAACCTATAGGCTATCTGTATGACCAAGACCAGGCAAAATCCTTCCATAGGTCCTTAAGCTAGTGCAGGGAGCCTGTCTCTAGAACCCATCTCCTTAGAAGAAATGGCATGTATTTGTTTGTTTGTTTTAAAGATTTATTTATTATATGTGAGTACACTGTAGCTGTCTTCAGACACACCAGAAGAGGGCATCAGATCTCATTACAGATGGTTGTGAGCCACTATGTGGTTGCTGGGATTTGAACTCAGGACCTCTGGAAGAGCAATCAGTGCTCTTAACCACTGAGCCATCTCTCTAGCCCTGATATGTATTTGTTAAGTTTTGATATAATTATCGCTTCCTTGTGCATCAGGGATTGTATTACACCAGAATTTTTTTTCCAAATTATATTGTGTTTAAATAGGCTGACAATAAACTGTCTGGCATCAGACTCTCTAGAACAGTGGTCCTCAACTTCCCCAATGCTGTGACCCTTTAATACAGTTCGTTATGTTGTGGTGACCCACCACAACCACAAAAATTATTTTGTTACTATTTCATAAATGTAACTTTGCTACTGTTGTGAATTGCAATGTAAATATCTGACGTGTAGTATATCTTCTATTTGGCCCCCAAAGAGTCAGGTTGAGAACTGCTCTAGAAGTTTGATCCAACTGTTGAAGCCTAGATAAAATGCTAAGGCCTAGGTTTCTGTTACCTGGCTGGCCTGTCCATTGTGTTCTGTTACTAATGTCATAAAGAAACTTTCTCATATGCTGTTATTGCTGTTAATAGAATGGATGTTCTGTGCCTTGTGTTCTTAAAAACTAATCACAACAGAGGTCAGTTAGAACTTCTTTGTATAGTTAGCCACAAAAAGCTTGGACCTGAACCAACCACCAGGTGGCATTCCCTGCACCTGTGTATAACCTTCTATGGTTTTTACCTGTATAAGCTGCCCCTGAGATGGACCCCAACATAAGAGAGACACCTATACCCATTTAAAATAAGACTTCCATTTTGAGTAGGGTTGAGTAAAGTTTAAGTTTCCAAGAGCTCCCTGGAACTGACATCCTCTTGGCAGGAAGAGCCATGTATGTGGATAACTGACATCCTGGTTGGCAAGCTAAGATATGAATGTTGCCGGGCGGTGGTGGTGCATGCCTTTAATTCCAGCACTTGGGAGGTAGAGGCAGGGGGATTTCTGAGTTCAAGGCCAGCCTGGTCTACAGAGTGAGTTCCAGGACAGCCAGGGCTATACAGAGAAACCCTGTCTTGAAAAAACAAACAAAAACAAAACAAAACAAAACAAAACAAAAGACATGAATGTTAGACAAGGCAAGTCCCTTGCCACAGTTGAATACCCCAACCAATGAGAGCAGGAGAAGCATACTCCAAAGACATGCTCCTAAGGAAACCCCTATTCCTAATCCTAATTGGTAGAATAACTTGGCACAGATGTTTGTAGACCTCAGGCTTAGAAAGCTCTATAGGATTTTGGCTCAAGGTTGCAGTTCAGCTCCTGAGTCTGGACTGCAGCCCTGGGTTACATGCTCAATAAACTATCCCTGTGTGACTGAGATCAGAGATCAGTGTTCATGTCGTTTGTGAGGTGACTCCTGGACAGCCAGCCTGTCAGAATAAGTCAGGTTGAATGGGTTTTCATTCTCACCTCTTCAAGGATCCCTTCCCAGCCTGCTGAGACGCCTGCAGCCCCCCACCCCCCAGGATACATTATCATGAAACATGTTGTTACATTTATTGATGCCTATAAACTCCCTTTCTCTTGAGTACAGTCTAAATTTATTGGTTTACATCCAATAAATGAACTTAAAACAGACAGACAGAAACAAAACCGACAACAAGAGATTAGAGCCTAGGACATAAAACACGCCTTTTTCTCTTTCCCTTTCCCTCCCTACATCACCTCTCCCTCTCCCCTTATGCTTTCTGTTCTTTCTTAGTGGATTAGAAGGGGCAGACAACTTACAAATGCACTTCCTATTCAGTCTCTCTTGCCTCGATTTATCTTCACAGCATCTATCTTTTGTGTCCTGTTCAACTACTTCCTTGAGCTGGTAAAAAAAAAAAATTAGGGTGGCGAAATGGCTCATTGGGTAAAAGTGCGTCATTGAGCCTGATGATCTAAATACTGGAAGGAGAGAGTTGATTCCCACAAGTTGGCCTCTGATCTCTACACCTACACATACAACAAAATAGATAAGAGGAAAATTTAAAAATGTACATTTATTATATTAAATATTTTGTTTTCTGGATGAAGGATTTTTTTTCTTTTTCCTCTTTTTTTGGTTTTTTGAGACAGGGTTTCTCTGAGGAGCCCTGGCTGTCCTGGAACTCACTGTGTAGACCAGGCTGGCCTCAAACTCAGAAATCCCCCTGCCTCTGCCTCCCAAGTACTGGGAATAAAGGCGTGTACCACCACTGCCCGGCCTTTTTTTCCTTTTTTAAGGGAATATATTACCTAACTTTTATTAGAGGGAGGAAATCCCTTTTCCTCACTGAGGCCTAGAGAGAGGTGAAGGAAGACACTGGTTGGTTCAGGAACGACTATCGAGGATCTACAAGTATCATGGGAATGCCATACCTAACTATGGGAAACATTTGACTTCTATTCATTACTGAAAATTGATGGCCTATTAAACTAGTTTATCATTGGACTTACCTAAAGTTGCTTTCTACAAATTTACAAGTGAATTGGAAGAAGAGTTGTGGTATATTTAATTCAGATGTCAAACGTGAGACTCCAAAATGCACACCGCAAAGGATATTCTTCATCGCATGTTTATCTTTTCACACACTGAGGCATGGTAGTACATATAGATCTGAAAAGCCTTCATGTCAAAGTAGATAAACTCAAAACACATTTTAGAGCATCAATCAAGTTATTTCCTATAGAAATGAAACAAAGCCATCCAATGCAATAAAACCAGGAAAATTTTTCCTAACATTTATATGTGAATAGAATGTATAATTCACGTACCAGTGTCATGTGTCAAAGCTGAGAACCAGCATATACTTTGGACAGCTAAGTTGGAAACAAATTAGATTTCTGTAATCTCAGAAGTGGATTTCAGAGCATGTCCTGATAGCCTTCCTTGGACTGTTTTGGACTTTCCAACCATTTCACAGTTGCTTGGATGTTTCTCCTAATATGAGCTTATGAAATATCTGGTTTTGAAGATATACTCGTGAATAAATTTATTGTTCAAGAAGAAAACTGCCATTTACATTCATTGTGCAGAATCATTCGTTTGACAGAAGGGGCGAGACCCAAGGCCCTTGCTACAAAGCCAAGGTGTTTAAGTCATCCAGTGACACAGATCTCACTGGTGGGTGGTCTTAATTTCATCTAGCATTTATGGAGTTTCTTCCTGGGAATGAGCTTTTAATTGTGCTAATGAAACTTTTATCTTTTATTTATTTATACATATTAATGTAGTTTTGCTGGCCTTGCATTGGCTATGCAGCCAGAAATGACCTTGAACTTTGATCTCCTGCTTCTACTCCCCCAAGAATGTGTCCAATTTATCCACTGCTGGGGATTGAACTCAAGGCTTAATGTGTACTAAGCAAGCATTTTAGAAGCTAAGTTACATCTCCAACCCCTTTCTTAATTATTTAATTATTATTGTGCAAATGTATTTTAATTAACTCTATTAGTTATTAATATGATCCACCAGCCCCCTAGTAATTGAGGCAGAGTCCTACGGATTTATTTAATCAGCTTAGGACAATTATTGGAGAATGACCCCTAGTCTATTTTTCTATCCACTAGACTGTCTTCTTTCCAGCTGTGCTCCTTCTGTGCTTGCTGTTTGAGTCTTGCTCAGGTTATTTCTGCTCCATCAGTCCATCCTCAGAGGGCATTTCACTTGGCCATGTGCTCCTGGATCATCACATCTAATAGAGACCTTCTGTTCTTTCCTTCTCCTTTCTCCTCTCTCCTTCTTTTCCCCACTCTCTCTCCTTGTGGTTCCTATCTGCAACCCCCAGTCTGGTAACTAACAACTTGCCCACCTCTATTCTCTCCAGTTATTGGCTGTAGCCACTTTTACTTAACAAATAGCTTTAAATTGGGAGCAAAGTTTATGTAGCATCACTTGGTGTACATGAGGATCTACTCATCTGGGGCAACCAAATTTCAGTGGCAATATTTCAGTACCAGACCAACCCTCAAGATTATAGTATGTGTTGATATGTATATATATGTACCTGCTTGCTTGTGTGTGTTTGTCCCCCACCCAAATGTGTGCCACAGCATAGATACGGAGATAAAGGAAAATGTTGTGGGTTTGGGGGATAAAATGCAGGTAAAGGCACTTGTATTTGTTGGTGACCTGCATTTGATCCCTAGAGTTCATGCTTAGGTAGGAGAGAACTGACAGACATACACGATAACATGTAATGATTTAATCAATAAGTGATCTAATAAAATGAAAAGACATTTCTTAAAAGATGAAGTATAAACAGTGAATAAACACACAAAATCACGTCCAACATTCTTAGTCACCAGGAAAATGAAAAACTACATTGAGATTCCTATTTATCCCTGTCAGAAAGACTATCACTAAGAGGACTCATAATAGGCTGGAGAGATGGCTCAGCCATTAAAGTCTAGGTTCACAACCAAAAATATAAGACTAATACAAAAGTGCTAGGAAGGATGGAAACCCTGCTGGTGGGAATGAAGATGATTTTGGTCAGCATGGAAGTCAAAGGGAGGGTGTCTTCAAAAACTAAAAGTAGAACCACCTTATGGTCCATACACCCAAAGGATTTGTGTGTAAAGATAACTGTGCATTTAGGCTATGGCATCACTCACTGTCTGCAGTAGGAATGCAGTCAGCATAGGCATTCATAAACAGATGGGTGGAAAAAAGAAATTTATATTAAAAAATCTAAAAAAGTGCTTAGAAAAGAGAAAACTCAGTAAAGTTAGTCATAGTCTCATCATTTCTTCTCTTCCTGTCTAATGTGGGGGATGCTTCTCTTCCTTCTCCTTGTACCGGATAAATTATATTTTTGTCTGCATCTTCCATAGTTTTCTGAGGCTAAGGCATATTGATGTTTCTAATACTTCTGAAAAATGGTTGATGTGTTGATGTTTCCTTCCTGTTGCTGCATTTACTATTCTAGAACACCATCTTGCTATTTCTTTCTTTTCTCTCTCTTTTCCTCTTCTTTTCTTTCTTTCTCTCTTTCTTTCCTTCTTTCTTTCTTTATTCCTTTCTTCTTCCTTCCTTCTTTCTTTCTTCCTTCCTTCCTCCCTCCCTTCTTTCCTTCTTTCCTTTCTTCTATCCTTTCCTTCTTTCCTTCTTTCTCTCTCTTTCTTCTCTTTCTCTTTCTTTCTTTCTTTCTTTCTTTCTTTCTTTCTTTCTTTCTTTCTTTCTCTCTTTCTTTCTACATAGGAGGTTACTGTGAAGTTCAGAATGACCTTGGACTCATGCCCGTTGACTTTCCTCAGTCTTCTGAAGAAGTGGGTATAAGGACCCAGCCCCCCCGCCCCCCAGTATCCTGGCACTGAGGTACTTAGTGCCTGCATACTTAGGAGGTATGCAGCTTTGCTCTGTCTTTGCTCCCCCAGGCACAAGAGTGATGAGGACAAATGAATGGGATTACAGGTTGTGTCGTTATATTCAGCTTATAATTTACCTTCATGTGAGAGACCAGACCAACTACATCTTGGGTTCAGGCTCCATCTTAGAGAACTTGACCTAAGGTTGAACTTGAGTTACCCAACAAGCTTGCACCTAACGTTGGTTTCCAGGTTACTCCCCAACAAACCTGCGCACCTAGCCCTAGTTTTCAGGTTCCATAATTGCCCCACCAATCAGATGTGTACCAGACTAGAAACCCCTTGCTTGTTTGCTTGCTACTATAAATGCTTACTTGAAACTGGGCTCAGAGTTTCACCCTCCCATCCTGCTGCATCAGTGTCAGCAGTGAACCAAGTTCGAGCTTGAATAAAAAAGATCCTAGTTTGACTGCATCAGCACCCACTCTTTGGTGAGCCTTTGGGGTTCACAATCCTGAACAGGCACAGCACTTGTTATATGATTTTTGAACAACCTTCAGCTATTTCTCCTCTTCTAATCTGTTTCACACAGACTTGAACTTTGATTCTTATTTATTATGATGATTTTTTTTTTTCCGAGACAGAGTTTCTCTGTATAGCCCTGGATATCCTGAAACTCACTCTGTAGACCAGGCTGGCCTTGAACTCTGAAATCCATCTGCCTCGGCCTCCCAAGTGCTGGGATTAAAGGTGCGCATCACTACTGCCTGGCCATGATGATGTTTTTTAAGGTGAGGATTTGTACATCAAGAAGTCGTCATTCAGTGATCAATTTGTTGGTCTTTTTCTGCCAGGGATGAGAATTAGAATACAGCAAGCAACTCCTTCTATTTCCCAGCATCCGTGTATTCTATCAACAGTTCTCAAAAAGACACATATAACATTGGAAGGTCCTCTGGAACTTTCCAAGGAGTTGAGATGAAAATCTTTTTCATAACAAATTGCCACATTATTTGCCCTTTAGATGTGTTGATATTTGCACTGACAATGAAAGCAGTAGGAGTGTCACTACGGGGCACCTCATCACTGTCTGAAGCACTGACATCTAGTGGTATTTGTTATGAGTCAAATATATGTGTCAACATTCATTACAAATGAGGATCCTGGCCCTTAACAGATAACCACATCTACCCCCTCGGTTGTGTGTTTCCCGTCCTCCAACACAGTTAGAGATTAGTGTCTGCTGTTTACATTAGTTTGTTGTTTTTAAGAATTATTTATTTTATGTATCTGAGTACACTATAGCTGTCCTCAGACACACCAGAAGAGGGCATTCGATTCCATCACAGATGGTTGTGAGCCACCATGTGGGTGCTGGGAATTGAACTCATGTCTGCTGTTTATAAGCTATCTAGTTAATGGCATTTGTTATAGACACTCAAATGGATTAGGTATCATTATTAACACCGATAGAAACACTTTCCTTTAGAGAACAGTGGACATAGACAGAACAGTAGACATTATTATTTATTATTTTATATTAATTATATAATTATGGGTTTAATTGACATTATAATATATTACATTATAGATTATTATAAATATATTACATGTATTTATTACTTTCATGCCTGTCTGTTTGTTTTCTAAAACAGACATTCTCTGTATAGCCCTGGTTGTCTTGGAACTCACTTTGTAGACCAGGCTGGCCTCTCAAGCGTTGGGATCTATAAAGGCATGTGCCACCACTCCCAGCTTCAAGTCTATGTTTAATGATCCAATGAGTTTAATTAGGATTGTTTACAGGAATATTAGTGAAGGATTATTTACCAGAGCATGAGCAATTTACCAGTTGGTACATCATTGAAAAAAAATCATGCTCCAGTGGATGGCCCTGGAAGCAGTACATATGAATATATTGGAAGCACTATGTAGACTCAACGGACTTTAAAAAAAGAGAACATGATGTTGGGGAAGAACAGTATTGGGGTTTAGAGAATGAGTCAGAAAGAAAAGAAGTGGGGGTTGGACCAGGGTGAAGTGGCACATGCCTTTAATCTCAGCACTAGGTGCCAGGGGCCAGCCCCGACTGGGTGTTTCTTCTTTCTTGTCGGTTCTTCTTGAGGCAGCAGAGGGGGAAGAGCTTAGGCGGAGGCTAAGACATTGTCTTACAAGAAATTTAGGGTTGCTGTATAATGTAAGGTTTACTTATCTAAGTCTAAGTTACTATGCTATTGTAGCTGACCTGCCTTCTGTGATCCTCTGAGGCCAGAAACTGCACTTTCTGGCATTTAGCACCTCATCCTAAAACAGCAGGAGATTAAGTAAAGGATTGATTGCTAGAGCCTTTTCCCTATTATCCAGATGCCTCTTGCTTGTCAGGCTAAGGGGGATTTTGGAGCAGTAAACTTCTATTGAACCAGGAGAAGAGAATAAGACTCGCAGAAGGAAAAACTTTTACATAAGCAAATATGCATAATCTCACATAAATTCATATACAGATTCATGCTTAATTTTTCATTTATACATATCCACTCATACCCAGCTGGGCTCAGCTTGCATGTGAAAGACCCCTGGGGGAGACCCCCACTCAAATCTCGGGAGGACGTACACCCAAGGAATCAC
>NW_022196897.1:70214682-70220841 GCF_008632895.1 Mastomys coucha | reverse complement strand
GATTCTTAGGCCCATAACTTTTCTTCCTAGTCAGCACAGGTTTAAAGCTTTAATTTCTCCTTACACATGCATTCTCACAATTACATACTTACACATACATCCATACTTATATATGCATATGGAGCAAAAGACCAAGCACTGGTGCAGAAAGAACTCACTCATTCTGGGTGAAAAATGGAGCTCCAATCTTTATTACATAGAGAAAGAAAAGGCTTCTACCCTTTTGATGCTAAATGAATTAAACCCATATTTGTAAGAAAAAACCTTTGTTTCTTTTAATAAGACTAAGCCTGCCTTGTCCTTACCATGGGACCAGTTCTGTCCCATGGTAAGGAAAAGCCTGCCTGCTCCTTCTATTCTCTGCATCATCTTCTTTATTCCTCTTTCTCTCTGCATTCCACACATTGCTCTCTTAGTATTTTATGTTACCTATAGTTTCTAAGTTATTCCACTCTGTATTCTCCTTCTAATATAAAAAGTGTTCTGTCTAAAAACTTCTCTTCAGCCCAGTTCCTCTCTCAGTTCAGTTCTTCTCACCTCTGTTCCTCTCACCTCAGTCTCCTTAAACATCGCTCTTTGTCCTCAGCCCTTAAACATCTTTCAGAATATATGCTCGCATGTTAAAAAGTTCATCAAAAGTTCACACAGAAATCAAATCATAAATTAAAATAGAGGTTTACAACAGAGAACATTTACATGCATATCCATTAGGAGTAATTATCTAGCTAAACATCCATTACCTGTCTCAGCTCCATAGGTTCACTGAAGATTTAAGACCATAAGTAAAGTTTTGCATACATAAGCCCAGTCAATATTTTAACTTCTGTCCTAGCACCTATAAAAAATCGTTAGTCCTCCTATTATGACCTTTGGTCATTGTTTTACAACCTCTTGGAATGTGCTCTGAGTAGGAGAATGTCTGGTTACCAACTAAGAGCAATTAACTGCTGACACTTGGGAGACTGGCAGAGTTCTCATTGCAGTTTTGACTATTAGAAAAGGACCTAATAGCAGTCCTACTATAAAAGAGCTTAATAGTCACAGATATAATTTTAGGAATTCTTATAGGATCAGCATAAAGTCTAAAGTCATCTATTTATCTATATGGCATCACTATAAGACAGTTCAACTTCATAGATCTGCAGAGATGGGCTCCAAAGGGGTGTGCTATTACTTAGTGATTGTTATACATGTTTAATAATAACAGGAAAAGCATATTAGTAGCAGGAATCTTTCCTAAATTGAGTCCCTCACAGCCTTATTTAATGAGGGCGCACCTATGGCAAATTATATAGTAATCCGAAGCAGGCATTTCAGGATGATCACCTGTTAGTTATTAGCTTGTCCTATTATGGCTCCTGACAACTAGGGAGGCAGAAGCAGGCAGATTTCTGTGAGTTTGAGGCTAGTCTGTTCTACAGTGCTAGTTCCAGAACAGCCAGGGATACGCAGAGAAATCCTGTCTCAAAAAACCAAAACAACAACAATAACAACAACAAAAAGAAAAAGAAAGAAAGAAAGGAAGAAAGAAAAAATATGAAAAATTAAGCACCAGCCAGACAGTGGTGGTGCACGCCTTTAATCCCAGCACTTGGGAGGCAGAGACAGGCAGATTTCTGAGTTCGAGGCCAGCCTGGTCTGCAGATTGAGTTCCAGGACAGCCAGGGCTACACAGAGAAACCCTGTCTCGAAAAAACAAACAAACAAAAAAAAAACAAAAAAAAAAAAAAAAAAAAAAAAAAAAAAAAAAAAAAAAAAAAAAAAAAAAAAAAAAAAAAAAAAAAAAAAAAAAAAGGAAAATTAAGCACCACCACCAAGGGGGGGGGGCTCCTAAACTAAGAATTGAATTGATAAAACAATTTTGAGGCAGAATTCCTCCTGTAGAAAACATATTTTTTTGCATCATTATTCTCTTTTATTTCTAATATTGCTTATCTGTTTTTCTGCCATAGAAAAATATAAGGGTGACAAAATTTCTCAAGGAATCAACAGGACACTTTTTAAAATAAGTTTTGTAAATTAATCTTTATTATAAACAGATTGATATATATAGGCAATCCTCACTTTTTAATTCTCTGACTTTATAGAAATCTGTGGTTACTTTTCATGTGAAATGTACCTTATTTACTCCTATTTCTTTTTTAAAAAATATGTTTAAAAACACTAACAAATTTTAACATTAACAATTTTTATATTAAAAAATACCCTACCAATCTAGAAGAATAATTTTTACATAAATAAAGGCAGTCATGTTATACTGTGGAGTGAAATTGGAAATAGAAAATTGGCATTACCAAGGCACATAACTAGGACACTTATGATGGCTTTCTTTCTATAGCACTCCCAAGGTTCTTTTGTTCTTCATAATAAGGCAAAAACACAAGTTTAATCAATAGGAATGAGCTCCTTCCAAGATAAGAGTTAACCTAGGGGTGGATGATTGTATTGATTTGGCTTTATGAATCTGAGGCAGGATTGCATCTAAGGACTGGGATGCACTTTTGTTTAAAATGAACAAGTTGTTGGCAAATAAACTGGAATTGCCAATAAACTTGGCTGAGACAGACCCAGACAGTAGCTCAGTTCACACAGAGACAGAAACTCGGATAAATAGAGGAGGCACAAGATGGTCACTTGAAGAGAAACCTTTCTACACTATAACTATCAAAATAGATATCACCAGTAATAAGAAGTGAAGCTAACCAAAACAACCCAAGGACATTCATGACCTTCAATGTAAAGAGGTAGCAGGATTTTTTTGTTCCTTCAGACCTATATCTTTCTTTCCCTTCACCTCTCTTTTTCTTATATAATCTACAATACCACATTCATTTCTACAAAATCCTTGTTTTAGAAACTACTTAAATAATCCCTGAGACTGAAAACGATACCCAGGTTTCCCTCTCCTCCGCTTTCTCACCTAGGACACTTGAAGACAATACAGCCGCTGTTCAGCTCTCTCAGCCAGCGCTCAAGTCCTTGCAGAGGAATGAGCACTTCCGGTTGGTCACGGCGTACGTTTGTGTTAAATACTTTGGATAAGCACGGTGGACTTGTAAGGAAACAGAGTTAGTATGTTTTGCGTATTTTCATCTTAACTTTATTGTTTTCTAGAGATGAAGGATACGAAATCGAGTAAGGTGATGTGGCAAACACAAGCCAGAAGCAGTTAGTACCCAGTGTTGTTGAATTCTCTGACAGAGGCTTCCAGTAATTGTGCCAGAAACAACCAGCAGGACTGTCGGATGACTGGAGAGGAAGACTTTATCTCTTATTTTTTATTTACATTACAATAGAATGTAAAAGCAGGAAGTAGTTTAAATATGTGTTGGCTTGATAAAAAGTAATTTAAGAAAAAAGCTCTCAGGAATCAGATGTGGAAATACTATATATATATATGCACATACATGCGTATATATATATATATATGTATATATATATATATATGTATATATATATATATATATGTGTGTGTGTGTGTGTGTGTGTGTGTGTGTGTGTGTGTGTATGTGTGTGTGTGTGTGTGTGTGTGTGTGTGTGTGTATCTCCACTAGCTTAACAGCCACATACTCAGGAGATACAACAAGAAGGAGCTGGCTTGGCAACTAGAGATAGCCCAGGGGTTAAGGATACTTGCTGCTCTTCCAAAGGACTGGAATTCGATTCCCAACACCCACATGCCCGCCCATTACAATCTATAGCATCACTTCCAGGGGCTCTGACAGACAACCTTTTCTGGTTCGAGTCCACCCAGGCAGGCTGCACTATTTATTTATACACAGACATACATGAAAGCAAAGCACTCGCAGACACTGTCAGAGTTACTTTTCTGTTGCTGTAATAAAACACCACGACCAATATGATTTATTGAAAAACAAGTTTACTTGGGCTTCAGTTACACATGGGTAAGAGTCTATCCTGGTGAGAGAAGGCATGGCAGTAAGAGGCGGGAATGGCAGTAGGAACAAGAAGCTGAGAGCTCTCATATTGAACTGTGTGAAACAGAGTGTGAACTGCAGGTGGCAAGAGACTTTAAACTCTTAAAACTCATCTGCAGAGACTACTTCCTCCAGCAAGATAATAACACCTAGTCTTCAAACATCACCACCAATGGGGGACCAGGTACTTAAACACATGAGACCTTAGGAGATAGTCTCATTCAAACCACCGTATACATAAAATAAAAAATAAGAACATAAAAAGAGCAAGGTAACTATTTTAGTTAGGGTCACTGTTGTTGTGTAGAAACACTATGACCAAAGAAAGAAGGAGAGAAGGGTTTTTTCAGAGTACAGTTCCACAGCACTGTCCATCATTGAAGGAAGTCAGGGCAGAAACTCAATCAGGGCAGGAACCTGGAGGCAGGAGCTCATGCAGAGGCTCAGGCAGGGTGCTGCTTACTGGCTTGCTCTTCATGGCTTGCTCAGCCTGCTTTCTTATAGAGTCCTAGACCACCAGCCCAGGGATGGCACCACTCCCAATGGGCTGGGCCCTCCCCCACTGACCACTAATTGAGAAAATACCTCATAACCAGATCTAACAGAGGCATTTTCTCAAGTGAGGGCCCTTCCTTTCAAATAATTCTAATTTGTGTGTCAAGTCGACCTAAGACCAGCCAGCACAGTAACTACCTGTGTTACAGCTATGCATGAATGAAAGCAAGAAAGGGAAATTTCGGAGTAACTCAAATCCAATTTCAAGGAGGTGGTGAAGCGAAAAAAATACAGGGATGGCTTTTTGCTTTTGTTTTTTTAGTACGCCTATGTACTTTCAATCCTGTGCACACCAGAGCTTTCTGAGCAGACAAATCCATAGCTTTTCTCACTGGATGGTGAAATTAGTGGAGATGACTCACAAAACTGTCTTGCTTTCTATACTCTGGTAAGGATTTGCCACTTACTATTTATCTATGCGCTGAGGGTGTAGCTCAGTGACAGTGGGCATGCTTAGCAGGCTGAAGGGCTTGAGTTCAGGGCTAATCCCATTCACCACTCATTCTGTTCTGTTTTGACATTTAGGGGGAACCAACTTTAAGTCTGTCGAGGCTCTAAGAACTTTAGTCAGGATGAAGAAGAGGCTGCACCATAGCTTTAAAATTTGAAGAGCTGTACTGGGCCTATTATAATTACAGCTGTATTGAGAGGTTTATATTTAGCTTTATATAATTGCCTCATGCTTACTTATTTCCATTGTGTATGTTATAAAAAGGTCCATGTTAGAATAGAGTGACAGGAGAGTATTCCAAGTGTTTGTTTTTTACTGAGGAATTTGACTTTCTCGGCTGGATATGTCTTAGATGAACAAAGAAAATCAAATTCCAGGGAAGGTTAGTAAGATTCTTATACAGACAGTCAAATAAAAAAAAATCAACTGAAAAGCATAGTATATTGTGTTTCTACTCTCCAACAAATTATCCAAATGAATATTACAGTTAGAAAGAACACAAATTGCTTGGTGTGGGGGTCAGTGGTGTCCAACCACAGCTTGGCTGGGTCTTGCCTAGCTTTTACAGCAAAGAAGTTACTGTGCAGGACTGCAGCCCCACATGAAGCCGACTCCCCTTTCAAGTTCACTGGGTCCGTTTGTTTGTTTGTTTGTTTGTGTGTGAAATGATTTGGTTTCTTAGTGTTGAAGGACTGAGACCCTCAGAGCCTTGGGAGCTCCTGTTACTCTGCTGTGTGACTTTCTCTGCAAGTTGATAGTTCCTTTAGGCCAATAGAAGAGTGTGTGTTGCTACTTTTGATGTCCTGTAAAGCTTATTTAGTAGAGTTTGGCTCCATCCAGCGCAGTCTTCCTTTGACTCAAGTCAAATGAGCTCACATCAAATTTTTAGAGACCTTAATTGTGTCTGTCAGGACTCTTCATTCTTTCCATCTAATATGACCTAAATGAAATGAATGGTATTTACTCACAGGCCTTTGAATACATAGAGAAATCATACAGGGAAATGGTTCACCTTAAAGTCATCTAAAAAAATCTGGGGCCAGCAAAATGGCTTGGTGGGAAGAGCAGTAGCTATAAGCTCAATGCCTTGCATTCAGTCTCTGGGACTTACATGGCAGAAGAGAACTGACTACTGAAAACTGTCCTCTGGCGGCTACTCATGTGCCCCGCCCCCTGCTACTCATGTCCTCCCCCTCCCCCGCTGCTACTCATGTC
>NW_022196897.1:70189729-70214672 GCF_008632895.1 Mastomys coucha | reverse complement strand
CCCCCCTCGCTACTACTCATGTCCTCCCCCCTGCTGTTAAATATAATAAAACTATGAGTGTTTTCCGTATATTCAGAAATGAGCTGAGAAATTCTATATTTATACATTTTAAGCCTTAGACTCTAACACAGCACCATACTACAGAAGTGTAAAGCAAGCCATGAATGTGAATCGTAGAGGAAACTTCAATCTTTTCATTTGCTACATAGGAAAAAAAAATATAGAAATAGAATGAATGTATCTTAATGCTTATATCTTCAACGACGCCATCACAACACACAGTGAATATGGATCATGATGAGGGAGGTGTTATGCGTTTTCATGCTAGTATTTTGAACGGTTTACCTCCATGTAAGGCAGCCACATCTCACACACGCGTTCTGTAGGCTGGAGGATGCCATTTGCATTCTCAAGAGTATCCACCAGGTGTCACAATGCCAGCAGCACCAACACACTTCTCTCCTGGTGACAAGAACTTTGATTCTCTCTCTCTTACCTTTTATTTTGTAAACTTTCTGTACATTTCAATACTACTTTTTTGCTTGCATAATTAAGAAGTCAAGCAGTATGGATTTTACTACTTCAGGAAGTTCAGACACTGACGTGCATATCCCACTCATCAGTTTTATGTTCTCTACAAATTTAATTTGAGATGCTCTGCCTGCTGAGCGAGCGGATAATTTCTGCTCACATGCATCCTCAATACTGAGTAATGCAATCACAATTGCTTTAAAGTTGGATCATTTCAAATACTTAGGGAATGTCACAACCCCAGAAGCAATTAAACGGTGTTTTTGTTACTTTCTCAAAAGCTTTAATAGACCACATTAAAAATAGAAATATGAAGTTCTTCAAAGTGACAAAATTTTCTTTTGCAAAAGTGCCCTTTGCTGTAAGCGGCGAATTTCTGGCAGAGGAGTGTACTGGTGTGCCACAGCACCCCCTAGTGGTGAAAATGTGATGCTTGTGCTTGGCCACACCTACCAGTAGTTTGAGAAGCAAATTCAGAATTTCCCTTTGGTGTTTGAAGAATGTTAGAGGAGTCCTTTCTAAATGAGAGAGAAACTGCCTTTGTTTTACTACTTTGTAGATTTATTTTTTGTTCTCTCTTGCTTTACATGTCTTCTAGTAAAACTATGTGTATATACTATACATATAAAACTCTACATGTGGGCTGGAGAGATGGCTCAGCGGTTAAGAGCACTAACTGCTCTTCTGAAGGTCCTGAGTTCAAACCCTAGCAACCACATGGTGGTTCACAACCATCCATAATGAGATCTGATGCCCTTTTCTGGTGCATCTGAAGACAGCTACAGTGTACTTAGATATAATAATAAATAAATCTTTAAAAAAACCCTATACATGTATACTATGTATACATATCCAGAGAGAGAGAGAGAGAGCAAGAGAGAGAGAGAGAGAGAGAGAGAGAGAGAGAGAGAGAGAGAGAGACTAAGCTTTCTCAAGTATCAAGTATATTCATTAATTTCTAAACACTACGCAAATATGTGTAGGTGAGAAAATATTGAGTCAGAATAGAAATTGTTTCTATCACTAACTTCATAAAATGAGTATAATTGACTTGGACCTTAGTTTTACTCCAATGATTAAGTTTTTTGTCACATTAATTTTAAGGTAAAACTCATTTGTGTGTGTGTGTGTGTGCATGTGCGTGTGTTTTTTCAAGGGTCAGAAGAAAGTGGAGTTACAAGTGGGTGTGAGCCCCCTAACTCTGATGTGGGTGCTAAGAACTGAACTCAGGTCTCTTGGGAGGAACACGTGCTCTTAACTGCTGAGCCATGTCTCCATCTGTCATATTAGTTTTAATGTCATGATGTTTGTGTGGTAAAAGTAAGCCCAATTTTAGTGAGGAACTATAATTATTTCTTGAACATTAGTATCATCAGCCATGGTCAGAACGGCTGCATCAGCCTTGGAATCTTAACTTGTATCCCAGCAAAAGCAGCGGCAGGGGGCTGTGGCTGGAGGGAAAGGGGGAGGAGCGGAAAGTGGAGGTGCGAATGCTGTGATTTTAAAACTAGGGTAACATGCACATTGTTTCTGGCTTTCAATCTCCGGAATTCTTTTCTGTTTCTTTTCTTCTTTTTTAACATATCCAAGAGAATACAGGTACATATCAGCATTTTATAAAACAAATTTCTGGTGAAGTTAAGTACATGCCAGTAATACATTTTTTTGCCTTTCAACTCTTTACAACTTTTATTTTGTAAAGAAATTAGGGCCCTAAATGGTAGCCTGATTGGTTTGTTCTTTTTCTTCTTCTTTTCTTCTCTTTTCTTTTCTTTCTTTCTTTTTTTTTTTGAGAGCAAAAATGCTTACATAGTCCAAGAGATGGCAGTAAACACCTTTTGTAGGATAAATGTTAGGCTGGCAGTTTATCACAGTAATTTTCCAAAAGTGGCTTCTTTATTTTAATAACAGCACTGAAGCAATCACTGAGAGAGAGAAAAACTGATAAAATGCTAACTGTGGATATTTTGTGTAAGTATGCTAAAGAGCTTGCTCAGAGTGTTTTACCAGGTAAACAGAATAGATTGCTTCCCATCCTTGCTTTCCTGGCCTCTAGACCAATGGTTTCTGGCAGACTAGTAACTCAGAATTGACTATTAAACAGTATGACTAAAGAATAAACTGCAAGAATAATTAATATTTTAGCAGTAAAGAGGAGCATGTAAGACATTAATAACACCATTTGGAAAGTATGTCAAAATTGATAGTGAGATTTTTCTGAATACCATGATTTTGTTTTTGTTTCTGTTTTGTATATTAGACTCATAATTAAAATTAACCCATTGCATTAACAATGCAAGAAAAGAATGTCAGAGTCTGTCAAAACTTTATTTCTGTGTTTGCTTTAAGGGGATACTTAGTTCTTTACTATACTCATTTATATGTTAAAGCATTTTGCTTATGGGATGCTACAGCATAAGGGAAGTCCTTAAGGAAAGCTACTCTGCCTTGTTTTAAAGCATTGTTTGCTATCAGGGGAAAGTTTGTGTGTTGCAGGTTTGGTACTCAGCCTGTGGACAGTGGTGAAACCTGTATGGGGTGGGGCCAAATGGAAGGAAATTAGTTTGTTTGGTCTGTGCTCTGAAGCAGTGAGTATAAGGACCCAGGATCCTCCCTGCCCCCCACCTTCAGTATCCCGGCACCTTAGGAGGTGAACAGCTCTGCTGTGTCTTTGCTCCCCCAGGCACAAGAGTGATGAGGACAAATGAGTGTGGATGAAAGCTCCGAAAGAGTGAGATAGAATCAGCCTGTCCACACCCAAGTTCTTTATCTCGGTTCCTCCCTCTCCCCCCTCCTCCTTCTCCTCCTCTTTCGTTATAGCTATAGAAATCTGGCTAAAGGAGTCACATGATACATTATAGCACACAATCCAGGAAGCTTGGTTTCTTTAAATGACTAAAATAATTAAAAAACAAAGTTCATTCCCTCAGTGTCTTAGTTCTGTGGTGCCGTGGAACAACTATGGCGAGCACAGCCTCTAACCCACAGGCATGTGTCTATTCAGAGTTCTGGCCGTGACTCGTCAGTGGTGTGAGCTCCTGGGCTCACAGTCAGTTTGGATGTGTCCTCTCCTGAAGCTCAGGTGGTTGTGGAATGGTTACATCTCTCCTAATGTCAGCACATGGCTCTTTCTGCACTGAAAGTTGTCGGGGGAGTCCTTCTGGTGATTTAAATTTATTTATTTATTTATTTATTTATTTATTTATTTATTTATTTGCCAGAAAGAGCGTAACTTCTTTAAAGGGATTACTGATTTGCACAATCATGCTACGGGTACCCTGAGGACACCCTAGCTATTTTAAGGTTGACCGTTTTGTAGCATTAATTATATCTACACAAAGCTTTCAAATTAGCACCTAGGTTGGTGTTTACCAGAGTGACTCTGTGAAAGTGCCTAGACAAGCAGGGACTGGACTCTTGACTCGACTCTATTTATTGTGTGTAAACATCACATTACTTAGCAAACACGTTTTTTTTTTTTTTTTCTCCCTCCAGGGAGTGTTCAATTCACAATAAGAGGAGGTTTTTATTAAGGGGCTAATGATGCTTTACTTATTACTTAAGTAAATTTATTCTTACATATAATTTACTGGCTGAGCAGTGGTGGTGCATGCTTTTAATCCCAGCACTTCGGAGGCAGAAGCAGGCGGATTTTGTGAGTTCGAGGCCAGCCTGGTCTACAGAGTGAGTTCCAGGACAGCCAGGGCTACACAGAGAAACCCTGTCTTGAAAACGCCCTCACCCACAAAACAAAACAAAACAAAAAACCCCATATAATTTACTGAAGAAAAAGCTACTCATAAAGCAAGTTCTCTTCAAGTTACAGAAGTAATATCAATGGGAGAGCTGAAGCTTTGAAACATCAAAGTTACAGATAAGAATTTTTTTTTTTAAAGATTTATTTATTTATTTAATATATGTGAGTACACTGTAGCTGTCCTCAGACATGCCAGAAGAGGGCATCAGATCTCATTACAGATGGTTTTGAGCCACCTTGTGGTTGCTAGGAATTGAACTCAGGACCTCTGGAAGAGCAGTCAGTGCTCTTAACCACCGCCGAGCCATCTCACCAGCTCCAGATAAGAAATTCTTAATAGTTGTGTACTATCAGAGCCTCTCAGGAGATAGCTATCTCAGGCTTCTGTCATTCAGCACTTGTTGGCATCCACAATTGTGTCTAGATTTGATGATTGAATATGGGAAGAATTCTCAGTTGGAGCAGTCTCTGAATTGTCCTTCCTTTAGTCTCTGCTTCATAGTTTGCCTCTACAACTCCTTCCATGGGTATTTTGTTCCCCCTTTTAAAAGGAACAAAGTATCCTCGCTTTGGGTTTCCTTCTTCTTGAGTTTCTTATGGTTTGTGGTTTGTACTAATAGCTGTCTCCTGAGAGGCTCTGACAATACCCGACTAATACAGAAGTAGAGGCTCACAGCCATCCATTGGACTGAGTACAGGGTCCCCAATGAAGGAGCTAGAGAAAGGACCCAAGGAGCTGAAGGGTTTGCAGCCCCTTAGGATGAACAACAATATGAACTAACTAGTACCCTCAGAGCTCCCAGGGACTAAAACTCCAACCAAAGAGTACACGTCAGGCGGACTCATGGCTTCAGCAGCATGTGTATAGCAGAGGATGGCCAAGTCAGTCATCAATGGGAGGAGAGGACCTTGGCCCTGTGAAGGTTCTATCCCCCAGTGTAGGGGAATGCGAGGGCTAGGAAGTGGGAGAGGGTGGGGTGATGAGCAGGGGGAGGGGGGAGGGAATAAGGGATTGTTTTAGTTTTAGTTTTTATTTTATTTTTTTTCTTATTTTCTTTTCTTTTTCTTTTTTCTTTTGGAGAGGAACCTGGGAAAGGAGATATTATAAATAAAGAAAACTTCTAATAAAATTTTTTTTCTAATGTTAAAAAAAAAGAAAATTTTAAAGGTCTTTCTTGGCCCCAGTTCTTATTTGACAATTTACATTAAAAACAAGACAAATGGGCTGGAGAGATGGCTCAGTGGTTAAGAGCACTGACTACTCTTCCAAAGGTCCTGAGTTCAAATCCCAGTGACCACATGGTGGCTCACAACCATCTGTAATGACATCGGATGCCCTTTTCTGGTGTGTCTGAAGACAGCTACACTGTACTCACATAAATAAAATAAATTAAAAAAAAAAAACAAAAAAAAACAAGACAAATGCTGGGCGGTGGTGGCACACAGCTTTAATCCCAGCACTCAGGAGGCGAGGCAGAGCAGGTCTACAGAGTGAATTCCAGGATAGCCAGGACTACACGGAGACCTGGTCTCAAAAACCAAACTAACCATCCGACAAAAGAAAAAAAAATCAACAAACCCCAAACAAAAACAAAAACGAAAGCAAACATCTCTCCCAACAGGAAAAAACAAAAACAAAAAACAAAAAAACCATGTCCCTAGTACCTTTTATTTTGCTTTGCCTTTTTTCTTTTTTTCTTTTCCTTTTACTAAGATCTTATTGTATCATCCAAGCTAGCCTTGAATGCTTGCTCTTTCTGCTTTTCTTTCCTCTAGTGCTGAGATGCCGGGTGTGATGTCGGCACATTAAGCCTCAGTACTTTTATTCCTTAGCAAGCAAGGGGGAACTTGTTCCAGAGAAATAAACTTGTCCATGGCCTCAGATTCTTAGCGACCCAGCCACAGCTCAGTATTTTTCTCTAGATACACATGCCTAATTCCTTTCACACTGCACGTCTGTCTGATTTCCTACTGTGGGATGAGTCGAGGGTAAAGCCAAATTCCATCTCTGCGACGATTGTTGTGAGGCCACGCGGGAGAGCTGGCCAGTGGTTTCCGTGACCCGCCGTCCAGGCCATGTTTTAGCTGGAGGATTTCTAAATCAGGATTCAGTGTTCTATGTCACCACAATTATGCTGTGAAAAAGAAAGCACAATATCTGAGTGTGTTTAAGTGAATGAATGTGTGGATGTTCTGCCGGGGTCTGCTTAATGCTTACAAAAGGGCGGGTGGGGCTGGAGAGATGGCTCAGCGGGTAAGAGCACCGACTGCTCTTCCACAGATCGTGAGTTCAAATCCCAGCAACCACATGGTGACTTACAACCATCCATAATGAGATCTGACGCCCTCTTCTGGTGTGTCTGAAGACAGCTACAATGTACTTAATTATAATAATAAATAAATCTTTCGGATTGAGTGAGCAGAGGTCCTAAAAAAAGTCAATTCTCAACAACCAGATGAAGGCTCACAACTATCTCTACAGCTACATTATGTACTCATATACATAAAACAAAGGGGCCGGTGGATCTAGCTTGACCTTGATTTAATTCCGTTCTCATTTTCCTCCCCATCCATCCATCTACTCTGGTTTATTCTTATAATGAGACTGTTCCAGAAGCAGCGGAGGTGCACAGAATTCAAAAATCCTTACACTCTAAACGGGTGCCTCCTCCACTAAAGCTTCAAGGGCTGAAGAAAAGAAAAGGAGAAAAGGAAAGAAAAGCAAACCAAAGTTAGAAATTGGTCAGGTATCGTGGCCAAGAATTTAATCCCACCACTCTGGAGGCAGAAGCAGGCAGATCTCTGAGTTCAAGGCCAGCCTGGCCAACAGAGTGAGTTTCAGGACAGCTAAGACGACAGAGAAAAACTGTGTCTTGGAAGAAAATGAAGGTGCACTTGTTGAGAACAGTTTTCAGATTGTGCTGCAAAAGGAATGAATCCAAGGTCTTCTTCCTTCTCCTTCCCGGTTGTTCACGGGCCCACTGCAAGCATCATAACTTAGGACCACAGTTTCTCTTCCCTTAAAGACTATGCTTCGGTCTGGTGAGAGGGCTCAGCAGATGAAAAGTCCTTGTTCGCAAGTCTGTTGCCATGAGTTTGATCCCTGGAGCTCATATGGTAGAAGACAAGAACTGAGTCCCCCAACGTTTGCTTTGACCTCACACGCATGGTGTGGTACATGCTCCATGCAGTGAGCACCTCTCTCCGTAAATACATGTAGAACTATTTTTTAAAGGACTGAATTTTGCCTCATGGCCACACATTTGTGTTTTTGATACTGTTAGGATGTAATGATCTTGGATGTCAGCTTTCTGTTTTGGAACTATTTATTATTTTCTGAGAAACAGATATTGAATGTTATAGAGTTTCTAAGACTGAAATTCTACTAGTAAAATTTTTGAGAGATACAGACACACAATAAGATCCAAAGAACAGTTAAAAACCATCAGACTTACCTTCCGGCAGTCTATTTAGCCAAGGTAACTGATATTTGGTAGCTTGTATTTTTTAGGTTTTAGTTCCCCTTTGCCCTTAAATAACAGATCATGATTCCTATATATTAGTAGAAGGATAATATTGATAATAATGGTAACAAAATAACATAGTTGATATCATCACTATGTGTTGCCTACCATTTGTTAGTTAAGTTAATGTAATAATACCATATGTTAGTTAAGTTGATATAATTATATCATTTGATCCTTTTAAAATTGAAGGGCTTTTTTTGACTTAATTTCCCAATGAAGAATCAGAATCTGAGAATTTTTTAAAGGTCATGCAAGTAATAATAACAGAACAGGAGCTTAAAAAAAAAAACACTCAAAAACCAAAAAACCAAAAAAAGGCCATGAGTCTAATCCTCAAGTTATTTTGAGTGTAGGACTTTTCATCGCAGTTGTGTCCACAGCTTCAAGAAATCAGATTTCACACAGGCAACTTTCCTGATAAATTCTTACTCAGAATCTCATCTCTCAAAAGGTCAAGAAAGACTAAAGGGAATTGCAATTCAGTGGCTAATTCCAAGTAGGAAAGGATTGATTGATGATGTGGAACTGACATTCAGCTTGAGTGAAGTGTCTGTAGGTTGCTAAACATATGAAATAGATAACAGATTTTCCAAAATTTCTCAAAACTTCTGAGGAAAAAAAAAAAGAGGCATAAAATGATGGTTGGAGATGTGAATGAGACTGTGCCCTAGGGTGATGAGGAGCCTAGTGGTAAATGCAAAACGTGCAGTGGACTCTGCTGGTCAATGATGGGGAGCTACAGCAGAAGAAACCAACACACACACACAAACAATGTGGATGGCAATGCCAGAGTCTGCCCCCAGCACTTGGGAACAGAGGCAGGCAGATCTTTGAGTTCAAGGCCAGCCTGGTCTACAGATGGAGTTCCAGGACAGCCAAGGTTACAGAGAAAGACCCCGATTAGGGGGTAGGTGGGTGGGGGAAATGAAAACAAGCAAGCAAGCAAGCAAACAAACAAAAAAAAAGGAAGGAAATTACTACAGAGTGCTGTGGGCTGGCAGACACCTGGCCAGGCGACAAAGCTTTATAATGCACTAATCTTTAGAACTGTTGTTATAAATAACTAAAAATGCTATTAAAACCTATTTTGAGAAAAGAAGAAAGAAGAGAAGAATGAAGTACGGAAAGGTCTATTATTTAGAGCAGTTGCTGTGATGCTAACAGATGTTAGGAAAAATCCCAAATACTCAATGCACACTGTGCTCCCATTTGGGGAAATAATAGGGACTTATTCATTCAAATTACAACAGGAATATAATTGAGAAAATTGAATCCTCACTTTGGTGAGAAGAAACGAAAGGAGCGTCTCTTCAGTGAATGCATGGCCTTTTACTTTCTAAACCACATTTTAAAATATAAGTAAGACCTTGAATATGTGATCCAAGAGTTGCAGGATACGTTTGAAGAATGCTGATAAAGGAGAAGTAACCAGAGTTTAGCAGGGAGAGGGAATTTTTTTTTTTTTTGAGAAGAGGGTAACATAAACAGTTTTGATTTTCAGAGAAAAAGGCAAATGCTAGAAATTACAGTGAGAAACTGGTTCCGAACAAAAGGTTGTGAGGGTCCTGTTAGGCAGGTCACAGGGAGAGGGGTTAATTGAGACCAGATCACCTCCTGCCTAATTAGCCTTTCTTTTGTCTTCGTTTCCAGCTCTTGCTTTCCTATGTTGTAGAAAGGAAGCTGCCAGATGCAAAGTACAGGGTGTGTTGTGTGAGAGGGTCTGGACAAAGCTGAACTGTCTCTCTAATCGTGAGAACAACAGAAGATGGTAACGTAAGGTTTTCATTGTGTACAAACACATGACTGCAATCTTCATCTTTACGACTACCAGTTTTAGCTTAATCATCGGATCACACATCCTTTCTATTTTTTTATTTTAAGTCTAGGAAGTATTTAACAATCATTTAATGACATTTCTGTTTTTTGTTTTATGCTGATTTATTTATTTTAAAGACCTTTTAAAGATTCACTTTCTACATGCCAGCTTGTATAAAATGCTTGGGATTCAAAGATGAACAGTGCTCTAAACTTTGAAGGTTTAATATTTAGTAAACAAATGATAAAAATATAAACAATGATAACAGTATTATAACAATATAACTGATATATTACTAATCAAATACTAATAAATACTATAACATCTGCATTAGGCAATACTATATAGAAGAATCAATACTTACTTTTGCCTTGATAAGTAGGGATCTTGGAAAAGGATATTTTAAAATGTTCAGAAGAACTATAAGCATGCAGCCATATGACAGTGCTTTACTGAATCTAAAAGTATAAGAAGGGAAAGGAAACAGGTGATGGCAGATGAAGGAGCAGTCTGGGAAAAGTCACGGCTTTGGAGAGAGTTACATCCTTTAGCACCCACAAAAGATCAGTACTGCTAGAAAATGAAACTCACACGAGGGGGAGAGGACAGTGGGCGATGTCGCTGAAAAGCTGGAAGAGACCACAAAGAACACCTGAGAGTGAGAGTGCTGAAGAGTTGTGGACTGGAGAAATAACATCGATAAAATAGGATCAATAAACTAAAATTGAGGACAAGCCGGTAGAAACATCTTGTCTATTAAGAAGCCACTGAATAACTTATTCCTTGACTTAGGATTTATTTATTTTAAAAATGTTTTATTTCATATGTGCATGTAATGTGTTTGCATCAAATATATACACCATTCCCTCCTATCCCAGTTCCTCTCCTATGCCTCCACACTTCCCCCCCCCCACCTTCTTCTGCTTTCTCTGGTTTAAAAAAAAAAAAGTTGGCTATGGTGGTGCTTGACTTTAATCCCAGGCAGAGGCAGGAGGATCTCTGAGTTTGTTTTACATAGAAAGCTCAGGGACAACACAGACTACATTAAGAGACCCTGTCTCAAGCAAGCAAACAAACAATCAAGCAATCAGGCAGGCAGGCAGGTGGCAGGCAAACAAAAAATTCCCATAAATCCCTCTGTATCCCCATAGTGCTGCAGGAATGTGCAGGGAGCACGGATAGCTCTCAGGGCCCACATTCTTGAGGAAAATGGACTCTCCCTTCCCAGAAGCCATCAACTGCCAGTAGCTTCCCAGGCAGGGGTAAGACTTCATGCACTCTCTCCTGTTCCGTTTTTTTTTTTCCTGGCTTTTGTGTGTGTGTGTGTGTGTGTGTGTGTGTGTGTGTGTGTGTGTGTGTGTAGAAGTCTTATGTGTATAGTCCTAGCCATTGTGAGTTCATGTCCACATCCAGAAAACACTGTTTTGCTACATACAGACTCTGCATTCTATCTTTGGTTCTTACAGTCTTTCTGCTTTGTCTTCAGTGATGATCCTGAGCTTTGGGGGTGGGGCAGGTGTATGATACAGATGTCTCATTTTGAGATCTCTGTGAGATCTCATTTAGAGATGAGAATCCCACAGGATTTGATCATTTGTATGTTGACCAGTTGTGTGTCTCTGGACTCATGTGCCACCTACTGCAAAAAAGAAGCCTTTCTGATGAGAGGCAAGAGAAGTGATTTATAGGTATAAAGATAAGAACTTAAAGGGCAGTTTATTACCACATCCACTTAGCAGAATAATAGTACCATGGTCTAGGGCCTATGACCCAGATAGCCACAGCTTTTTGGCCTAGGTAATAGTCACAGGGATGGATTTTATCTTGTGAAACAGGTTTTAAATCATCCCATACTATTCATGTCAGTATTTCATTACTGGGTGTATCTTCCTAGGCTCATCATTTTGGTTCACAAAGGCTCACGGTTGGGTAGACTGGTAATGACTTATCTCATAGCATGCACTATGAAAGCTAGCCAGTAGATATGAAGCTTTGAGGTTGGTACCAGTTTGATTTTCTTCATGTTCTATGGCTCAGGAATGTGATTTTTTTTTTTTTGCAATAGAGTATTGCCATTAACATTATGCAGTATGCCATTGAATATAGGTATGCCATTGTAGGTATGCCATTATTGCATTTTAAATAGAGGCTATCCTAGTTTTCTCTCCATTGCTATGATAAACACTATGATCAAGAGCACTTGGGGGAGGGGGACAGGGTTTGTTTCTGCTCATAGCTTTCAGTCCATCCCAGAGGGAAGTCAGGGCAGGAACTCCAAGCAGAAACTTAGAGGCAGGACCTGAAGCAGCATGAGATAACAGTGCAGCTTCCTGGCTTGCATTCCAGGATTACTTGGCTTGTTTTTTTGACCATCTGTCCCTGGGTCCTCCCAAATCAATCGTTAATCCAGAAATCACCCCACAGGCTTGCCTATAGGGCAAATGTGATGGAGGTATCTTCTCAATTGAGATTCTTCTTCCCAGAGGACTTTAGTTTGTGGCAAGTTGACAAGAAGCTCATTGGGACAGATGGGGAGCATCATTTGGTTGTTCTGTAGAAATAACACTTTGACAGCTGAGGAAAGGTTGGACTAGAGGGAGCAAAGATGGGAGACAGATGAGTTGTACTAAAGAGAGCGTCAAGTTCAGGGAATCTATGGCTGTTGACTTGGTAGCAAGTACAGTTATCCTCCCATGCCATATTTCTGGACCTCTAGTCTTCTTTTTAAGGCATATTTTGCAACTAGAAATACAAGGCCTAAAACAAAATCTGTAGATAAAAATGTCATTAACACTTTACTTTGGTAGGGTTAAAGGGCATGCCATTGTAGCCTATGAAGTACTGATAATTAGGTGTACTGTTTTATAGAATTCATAAGGCATAGAATATTTCCAAAAGATTGCTACAAATTATTTTCAGACTATATTTTCAGAATTTTATTTAATGTATAATCTGTTCTTGAACACTACAACTGGTAGGTATCTGTATTTCTTTCTTATAAATGGCTTTGGTCCTATAGGTGAGGGTAAATCTCTTCATCATAGCACTTGTATTACTACTTTGAAACATTCTTTTGTATATCTGTCATCAAACAATTTTGCACCTGACCCTCATCCACTGCCACTACACTATGAAATATTCCAGAAGAATATATCTCTTTAATTTCAAATGTACAATAAAGTGTGTATTACTCCACTGCATGTGCTATGCATAAAACAACCTAAATTTCATAAAATGGTTTGTATTTGATATATACAATAAGCTCTGGTATTTTCTATTTTATTTTATGCCATTCAATTATTTTCATTTCCTTCTTTTACAAATATCATGCAACCATTGACATTGAAATGATACATCTGTAGTTGTTCTCTATCTGCATTACCGTGGCTGGTGTGCCTTCTTGATGTGTGTAACTCATGCAGAGAACCTAGTTCGTAGAGATAGACCTGTGGAGATTTTCAGAAAGCACTGCAGATGTAAATGCTAATTTTGGGGGGAAGAGTGCTGTGGTTGTCATGCCCAGTGGATGATTTTTTAAATTCTCGTTTTTAAAGAAATAGTGTACGCCATGAGCCATGAGTTAGGTTAAATATAAAAGGCTGTAAAATCTTATTACTTTGCATTACTGTAATCCTACTAATACCAGTGTGACTTAGCCACGTGCAGCCAAGAGTAACACACTGACAAATTCTCAATTAATACAAGTGCCTGGTGGGCAGCTCTAACACATTAAAGGCTTTACGACTTTCAATACAGAAGCACCGTAGCAGCTAGATGTCTAGAGTATATGGGGAAAGATTTATATGCAGAATGAACACCAAGATCTAAATTAGTATAACAAAATAATAACATTATTTTTTTGGGTATAAATAACAAAGTTCTTAAAAGCCAGAATGGGCTGTAGAGATAGCTCAGTGGTTAAGAACATTCACTCCTCTTTCAGAGGACACTGGCTCAATTCCCAGCATTTACATGGTGTCTCATCATCATTCATAACTCCAGACCCAGTGGATTCAACACCTTTTTTTCTGGTCTCTGTGGGCAATGGTACACAGACATAAGTGTAAGCAAATACCCATATACCTAAAAAAAGACAATAATGGAAAATCTAAAAGGAGACAAAAAACCCACTGATTTTTTTCAGATATTTAATAAACCTGAAACATTCATCAAGTGTATTTATAGTGCTTTAACAAAATTGACTAAACAGTATACATATAACATTTTATACAACTCATAACATGGACACTAACATTTGTTTAATTTTCTAATAGCCTTCCTTTGCAGCTCCTGTGGCAGTGAGTCTTCAGTAGTCAGCTTGCTTTCAGGAAAACCTTGTCCACATGGCTCCCTGAGAGTGCTTCTCCTCCAGTTGCTAATAATCTCATTATCATTGCATTCAGAAGATAATTTGGGACCCTGTGCATCTCGACAAATCTGTTCCACTTGACATTGTTGTCAGTTTCTAAATGTTCTTTTTGAGTTCCTCGGGACTGTCTGTTTACTTTAATTACTGTGTCCTCCTGGCAGTTTCTCAGTTGCCTCTCCAATTTCTCTCTACTTGCACTTTTATATCTATTCTCATTTTAGATATTCTTTCTTAGAAATCTCAATAAGCGTCAACTTTACTGGACCTCAGATATCTCCTGAAAGGCAGACTCACAATTCTGTCAGACTGTTTGATGAGTATCATTATTATGTGCTAGCATCTCATCAAACTCTACATATCTAAAAAAGAATTATTTCTTCCTGTGTGCCCGTCTCTCCAATTGGAACAAATCTATCAGTAATGTGTGTGCATATATGTGGGTGGGTGCATGCATACAAGCCATAGGAAGATGTCAGGTGTGTTGCTCTATTACTCTGCAATTTATTCCCTTGAAGCAGAATCTCTCACTGAACCCTGGAACTAAGCTGCTGCAAATGAGCTCCAGGGATCCTTCAGTCTCTACCTTCTACACAAATTGGGATTATAGCCAACTCTGGTATTTTACAGTGGTGCTGGGGATTTGAACTCAGGTCCTCATGCTTGAGCAGCAGACGCTCTTACATAGCGAACCATCCCTCCAGCCCCCAAATCTTCCTGTTTGAGTGCTGTATGTAGCACAGCATGGCCTCGATCTCTTGGTCCTCCTGCTTTTGATTCCCAAGTGCTAGGACTATAGTTGTGTGCCACCACTTCCCCAGCTCATGTCTAATTTCCTATGTATCTTACTTTAGTTGATTATTATAGATTTACATTTACATTTAATCTTTCTTCTGTTTAATTAATTGACCAGAGCCACTTTTCTGGGTATTAAATATTTCTTGAATATCCCATATTTTCATTTCCACACTGCCAGTATTAGCAAGCCTGGCCAAGAAAGAAGAAACTCAAGTTATGTATGACATATTTAATATAGTAAATGAGACATCACTCTTAGGCGTCTGAGGAAAAAATAATCAGAAGAAATTGCTTCTGGTGTTTAGGAAGTGCTAGAATAACAGCGACGGAATGCCAGTGATTTTGATGTACTGCAGTCCCGGAGTGAGTTCTCTTCTCATCGAAGTTCATGGTCCAACCTTCACATTCCCTGCCACTCACTGAGAATCAATTCTTTTATGTTTGGAACACTTCTGAGTTCTTTATCTGGCACTACGCTGTTGCATACGGGGCAGGGTGTATGAGGGAGTTAATGTGCCACGGACAACTAAACTACAGAAGGTCAGAAGTGCAGCAGATGGATTGGGAATGTGTCTCAGTGGTACAGGGTTTGCCTGGCATAACAATGCTTGGGATTCAGTTCCCACACCCGCAGAAGAGATAAATAGTAATGCAAGAAGATTCGTTACCCTCAGCAGCTACTCCATAATATGTTCCACATTTTTCAGCTCCCAGTACGGCTGAGCCTCCATTGACTATACCTCTAATTAAGATGTTCATATCCTGTTGGAGTGCTTTTTCCAAGCCCCGTATCCCCTCTCTACTCTTTTCTTCTGTTTCGAGGAAAGTGTTTCTTTCATCGGGGCACTTTTTATCACTTCTCCAATCTCTTCCGTTTGTTACAGGTGTATCTAAGTTGTTTGTATTACCTTGGTTTAACTGCGGTAGGCCCTAGGCATCTAGAAATGTATCAGTTTCTTCTAGATTTTCAGTATATTGGACTATGTTTCTAAGCCATTCCCTGGTAGTCCTATGAGTTTTATTGGCATTTGTTGTTAGCTCTATTTTCTCATCTCAGATTCGGTTAACTTTGGCTCCTTTTCTCTATTTCGTTAAGTTTAGCTAAGGGTTTGTTGATCTTGTTCATTATTTTTTTCAAAGAACTAATTATGTGCTTCATTGATCCCTTGTATTCTTTTTGTTTTCATTTCGTTAGTGCCTGTACTGATATTTATTACTTCCTTCTGCCTACGGATTCTGGGTTCAGCTTGCTCTTGTTTTTCTAAGATGTTGAAGCTGGGCAGTGGTGGCACACGCCTTTAATCCCAGCAATTGGGAGGCAGAGGCAGACAGATTTCTGAGTTCGAGGCCAGCCTGGTCTACAGAGTGAGCTCCAGGACAGCCAGGGATACACAGAAAAATCTGTCTCGAAAAAAACAAAAACAAAAACAAAACAAACAAACAAAAAAGATGTTGAAATACAACACATTATTTAGTTGAGATGTGTGGTTTTTCTCATGTAGGCACTTACAGCTGTAAAGTTCCCTCTTAGAGCAGCTTTCATTGTCTCCCACAGGTCTGGCGTGTTCTGCTTTCAAGTTCATTTTCATGCTGTTCTAGGGATTTTTCTGATTTCCCTCTTGATTTCTCCAACAATCCATTCATCATTCAACAAGATGTTGTTCAGTCTTCATGAATTTATTCATATTCTGTATTTTCTCTTGCTGTTCATTTCTAGTTTTATTCCATTGAGATCAGATAGAATACAAGAAATTATTTCACTTTTCCTATGTTTGTTGAGACTTTCTTTGTGCCCTAAAATATGGTCTAGTTTAGAAAAAAATTCCATAAGCTGCTAAGAATGTTTTTGCAGTGTTTGGGTGGAAAATGTTGGAGTTGCCTGTTACATTCATCTGATCTATAATGCCATTAAAAATCAATTTATTTAGATATTCTATCAAGTGCCATAATTATTAAGTTGGTTTTCAAAAAGTATTGTTTGACAATCTATATGTTTGTAATGTATTTTGACCATATTTACCATGCCATTACCTCCTCTTGTCCCAATCCCCTCCTGTTGAATTCCTTTTTTTTTTTTCAAAATAGAACCCTGATGCTCTCATGATTTTTTTCTTTTGTGAATTTAATTAGGGTTGCTTGCATGAGCATGGGTAAGAACTAATTTACTTGGCATGGATAAATGAATGATGTAGCCAGTAATGAGTGGCTGCATTACCGGGGGAAAATTACCCCCTTTCTCCCAGAAATCATTATGTACCAATAGTTAATCATGTAAGGGTGGGGCTTCATGAGCCCTTATCAATGTACAATATTGTTCAGCTCTTACGTGTATAGCTACAGATGCTACAAGTTAATGGATGTAGTGGTTTGTTATGTCTGCCTGATGGCTTTCGGCCTGCACTTCTCCCTGTCCTCTGTCCATTTTTTCCCCTGCCCCCTTGACTGCTTTCCATGATCTTTGGAAGGAGTTATGTAGAGGGCCTGTTTAGAAATGAGCACTTGGCACTCATTGTGTTCACAAGTTATGAGTCTCAGCAGTTGCCACTGCCCACTGTAAAACAAAGCTGTGATCAAGGCAGAGAGCAGCACTCCTGGATAGGTATAAACATACATATCTAGAAGTAATTTGACAGGCCCAGTATGTCCATTTGGTAAAACGACAGTGGTAGCTTTCCTCCCAGGGCCTAAGATTTTGTAAGACGTGGTCCTTTGACCAGGTCTGTGGTAGCAGACATGAACTCCCTTTAATGGAGAAGACCTTGAACCCAGTCAGAAAAGTGGTTGGTTACCGTATGATATCATTTAACTCAAGTAATTTTTGTTCAGATGACTTGACTATGGGTGAGAATGAGATATTAATATCACTCATTATTGTTGTGTTAAGGTTCATTTGTATCTTTATTCCCAGTAGTCTGCTTTGGGAAATTGGATATGCCAATATGGTACATATGTGGTTAGAGCTGGCAGTAGGTTATCCCATGATCAATAACACTTCAGTTTTGGTTTGATATCTATTTTGTCCTATGTCAGAATTAGTGCATCTGCTTGCATTGATTTTATTATCTTGGAATATATTTTCCCACCATTTTTCTTATGGCTGTATCTATTTATTGGTTAAGTCTATATCCTGTAGACAACGAATAGATGGGCTCTGTTTTTAAATTTAAACTCCTAGTCTATATCTTTTGATTATAGAATTGAGATCATTATAATGGCTTTATATATAGGTTCATGATCTTTCTCAAATTATTTTTTGAATATTGTGTGGCACATTTGAAACTGGGTCTTTTTTTTTTTTAACATAGGTCTCTAGATATTCTGACACTTCTGTTGAGATTACCTTCCTTTTAACATTGATTTATTTTGAGATCTTTTGAAAGCTACTTTACTGATGTATTTGACTCTTCTTAAGCCAACACTACAGTAACATTTCTTAAGATGATTTTTGCTATTGTGGGATCCATTGTATTCTCATAGATTTTTGTGATGCTTTGTAAATGTCTACAATAAAAAGTTCCTGGGCTCTGTTTGGGCTACATGTCTTCATGTAATGGTTGGAAAGTTTCTGTCTAGGGGGAATTCAGATAATTGGGGGACTTATCTTCTGAGTTTCCTTTCTTTCCTGGATTATTGTTCTTTGCTACTTGTCAAGTATCTAACACCCAATGCTTCATGTATTTTCCTGATTCTATAGTTGTTTAAAGGAAAGTAGTTAATTCAGCACCAGTTATGTCTGGAAGCAACAGTCCTATATGGAAAGTTAACCCAGACTTGTGGATGAAATGCTAGAAAGTATCATGAGAAATGTCATTATTTTTCTAGTCTATGCTATATAGAAATATACATTAGAAAGATGAGGTATAATATCTTAAAAAGCAGAAAGTGCTATGTAAAGCAGAAGTTTTAAAATCAAGTGAAATTTCGATTGAATAAATGAATATTGTTTTGCATGATTAGGATTTGGTTTCTTGTTTGCTGGTCATTTATATAAGCCAATCAATTGGTTCGTCTCTGTTGATTTTCTTAGTTGATCAATGGTGCATGATTTATTATTTAAAAGAAACTTTAAAAATACGAATGATATTTTAAGTAAAAGTATGTTTTGAGTTTATTTTACATAGATGATCTGCTATTTCTTCTGTGTGTTCACCACCACTGACAACAGGCCATTAACAAATTCACAAGTTGGAATATTTAGTGGATGGGCCAGCTGGGTTACAGTTCGAACTTGTGTAAACTTGGGGAGACATCTAACATTCAGAGAGGACATTAAATCTATCATTTGAATCTATGAAATTTACATCGTCCATATAGCATTTCAAATTTTGATATCTGAAATAAAAGGTAGAGGAAAGTGGTATTTCCCTTACTTTAATATGTACGATCTCATGTTTTCAATACATAATATATGTAATGCACATAGATATACACACATTTCTAAACACAAATACAGGGGTGCGGACTATCAAACGTTAAGTTTGTTCATGTGGCTAAGAGGTATTATTACTTGATTGTTCTAAAGATAACATAATGTAGTATACTAAGGAAATGGAGAATTGTGAATGTATTAGGTAACTAAACTTAAGCTATAATTGCATATCCAGTTTCTAGAAAAGCCACAAAACAATGTGTTGCCCCATACACAGGGACTACAAAAGTTGTTAGAATAGTGGTCACTGAAGGTTGGGAGGGATTTGGGTTAATAGACATCAAGATATAATTACGCTGTATAGTGGTGAGGCACAATGTTCTATAGTACATCAAGGCGAGTATAGTTCACAGCCTGTAACATTTTATAAAGAACCTAAAGAGAGGAGTTTGAAGACTTTTAACACAACGAGAAGTAGAAATTCTCATTACCCTGACTTGTCTTTGTACACTATAAATCTACTGGATCTTCATATTGTACCCTGTAAGAATATGCAACTGGGCTGGAGAGATGGCTCAGAGGTTAAGAGCACTGACTGCTCTTCCAGAGGTCCTGAGTTCAATTCCCACCAACCACATCTTGGTTCAGAAACATCTGTAATGGGATCTGATTCCCTCTTCTGAAGTTCAGGAAGACAGAGCATTCATATATATAAAGTACATGAAATCCCTGTCCCCCAAAGAATATACAACTGCTGAATGAGAGAATATTTATGATCCTAACATTCATTTTATTATTCATATAGCTTTGATGAATAAATAGGGAGTCTCCCTAAGTGTCAATGTTAATGTCTTAACCTTCTCCCTCTCTGACCTAACTCCCATACACTAGTAGGCAACATCGACAGCCCTCTCACGCCATGGTCCTCCTATACCTTTTTCTTGTAGTCCAGCACTCTAGCCAGGGAATGTAGAGTGAGGTGGAGAGGAAGAATGAATTTAGAAGATAATTGGAAAATAAAACAAATAGGCCCCTGATATAGAAACAGGACCTTTATGACCTGTAAATTTCTTCAATTTATTGCAAGGAATGAGAAAGAATAGAATGGAGCATTCAGAGTTTAATTAATTGATTTAAAAAAACACTGAGTTCCTCCTATGTCTCATTTAGCATGCCAACACACTGGGAATGAGTGATTGCTGAGACAAGACTCTCTTCCCTAGGAAGGTCACAGTCTGATAGAAGAGGTAAAAAATACACCCAATCAACTATAACACAATGTAATACATTATGCTTTAATACTTTACCACTGACATATTTAATGTACTGAGGGAAGACAGATGAATGAACAACTAATTATACTGGGGACAGCATCTGTGAAGACTCTAGAGAAAATGTAACATTTGTCCTTTACATTAAAAAATGATCTTTCTGGGGAGAGAAATGTGGAAACAGTTGGTGTGGAGGAATGGAGTGAGCGCAGTAAGAGAGTGGAGAAAAGGAAGTAGTTTGGATCTCATGAACTGAAATACGATGATTGAGTCATCAGATCCATCTATAAACTAATTGGGGCAAGGCTGCAATGGATTCTGTAGGTAAAAATGTGTGGATTTTATTTTGTAGGCTGTTGACAATCATTAGAGATTTTGAAAAGAGAGGTGACAAAAACCAACTCATAATGTTGTAGATAATTCTGGAGGTAGGGTAGATCAGAAATGATCACTCAATGGTGTGAGTAAGGTGATGGAACAGGAGACAATGGGGCTGAGTGAAGAAGGCAGGGTATAGATGTAAAGACAGTGGAAAACGTCTCTCATTGCAGGAACAATTCCAAACTTAGTGGCTTCAAAGGACAGAAAAAGTCTATTTTCTTATGGCAGGAATAAAACTTATGGCAACTCTGTAGATGTTTTGGCTTTGCTTTGTTTATGAGGTTATAGTGAAATTTCAAGCTGTGGCTGTAGTCATTGACAGGGGCTGGAGGGTCCCCTGTTAAGATGGTTCACCCACATGGTAAGGAAGCTGATGCTGGCAACTGGTGGGTTTCTGTTATTCACCCCAAGAACTTCCTTTAAGGCCTTAAGGGAACACCTCCCAGGAGTGTTGTTCTCTGACCTGAACAGGTGCACCATGGCAATATGCAAATACACACATACACACACTTTTAAAATTTATTTATTGGCAATTTCATACATGTATACATGAATCATACCTATGCCAAGCCCACCCTCACTCCCCAGACATACCTTAGTATATTCTTTCTTTCTTTCTCTCTCTCTCTCTCTCTCTCTCTCTCTCTCTCTTTCTTTCTTCCTTTCTTTCTTTCTTTTTGATTTTTTGAGACAAGGTTTCTCTGTATAGCCCTGGCTGTCCTGGAACTCACTATGTAGACCAGGCTGGCCTCGAACTCAGAAATCCACCTGCCTCTGCCTCCCAAGTGCTGGGATTAAAGGTGTGCACTACCACCGTCTGGCCATACTCTAGTATATTTCCCCTTCCATATTTATGTGTTTCCCCCTTCTTGAAGGAGTCTCTACAGGTGTCACACAGGGAAGCAAACCTTGGGAAGAGATAAGAATAGAAACCTGGTGCAGAGTGACTTCATCGTCCCAGATTAGACTTTGGGGAGTCTGATGCCAGGTCGTTCATTGTCAGCAAGTTGAGAAATGATTTCCAGACAACAATCAGTCCAATCAGTCCAATTCCAGGTGCACAATAAATAAGCTTAAGGTGTGACTACACAGAAACTCTTCTACAAAGTACATGTGACCATGAGTGGGTTCTATAGCTAAAAGGCTCAGAGTCTAGTGTGGTCTCTGAACAATAGCATAGAGGCCAGAAGACCATAAATATGTACAATGTCTTCCCTAAAGAGCAGTCTTGGATAATCATGCTGGGAAATTTGGGTCAGGTCTGCCTCTATAGCAAAAGGTGGTCGAGGTCTTCATCCACAGGTAGCAGAAAGGTAGGTCACCAGGTTGTTAACAAAATCCACTCCCAGCTCTCTGGATGGAGTGTGGGTATTTGATTTTGACCTCCTCCATTGAGGGGACACCCCTACATGATTAACACTCCTGGTTCTCTGAGAGCTTCTCTGCTAGTACAGGGACCTCTTGCCCCGAGCACCTGCTTAATGAAGTAGAGTCCAATTAGTGTTCTTGCTGAAATGCTGACTGTTCCTGTTTTCTTGGTTTTGTGCAAGTCTTGTCTAGATAAGCATAGCTGCAATTAGTTCATGAGTCCAGTGGCTACCCATCTGCCAGAAGACAGTGTTTCACAGCATTTCTTGCATCCTCGGGATCTTCTACTCTTCTTTTTGTTGTCTCTTCTGAGATATTTCCTGAGGGATTGGTATAGATTTCTCACTTAGGGTTGAGAACTCAAAAGTCACGTCTATACACACTGTCCAGTTCTGAGTCTCTGTATTAATTGTTACCTACTGCAGGAAAAGCCTCGGTGGCCAAGGTTGATAGCAGCACTAAGCTATGGGTATACGGGTATATATTCCTTCTCTCTGCTCTTGACTGTGGGTGTGACTAGATGTTTCAATTTCCCAGCTGTCTTGACTTCCTTGCAATGATGGACTGTAACCTGGAATTATGTGTTAAACAAATGGCTTCTTCTTAAAAAACAACCAAAAGCTGCTTGTAAAATGGGGTCTTTAAGGGTAAATCTCATTCTGAGATTTACATAAGATTTACCATTGTTTTACATAACTGGGGTAACTTAGGGTATATCAACAAAGTAGTTAAAATAATTCTCCCATGGCCTGAGACATTAGAAATATGGGAAATAATAGTGGACATATTTTCCCTGGCTCTTCTAATGTCAGTATCATGGATCTCATGTCATTTTCAGATCCTGTACTTCATGTTCTAAAATTCTTACTTGGAGACTACTAAGTGCACATTGAATTATTCTAATGTAGAGGTGAGATAGATCAAAAACTATTATTTTAAAGTGGAAAATAGAATCCTTGAGAGATTTTGCTATAGCTAAATGCAAACTAAACTGAATGATTGGGGTAGTGCCATCCTGTAATGGAAATGTTAACAGGCAATAAAAAGTCTTATCTGGTTATAAAGCCTAAGGAAAACAACTATAACATTGCAAGATCTACCCAAGGTGCAATAGTGACATTTATATCTTGGGAATAGCCAATGGTTACTTATTAGACTTAAGGTCCACTCAGTAGGAGGTAATTCATGGCTAGTACCATAAACCTTGCCAGCCAGCCATACCTGCTGAGATCATGGATCCCACAGGAGAACATACTGCTGCCAAATCCTAAGCTAGCACAAGTCCCTATTGCATTTTAAATGCGTATCCTTATGTATAAGGTAAGCGTAGCTCTGAGTCATCATCAAAGAAGCTCCTTTTTCCAGCAGACAGTGCCAATGCAGAAACCTACAACTGTTTCAAATGCAGAGAACTGACTATGCGGTGCCCACTCTCACCTGATACATGTCTTAGTTACTTTTCTGTTTCTGTGATAAAATGTCATGACCAAAAGCAACTTGGGAGGAAAGAATTTATTTCATTTATAGTTTGTAGTCCATCATCCAGGGAAGCCAGGGTAGGAACTCAAGGCAGGAACCTGGAGGCTGAAACTGAAGCAGAAGCCCTAGAAGAATGCTCCTTACTGGCATGCGTCTCCTGGCTTTCTCAATTTGCTTGCCCAGGGGTGGTATGACCCATAGTGGGATGAGCCCTCCTATATTAATTACTAATTAACAAAATACTCATTAAGCTTGCCTACATGCCTATCTTGTGGAGGTATTTTCTATTGTGGTTCTCTTTCTCAGATAATTCTAGCCTGTGTCAAGTTGACATAAAAACTAATCACCACAATATGTCTAAAATACAACGTCTACACCTAAGATTCAAGGAACATCACGGAAAAGGGAGTAAAAAGATTGTTAGGGTCAGAGGACCAGTACATCTGTTATGAGATAATGTCTTCTATACATAGCAGGGAGATACACCCTTGTGTTTTATAAGTCTCCTCGGAGATTAAAACATGCCATCCTGCAATGTTAAGTTCCTTAAGCAGGGAAGTGAACAATAAAATTTCTTCAAGAACTCCCTGAAAACTGACCCTGAAAGATTCAGCAAGCTCCTCCCTGGCAGAGAAAGAGTCCAGCTGCAAAGAAGGCCAGCTGAGCTGCCAAGAAGTCTCTGAGAAAAGCTGCGAAGAAGACTCCAAGACAAGATGAGATGCCTGGAAGAGATTTAGATTAAGTGTGGCACCTCTATCCTGTTGAGCTGTCTGCAGGCTGTGCAGTGTGCTCCGGGTTTCCCAGCTTTTGTAAGCTGTCACCTGTGCTGAGTTGGGCTTTTATGATTCAATTGTCTTTGAGCCACTTTTCTTCCTGTAAGTAACCACAGTAAACTCATTGGTTCACCAGGTTGGTATCTGTATGGATTGTTGTGAGTTCCCTATCTGAGATGAGTAATGAGTGTGTTTCATACCCATAGAAAAATTTCTGTCACAAAACACCATGAAATGCTAGCAATATGGTTGCCTAAACAAGACCTGAACAATGATGGAACTAGTTGACACCCAACACGGATGTGGGATATCTCCCAAGGTCTCACCTGTAAATGAAGAGCTATAAGCAATTACTGACTGATGAAAGAGGGAGGATTAGATTTCTCCAGGAAGGAGTCCCATGATATGGGTTCCAGGGAGGAGTTCATTTTCCAATCCCAGTGATCATCCCTAAACACATAAACATGCTCAACACATATATATTTCTCTCTCTCTCTCTCTCTCTCT
>NW_022196897.1:70188665-70189719 GCF_008632895.1 Mastomys coucha | reverse complement strand
TCTCTCTCTCTCTCTCTCTCTCTCCCTCTCTGTAATAGTAATAGTAAAGAGATCATGAACTTGGAGGGGATGGGCAGGGAAGGAGTTGGAGGGGAGAAACAGCAGGGTAGAAATACAGTACTCATACATAATAAGACAAATGTTAAAAAAATTAACAGGCTTTTAGCCATATTGATATGTGAGTTTTACAGATGCTTTCAGGCACAATTGCAATGGTGTTGGGATCTCTTCTGGAGTTGGCAATATAGTGCAATTATTCTTTAAGCCAGCTATATTTAATTGATTTGAGGATTATTCCTATGTTTGCTACTTGGATGAGATTGACAAATACCACTTGTCCAGAATAACATTTTCATGCAAATTTCTAATGACAGAGTGTTCTGTGAAGCCAAATGTTGCACTTAGTTATTTTCTACCAGAGAGTATAATTATACTTTTATCAGTAAAATTATTTCACATTTATGATTAAAGTTGTTTTGCTTTGTGTTAGGGTAGTTGAAAAATGGGCTTTGCTGGGAAAATCATTTCATTGTACTATAGAGAAATTACCAAGCAAAGAAGCACTTGTGGAGCCTTTTTGGTCAGTGCACCCCATGTGCATATATGTGCATGCCTTTCCAATGAACACAAAAGCCACTGTGAACATCCTGGTAGTTCATGAAAAGCACTGTTTACAGTATTATAAAGAAGCGAGAAGCAGACTGAGATCTGCTGAATCCTAATCCTTACTTCATATTTCTTTTTCTTTTTTTTCTTTTTCTTTTTCTTTTTTTTCTTTTTTTCTTTTCTTTTTTTGGGGGGGATAGTATCTTTTATTTATTTATTTAGTTTTTTATTAGATATTTTCTTTATTTACATGTAAATTTCTCCATTCCCAGTTTCTCCTCCAAAAAACAAAGAAACAAACAAAAACAACAAAAACAAACCCCTCTTGCCTCCCACTTCCCCATGCCTGCCACCCCGCCCTCTTCCACTTTCTGGCCCTCGCATTCCCCTACACTGGGGCACAGAACCTTCACAAGGCTGAGGTCCTCTCCTCCTATTGATGATCGAA
>NW_022196897.1:70172723-70186988 GCF_008632895.1 Mastomys coucha | reverse complement strand
TGGTGGGATTGCAAACTGGTACAACCACTCTGGAAATCAGTTTGGCGGTTCCTCCGGAAATTGGACTTTTTTTTCTTTTTTGAGACAGGGTTTCTCTGTGTAGCCTTAGCTGTCCTGGAACTCACTCTGTAGATCAGGCTGGCCTCGAATTCAGAAATCCGCCTGCCTCTGCCTCGTAAGTGCTGGGATTAAAGGCGTGAGCCACTACCGCCTGGCTACTTCATATTTCTTAACACTACTTTGAGTACCTTATTTAAGTCACATCCTTTAATCTTTAGGTTAGTAAAATCCACTTTATAATCATTTTGTGATGATTGCATGAGTCTAGTATATGAAATAATTCTAATCTTGATTCTAGAAATATTAGTGCCCAGTAAATATTCATTTCTATTTCTAAAGTTTATTTTTATTCCCTAGTGCCAAGTATATTACACATTGGGTAAATCTGTGAAACTAGGATGTGACAAGAAAATATTTTTATCTAATTGTGTGTTGAGTTATTTTAGCTGCATAACTAATTGCGATAGTGGATACAGTTTGCCTAAGATGAAACTAAAGTTTATTGTGTGAGATTTTGAACAATTTTATTATAAGGATGTCTTGTAGGTTATGCACAGCTAATTATCTTGATTGGATCATTATGTATCATACACAGGTATTGAAATGTCAAACTGTTCTGTGTGAATATGTACAATTATATGTGACTTGGAAATAGAAAGTATTTTTAAGATTTTGTAGGATATATGGAGAGGGAGAAAAGACTGAAGGAGCCAGAATGGTCACAAGAACATGGTCCACAAGTGACCTGGTCTCAAGTGGACTCAAAGATCTGGGAGCCTGTATGTGTCTGACTTCTGTGCTCTGCATATAAGTTATGGTTATGTAGCATGGTGTAGTTGTGGAACATTGAGACAGGGTTTCTCTGTGTAGCCCTGGCTGTCCTGGACCTTGCTCTTGCTCTGTAGACCAGGCTGGCCTACATTTCGAACTCAGAAATCCGCCTGCCTCTGCCTCCCAAGTGCTGGGATTAAAGGTGTGTGCCACCACCGCCTGACTAAGTCTCTGACTCTTTTGCCTGCCTTTGAGCACCTTTTCTCTTATTTGGTTGCCTGGCCAGCCTTGATGAGAGAAAATGTGCCTGCTCTTTCTGTAACTTCTGGAGGCCTACTTTCTTTCTTTTTTTTTTTTTTTTTTTTTTTTTTTTTTTTTTTTTTTTTTACTTGTTCATATTGTTTTATTGAGGGTAGACATGGGCGCATACACTTTATTTCGGGTGAACCAGGGACTATATGCCACTAGGGGGTAGGAATACCCAGGAAAGGGATGTCATTCAATGAAGGCTGAGAGTACCAAAATGCATCATTAGCATGTGGTAGCATTTCAGAGATCTTAGGTACTAGAATAATGGGTTCTTGTCAGGAGAAAGGAAGTTGAGCCTGTAATCTTAACCAAGACAGGGAGAGGTGTGGGGTTTTTTGAACTTCCCAGACAAGGTCAGAAAAGGAAAAACCCTGCCAATGAAGAGTCCTCCATACAGTGCTGAGCCCCAGAAGGTAGACTTCGATCTTACTTAGCAGAGTTTTCCTACAGTACTGCATCAGCAAGTTACACCCCCAATTTGCTTTTAGCTTTTTAAAAAATTAGATATATTCTTTATTTACATTTCAAATGATATATCCTTTCAGGGTTTTTTCTGAGAGGACTGCTCTTTTCTGAGGTTAAGTGGAAGGGGTGGGGGGATTGGGAGGTTTGGGAGGGTGAGGTGGGGGTGTGGGGGTGTGGGGGTGTGGAGCTGTCTGTCGGAGGTAGGATGGAGAGACTTGGAGAGGGGAGGGAGTAGAAACTGCAGTCAGGATGTAATATGTGAGAGAAAAATAATTAAAAAGGGGCAAAAAGACTTTGTAGGATACATTTTTCTTTTTCTTTTCTTTTTTTTTTTTTTGAGACTGATTTTAAAACTGTAATCCTTTTGTTGATACCTTCTGAGTCCTGAGGCTGTAGCTGTACATCACCACTCCTGACTTGCAGAAGGAGTTTAGAAACAGAAAGATGTTTATGTTTCATTTTTAAGTGAAAAAAATATAAGGCAATATATGCAAGAAGATCTAGTTTTAGGAATGCTTTTCAATTTATCTGTAAAGATAATGCATGTTATCTGTAGAGTATGCATAGATTGAGAAGATACCTGATAAGCTATTACTGGCTAAAATAAATTACTCTCATGGCAAGCAATCCACAGAGTGATCATAATAACCACTTGCCATCCTTTTCTGCTGGGCTAGTGACCTTCTTTCAGTTATATTTCTGAGTAGCTCCCGGAGATGTTTGTTGCTGTTTCTGACTGTGACTCCAGACATTAAAATGAGCATCCATTCAAAAATAATTGCTTCCCCCCCTCCCTAAGTTACAAGTAGAATGTGGGAGCTGCCTGTCTAGGAGTCAGCCACACTCACACAGATTCCAGTACTGGTGCTCATCCATTGTTTGCACAGGTCAGAGGAGCAGTAGCTCTAGAGACAACACATCATTATACCCAAACAGGAAAGAAGGAAAAATCAATCCTGACCCAAATAGAGAAAAATGATCTCTCTTGTTTAGCTTCAGATGAGTCTGATGTGAGAGCCCTTCCACAGATAACGGTCTTTTCAAAATGGCCAACTTTCCCCAAACACCTTTACTCTCTTTAAATAGGGGTCTTGGATGTCTCTGCAGTCAGTGTCTGAATGTGAAGTTTTCCGGAAGCTCAGAGAACTCTTACTGTCAGCTTTGGGGATTGGACAGTCAGCATGAGATCAGGTTTTCTTAAATTTTCCCTTCTTTTATCTACCTGGATTCCTCTAACTCTAACTCTAAAGTGATTTGTGTATGAAATGCCTAGATTCCTTGCTATAATTACCATTATACATTGAATGAAACCTAATGTATGCCCAATTGGAACCTAAAATTCAGATTTTGTTAATTTTTAATTTATGTCCCTACTAATCTGAACATTGAATTTATAGTTAATATTTACCTAAGGATAGTTAACCAGAATTGTAGGAGGTGCTAGTAAAATGATTTGGAGGCACGCATGCACCCTTTCAGGGCTCACCAGAGCATCTTCCCACATTTGCTTTACTGTCCTTGCTTTTTTCTTTTTTATCTGATGGTTGTTTAAATGAGTAAGAAGGAAGTGAGAGTTTCACTTAGAAAGTGACTGGCATTCTAATACTAAAGCACTGCAAAGCACAGTCCACCACTTAAAAAATCGTGGGTTGGGATCAGACAGGGAGAGCAAAATTGGCAAGTGCTGACACACTATCAGATCTCCAGAGTTAGGAAGCAGCAGGCACCAGAGCATACTGAGAAACTCATTTATGTTGACATTTTCAGAAAACTGGGTAGAAGGCTTTGCATTTTGTTACTTTTGTAAAAGATTTGCCCAGTGCATGTGTGTGTGTGTGTGTGTCTGTGTGTGTTTGTGTATGTGTGTGTGTCTGTGTGTGTGTGTGTCTGACTGTCTGTTCCTGTGTGCTGGTCTCAGGAATCACTTTAAGTCATTTCTGCCTTCAAACATCACATTGTCATCCTGGCATCATATGACTACATCTAACTGTATTGTTTTCTTCCTCCTCATATGGCTTCTGGTTTACTTATCTCATTAAGAAACAAAGAACTTCTATATATAAACAGAAAAACTTTCCCTATTTTGTCAAAAGTCATGTGTTGAGTACTTTTTTTTTTTAAGTGTGGACTGGGGTGCAAAGGCTAGTAAAACTGTGGTTCACAGAAAAGTAAATGTGCAAGACCAGAAGTTTTGATGCTAAATTATATGATATGGGTCTCAGAACAAGGGCATTTAGTTAAATGCCTCCCAACTTGGATTGCTTAGTGGTATTACCTGGGCAGATGCTAAAAGTCCCGATGCCCTTGCTTTATCCAGGTCCCAAAAAATAGGACTCTCAGAGGAAGGGCCTCACAATTATTTAAAACTCTTTGTGGTGATTACAATATATGTGATGCATATATCTATATCTATCTATCTATCTATCTATCTATCTATCTATCTATCTATCTATCTATCTATCTATCTATCTATCTATCTAAACCACAGGACCTGATATGCAGTGATAGGCTTCCAGAGTTGATACTTGACTCTTGTATTGAAGTAAGAAAAACCAGGGGATGCTGTAACAGGAACAAATGGCATCTTTTCCAGAGACAAAGGAGTATGAGAGAGAATGACAGATTTAGGCAACTCTGAAGATATTCTGTGTGGCAGCAGGAAGACCGTGAATGGAATGTTCTCAGTGTACGTGTAGGTGGAGAACTAATCGTCAAAGACTTTCCTTACTTATTGGATATTGGAAAGTCAACTGTCAGTGGAAGATTGGACAGAAGGAAGAGAAAATGAGTTTTAAATAGAGAAGCAGAATTCAGACAGAAGTGGGATGCGTTAGTGAAGCATGATGGTGCATGTATACAATCCAAGCACTGAGGGGGGTGGAAGCAAGGAGAGTGGAGAGTTGGAGTTCACCTTGCATTGCATTCAGCAAGCCCTTGTGTCAAAGATAATTTTTCTCTCAAGGCTGGGCGTGGTGGCACACACCTTCAATCCCAGTAATCTTGAGGTGGAGGCAGGAGGATAAAGAATTAAAGACCATCCTTGGCTACATAGTGAGTTTGAGGCTATACTATGCTACATGAGACCCTGTCTCAAAAAGAAGAAAGAAAGAAAGAAAAAAAGAAAGGAAAAAAGAAATAAATAAAGAAGGTACCCCCCCAATCCATTTCTCTCTGTACACAGATAACAGAAGAAAGAGTAGGAGAACCGGAGCGGGGAAGCTGGAAGTAAATCAGCACTGGGGCCAGTGGCAGCTGGGAGGAACTAGCAGCTCAGATCGCACAGTTTTGATTGACATGGGGTAGGTTTGATATTTGATACTGAATAGGATCCAGGACTATTTTTTTTTTTTTTTTACCGAATGGCTGCCTCTGTGCACCTTCATTGCGTGGGTCTGAGGAACAGCATCTAGGAAGTATGTAAAAGGAACTCGATTTGGAGGCACATCTGTTAACTGGCTGCAGATCTCACTGGCTCAGGTCTTTCGGTATGGAGGACTTCTGACTGAGCAGGGTTGCTATTTGACATTCTCCTTCATACTTTACAACTGCTCTCCCCGAAGATCTTCATTTCTTCCTACTCTATTATCTCCTCCCATATCTCTTACACATCAATCTGAATACGGGGATAGAACACACCGCAGTTTCTAAACCCCATTTAATTTGAAGACATTGTTGGTAAAGCAAGTCTTTCTTTGACTGAGGGTGAGAATGTGTTACCTTTATCAAACATGGAGTCATGTGAAACCAGACAGGGATGGAGTCTCACTACTGTACTTCGTACCATGGCTCTGGTTTGTGCTATAAAGTGGAATGAAGCAGACACAGCCAATTGGCACAGAATATTGTGGTTGGATTTGTATGAAACTAGTGGATCTATTTAGCTACTACTCCATAGATAAGTACAGGTAAATACAATAGTTCTCAGAAAAATTAGTGTTTTTTTTTGTTTGTTTGTTGGTTTTTTTTTAATGATACTAGCAAATTCTGAGGCATTCTCTCCCATCCCCCCCCATGAATCTCTAACTGTATCTTTTGCTCCCTTACCTTACTGCTTGAGAAAAGGGTTGACTCTCTTTTTTCTTAATAGGAGCCCTTTCACTTTCAGAAAATATCCCACTCTCTTTCTTTCTTTCTTCTTCTTCCTCTCTCTCTCTCTCTTTCTCTCTCTCTTTCTTTTTTTTTTTGATAAGGTCTCTTTGTAATTTAGGCTCCCTCAATCTTCTTTATTAGTAATTTGCTTATCCCTACTAGACACACCAACACAGGATCTTTAAAATAATCCACCCTGACTTCATATCCTCTCTCAGTAGTCCTAATTTTGTTTATACTTTTTTATGTTTTATCTTTAAATTAAAAGACATTTATCCTATGTGTATAGGTGTTTTGCGCTTCATTGCCTGGCACTATGGAAGCCAATAATAGCGGGTGCTAGATCCTTTGAAACCAGGTTTAAGGTTGGTTGTGAGCCATCCTGTGGATGCTGGAGATTTCAAAGCTAGGCCCTCTGCAAGAGTGGCAAATACTGAACCATCTCTCCAGACTTAACCCTTTTGGTCTTAACCCATTAATTCCTTCCTTTCTTACTCTGTGGACAGTATAATCTGGTCTCAGACCCACTTGCTGGCCTTATCCTGCCAGGTCCTAGGGTTACAGGCATGCCCCACCATTTTTTCTTAGCTTATTTTGAGAAGTGCTGTCTCTATCAACCTTTCCTATTCCTCACCTCAGCACTCACTTAGGTGATTCTGGTGCTGCTTTCTTTGTCTCCACCACTCTAGCTCCAGTCCTATTAAAGCTGTTAGTAGTTTTCCAGACTCTGAGGCTTGTTGTCATTTCCTCATCCTCTCTTTACTTCACTTTATTAGCATCATTGGGCCATCACCACCTGTGTCTTCCGCAGCCTCCTCCTTTGACCCCAGATTTGATTCCCTTTGGCACTTATCTCAGTTTCTAGTTTGCCTTCCATTGCTTCATGAACAGCACAACCAAAAGCAACTTGGGAGAGGAAAGAGTGCCTTACAGGTTACAGTCCATGACTGAGGAAAGCCACAGTGGGAAGTCAAGGTAGGAACTAGGAGACAGGAACTGAAGCAGAGAAGATGGCGGAATGTTGCTTGCTAACTTGATCTCCATAGCTTGTACATCTTGTTTTCTTTTACAGCCCAGGACCATCTATTTTAGGAATGGCACTGCCCACTGTGGCCTGAACATTCCCATATCCATCACTAATCAAGAAAATGCCCTAGAGACTTGCCCACAGACCAGTGCGGTGGAGAAAAATCCCTCGATTGAGATTCCCTCTTTCCGGGTGACTCTATGTTGTGTCAAGTGGGCAAAACACCAACCAGCATGCTCACCTCTTCTCAGGCTCTCCTTCCTTGCTTCCGTTTCCTCTTTTGTTTTTTTGGCTCTCCTCTAGTTTCATTCATCAGGTCATCTTATCCAGTCCTAGGATCTTATTTCTATTAACACATCATGTCTATTTTATCACTCCAGCCTGTCTTAAAAGTTTGAAATTCACTTAACAAGCTTAAAACTCCACCTAGGGTTCAGGTAGCTGATTTATACTTCAAGTAGGAATCCTTCTCCTTAACCCATTTTTTCCAACCTCAGTAGTTGCACTATAATTTATAGTATTTATATGGTTTTCAGGATATTGCTTTAGCTAGCTTTATTGCACTGTACTTACTTGTCACTCATCCTTCACTCCCTGTCTTTGATGTCTGTTGACATCAAAGCAGTTTCACATTTGTCTTTCTGACTTCTTGGTATGTTCTTCTTCACATATATGTGTGACTCCTTTTATAAATCTTGATTCCCACCCTGAGCAGCCTGTTATCTATCCCAGGGGGGACCTCCATTCTCATACCACCTCTCCTTATCAGACTCCTGAATCACACAGGTAAGCTTCCCTTCCCCAACCCACCTTCCCTGCTATTGAGTCCTATGGGCCAAGCCAAGATGCCCTGAGAAGTCTGCTATCCTAGGGGAAATCTCCATTCTCCTGCCACCTCTCTGCTCACCTTTATCAGACCTGAGGCTTCTGAACTGTACAGAACTACTAGTCCAGAACCATACAGCCTAAGGATACCCATCAGAGGCCTGCCACACCAGAACCATCGAGGTTAACACCCTTCCCAATACCTACTACAACAAGAACATCCAGGGATCAAAACCGTCCAGATGGCTAAAGGCCCTCAAAAGAACACAACAAAAGCCAGGACAATATGACACCTCCAAAGCACAGCTACCACACTACAGCAAGCACTGGATGTCCTAACACAACCAAAACATGTGAAAATGACCTTAAATCCCATCTTATAAAGATGACAGATGCATTTAAAGAGGAAATGATTAAATCTCTTAAAGAAATACAGGAAAATATAGTTAAACAGGTGAATGAAATAAGTAAAATTGTGCAAGACTTGAAAATAGAAATAGAAGCAATTAAAGAAAACATAAACTGAGGAAATTCTGGCAATGGAAACTCTAGGGAAGAAAACAGGAAAAACAAGTATCACCAACAGAATACAAGAGATGGAAGAGAGAATGTCAGGCTTAGAAGATACAATAGAAGAAATGGGTACATCAGTCAAAGAAAATGTTAACTCTAAAAATTTCCTGATGCAAAATATCTAGAAAATCTGGGATTCTGTGAAAAAACCTAACCTAAGAACAATAAGAATAGAAGAAGGGAAAGAGCCTGAGCTCCAAGACCCAGAAAATATTCTCAACAAAATCATAGAAGAAAATTTTCCTAACATAAAGAGATGCCTATAAACATACAAGAAGCTTATAGAACATCAATTAGACTGGGCCAGAGAAGAAAATCCTCCTCCACATAATAATCAAAACACAAAATCTACAGAACAAAGAAATATTAAAAGTAGCAAGGGAAAAGGCCAGGTAACGCACAAAGGCAGACCTGTCAGAATTACACCCGACTTCTCAACAGAGACCTTAAAAGTTAGAAGAGCCTGGTCAGATATCTTGCAACCTCTAAGAATATCCACAGGTGTCAACCTAGACTACTCTACCGAGAAAACTCTCAATCACAACAGATGGAGAAAACAAGATATTTCAAGACAAATCCAAATTCAAACAATATCTATCCACAAATCCAGCCCTACAGAAGATACTAGAAGGAAAGCTCCAACCAAAGAAGAATAACTACATCCAGGAAAACACAGGGAATAAGTAATTCTATACCAGCAAAAACAAGGAAAGCACACAGAAACACACACACACACACACACACACACACACACACACACACACACACTAACATGACCAACATCAAAATAACAGGAAAAAATCATTGGTCATTAATATCTCTTAACATCAATGGGCTCAATTTCCCAATAAAAGGACACAGTCAGGCTTATAGAATGGATACAAAAACAGGACCCATCATTCTGCTGCATACATGAAACACACCTCTACAGTAAAAATAGACATTAGCTCAGAGTAAAGGGCTGGAAAAAGGTTTTCCAAGCAAACAGACCCAAGAAGCAAGCTGGAGTAGCTATTCTAATATCTAATAAAATAGATTTTCAACCAAAATTAATCAAGAGACAGGGAAGAACACTTCATATTCATCAAAGGAAAAATCTACCAAGATGATATCTCAATTCTGAACATCTATGCTTCAAACACAAGGGCACCAACACTTGTAAGAGAAACATTGCTAAACTACAAGTCACACTTTGAAGTTCACATGTAATAGTGGGAGACTTCAATGCCCTATTCTCACTGATTGACAGGGCATCTAGACAAAAACTAAACAGAGAATTAATGAAACCAACAGACATTATGAATCAAATGGATCTAATTTAGAGAATGTTTCACCCAAGCACAAAAGAATGTGCCTTGTTCTCAGCATCTCCTGGATCCATCTCCAAAATTAATCATATAGTCGGTCATAAAGTAAACCTTAATAGATACAAGAAAAGTGAAATAATGCCTTGTATCTTATCAGACCACCATGGATTAAACAACAGAACAGAAACACTGGAAAGTCTACATACTTATGGAAATTGAACAACTCTCTACTCAATGATCTCTGGGTTGGAGAAAAAATAAAGATATTAAAGAATTTCTAGAATTAAATGAAAATGAAGGTACAACATATGCAAATTTATGGGATACAATGAACACAGTGCTAAGAGCAAAGTTCAAAGCACTAAGTGCCTACATAAAGAATTAGAAAGTTCTCATATCAGCAATTTAAAAGTACACCTGAAAGCTCTAGAAAAACAAGAAGTAAGGACGTCAAATAGGAGTAAAAGGCAGGAAATAATCAAAATCAGGGCTGAAATCAATCAGATAGAAACCGTGATAGTTTGTATATGCTTGGCCTAAGGAATGGCACTACTAGGAGGCATGGCCTTGTTGAAATAGTTGTGTCATTGTGGGTGTGGGCTTAAGACCCTCACCCTAGCTGCCTGGAAGTGTCTTCCACTAACAGCCTTCAGATGAAGGTGTAGAACCTCTGCCAGTTCCATGTCTGCCTGGATGTTGTCATGTTCCCACCTTGATGAAAATGGACTAAGCCCCTGAATCTGCAAGCCAGCCCCAATTAAATGTTGTCCTTTATAAGACTTGCCTTGGTCATGGTGTCTATTCACAGCAGTAAAACCCTAACTAAGATAGAAACAAAGTAAATTATACAAAAAATCAACAAAACCAAGAGTTGGTTCTTTGAGAAAGTCAATAAGATAGACAAGCACTTAGCCAAACTAACCAACAGACAGACAGTATCCAAATAAACAAAATCAGTAATGAAGAGGGAGATATAATAACTGACACTGAAGGAATTCAAAGAATCATTGGGTTTTACTTCAAAAGCCTGTGCTCCACAAAATTGGAAAATCTTAATGAAATGGATGATTTTCTAGACAGACCACTTACCAAAGTTAATCAAGATCAGGTAAACTATCTAAACAGCCCTATTATTCCTGATAGAAGCAGTCATTAAAAAGCACAGGGCCAGATGGTTTTTGTGTGGAATTCTATCAGACTTTTAAAGAAGAGTGAATACCAATACTCCTTAAACTATTCCACAAAATAGAAACAGAAGGAACACTGTCAAACTCATTCTATGAGGCCAGAGTCACACTGATACCTAAACCACACAAAGACTCAACAAAGAAAGAGAATTTCAGACCAATTTCTCTTATGACTATTGATGCAAAAATATTCAATAAAATACTTGCAAATGGAATCAAGGAACACATCAAAGACATCATCCATCAAGACCAAGTAAGTGTCTTCTCTGGGATGCAGGGATAGTTCAATAAATAAAATCCATCAACATAATCCACCATATAAACAAACTGAAAGAAAAAAAATCACATGATTATCTCATTAGATGTTGAAAAGGCCTTTGATAAAATCCAATACCCCTTCATGTTAAAGGTATTAGATAAATCATGGATATAGGGTACACACCTAAACATAATCAAAGCAATATACAGCAAGCCAATAGCACATCAAACTAAATGGAGAGAAAATTAAAGCATTTCCACTAAAATCAGGGACAAGACAAGGCTGCTCACTTTCTCCATATCTATTCAATATAGCACTCAAAGTTCTAGCAAAGCATTAAGACAACAAAAGGAGATAAGGGGATACAAATTGGAAAGGAAGAAGTCAAAGTATCACTGTTTGTGGATGAAGGGACCCCAAAAATTCTACCAGAGAACACCTACAGCTGATAAACATCTTCAGCAAAGTGGCTGGATATTAAATTAACTCAAAGAAATAAGTAGCCCCACTTTAAACAAATGACAAATGGGCTGAGAAAGAATTAGGGAAACAAAATTCTTTACAATAGCCACAAATAATACAAAGGATTGTGGTGTGATTCTACTAAGCAAGTGAAAGATCTGTATGACAAGAACTTCAAATTTCTGAAGAAAGAAATTGAAGATGATATCAGAAGATGGAAAGATCTCCCATCCTTATGGATAGGTAGGATTAACATAGTGAAAATGACCATCTTACCAAAAGTAATCTACAGATTCAAAGCAATCCCCACCAAAATTCCAACACAATTTTTTTATAGACCTTGAAAGAGCAATTCTCAACTTGGAAATTAATTTGGCTTTTTCTCAGAACACTGGGAGTAGTTCTATCTCAAGACCCAGCTATACCACTCCTAGGCATATACCCAAAAGATGTTCCACCATCTCACAAAGACACTTGATCAATATGTTCATAGCAGCTTTATTTGTAATAGCCAAAAAGTGGAAACGAGATGTATCTCAACTGAAGAATAGATAAAGGAAATGTGCTATATCTACACAATGGACTACTATTCAGCTATTATAAACAAAGGCATCATAAGTTTTTCAGGTAAGTGGATGGAACTAGAAAATATCATCTTGAGTGAGGTAACCCAGACCCAAAAGGACATACATGGTATGTACTCGTAAGTGGAAATTACCCATAAAATGCAGGTACCATGTGAAACTCCACAGACCCAAAGAAGCTAAACAAGAAGGAAGGCCCAAGTGAGGAAGCTTGAATTTCACTTAGAAGGAGGAATAAAATAGTCATAAAAGGCAGATGGAGGGAAGAAACTTGGAGGAAGGGGGCTGGAAGTAGGGAGTTCAGGATCAGGTATGAGGAGGGACAGGAGGAATGACCAAATGGTCATAGAAATGAATGGAAATCTGCAGCTGACAGAAATTTGGAGGTGGGGGTGCACCTCCAGGATGAGATAGAGACCTGAAATAAGGGAGACACCCAAGAATCAATGGGAGTGACGTTATCTGTTATTCACTATGTTGGGGAAATGGAACTGAAGAGGCCACCTCCTGTAGTCAGGCAGGAACCCCAGTGGAGCAATAGAGACACCAAGCTACTCAGAAAACTTTCAAATCAAAAATTATCCTGTCTCTGCAACTCCTTCTGTGGGTATTTTGTTCCCCCTTTCAAGAAGGAATGATGTGTCCACATTTTGATCTTCCTTCTCCTTGAGTTTCTTGTGGTTTGTGGATTGTACTTTGTGTATTCTGAACTTCTGGGCTAATAACCACTTATCAGAGAGTGCATACCATGTGTGTTCTTTTGTAATTGGGTTATCTCACTCAGGATGATATTCTCTAGATCCATCCATTTCCCTACGAATTTCATAAATTCATTGTTTTTAATACCTGAGTAGTACTCCATTGTATAGATGTACCACAGTTTTTGTATCCATTCCTTTGTTGAGGGACATCTGGGTTGTTTCCAGTTTCTGGCAATTATAAATAAGGCTGCTATGAACATGGTGGAGCGTGTGTCCTTATTACATGTTGGAGCGCCTTCTGAGTATATACCCAGGAATGGTATAGCTGGGTCTTCTGGTAGAACTATGTCCAATTTCCGGAGGAACAGCCAAACTGATTTCCAGAGTGGTTGTACCAGCTTTCAATTCCACCAGCAATGGAGGAGTGTTCCTCTTTCTCCACAACCTCTCCAGCCTATGGAGCAGAGACTGAAGGAAGGACAAGCCAGCCTAATATAGCCTCTCCCGAGAGGTTCTGACAGTACCGGACTAATACAGAAGTAGAGGCTCACAGCCATCCATTGAACTGAGTAAAGGACTGAAGGAGCTGAAGGGTTTGCAGCCTCTTAGGATGAACAACAATATGAACTAACTAGTACCCTCAGAGTTCCCAGGGACTAAACCACCAACCAAGGAGTACACATGGTGGGACTGATTGCTCCGGCAGCACGTGTTTAGTAGAGGATGGCCAAGTTGGTCATCAATGGGAGGAGAGGCCCTTGGCCCTGTGAAGGTTCTGTGCCCCAGTGTAGGGGAATTGCAAGGGACAGTAAGTGGGAGAGGGTGGGGTGGACAGCAGGGGAGGGGGGATGGAACAGAGATTTGTTCTTGTTATTTTTTGTTTTTGGAGGGGAAACTGGGAAATATGACATATAAATACAGAAAATATCTAATAAAAGAAAAAAAAATTATCCTGTCTACAAGAAATTCAGGCATGGGGATGGATCAGAGACTGAAGGAATAGCGACCAATAACTGGCCCAACTTGAGATCCATCCCATGAACAAGCATCAATCCTTAGCACTATTAATGATACTCTGTTATGCTTACAGACAGGAGCAGGTTGTTCTCTGAGATGTTCCACCCATCAGCTGATTCAGACAGAAGAAGACATTTAGATCCATACAGTAGATGGAGCTTTGGGACTCTTATTGAAGAATAGGAGGAAGGATTGCAGGCCCTGAAGGGGATAGGAACTCCACAGGAAGACCAACAGAGTCAACTAACCTGGACCCTTGGGATTCTCAGAGTCTGAACCTCAATCAAAGGATATACACAGGCTGGACCTAGGCCTCCCTGCACATATGTAGCAGATGTATAACTTGCTCTTTATGTGGGTCCCAAAGCTGTTGCCTGTATGTGGGATATGTTCTAGCTGGGCTGCCTTGTCTAGCCTCACGGAAACTTGAAGTGCCAGGGTTGTGGTATACTGGGGGAGCACATCCACTTAGAGGAGAAAGGGGGATGGGGAAAAGGGGGTAGGGGAAGAATTTTGGAGGGAGTGACCAGGATATGAGGCAGTGAGCAGGATGTAAAGTGAGTAAGTTAAAAAAAAAACTAAAAAAAATTTAAATCCCTGGATTTTTTCTTTCTTTCTTTCTTTTTTTT
>NW_022196897.1:70159883-70172713 GCF_008632895.1 Mastomys coucha | reverse complement strand
GGTTTGTTTGCTAGGACCTAGGTAAAATATTAAGGCCTAGGTGGAATGTTAAGGCCTAGGTAACTGTTACCTGGCTAGCCTGCCATCATTGGGAAATTTTCTCATTTGTTTCTGGGGTTACTAGAAAACTTTCTAATGCCAAGATTGATTACATACTCTGTTCCGTTCTGTTCTCTTGGAAACCAGTTACTATAGAGGTCAGTAGAACTGTTTTGTATAGTTACCCACAATAAGCGTGGATTTGAACCAACCACCCAACAGCACTTCCTGCATCTCTATATAAGGTTTTTATGATATTTTCCTTTCCAAACTGCCTCTGGTATGGATCTCAATCTAAGAGAGAGCCCTGCACCAACATAAGAAACTATCTGCAGGACTTCCATTTTGAGTAGCAATTGAATAAAGTTTAAGTTCTCAAGACCTCCTTGGGAACTGACATGCTACTTGGCAGAAAGAGGTATGTATGTGGGTGGCAGCTGACATCTTGGTAGACAAGCTAAGCCATGAAGACAAGGCAAGTTCTCTGCCACAGTTGAATATTCCAACCATAAAACAGGATAAGTGTACAACAAAGACATGTTCTTAAGGAAATCCCCTATCATAAGTCCTGATTTGTTAAATAACTTGGCACAGATATTCGTGGATTTTGGGCTTAAAAATGCTGTAGGATCTTCATGTGGGGCCATGGTTAGGTTCCTGAATCTGGACCATGGCTTTGGTTGACCAGTCCTGGGGTGTATGCTCAATAAACTATCCCTGTCTGACTGAGATCGGTGTTGGTGTGGATTGTGAGGCAATTCCTGGACTGCAGCAGATAATACACTCCTGTCCTTTCAGTCTGGAGGAAGCGAAAATAGAAAGAGCACAAGTTTGATATCAGCTTGTGGCTACTTAGTAAGTCAGGCCTGGTCTTAAAACAAAACTAAAGGGAAAAAAAAGAAATAGATCAGGTACTAAGTAATTTGTCTATTTACTTACTATCCCCACCCCCCCCAGAAGTCATGGGCTTTTGTGTGTATTGTTTTCTGCTACAGCATTTGGGACAGTGACTGGTCCACAGTAAAGAACGCTAGTGACTATTTGTAGATCTGCAGATGGAAGGAATACATCAATTTAGATTTTGCTGAGGTATATTTTTTAATTTTTATTTATTTATTTATTTATTTTTTGTGAAGTATAAGGCACAGTTTTCTTTTTCTTTTTTCTTTTTTTGAGACAGGGTTTCTCTGTATAGCCCTGGCTGTCCTGGAGCTCACTCTGTAGACCAGGCTGGCCTCAGAAATCCACTTGCCTCTGCCTCTACCTCTGCCTCCCAAGTGCTGGGATTAAAGGCGTGGCCCACCATGCCCGGCTTTTTAAAATTTATTTATTATTATATGTGAGTATGTATAAGTAGCTGTCTTCAGACAGACCAGAAGAGGGCATCAGATCTCTTTACGGATGGCTGTGAACCACCATGTGGTTGCTGGGATTTGAACTCAGGACCTTCGGAAGAACAATCGGTGTTCTTAACCGCTGAGCCATCTCTCCAGCCCCCTATTTATTTATTTTATGTGTATGAGTACACTATAGCTGTCTTTAGAGACACCAGAAGAGGGCATTAGATCACACTGTAGATGGTTTTGAGCCACCACGTGGTTGCTGGAAATTGAACTCAGGACCTTTGGAAGAGCAGTCAGTACTCTTAACCACTGAGCCATCTCTCCAGCCCCTGCTGAGGTATTTTTATCAGATACTTCTTGATTATTAGGAAGCTTTTCAACCAGGAGAAATAAATTGGTTCTGGGCCTTTCCTGGACTTATATTTATATCTCTTTTAGGAAGACTTCTGAGTAATATGGCATTTCTTATTCTAATAATTAATCTGGTATTTGAAGTCAAATAGGAAACATTAACTTTGCTGTGTATTTTTAAAATCTGATATTTTAAAGCCCTCCAACTCTCCTCCCCTTCATTTTCTAATTTTCCCTTTATCATAATAACAATTCATAAACTTCAGAAGAGGGGGTGAGGACAATTAGCTATACCCTGGTGATATATCCCATGTTCAATGAATAGGCTTTAAATGGAACACAAGATGAATTGTAGTTCTCTTTGACTCATATGTTGAGCTGAGAAAATGATTTGGTACACAAACTCTAAAGGTTAGTTGACAAAACAAATGGTTGAAAAGTTTAAATTTTTTTCTTCACAGTATGATGTCATTTCTAAAATTAACACTATTGATAGTGTTCATTCAAATTTCAAAATTGCAGTTGTCTTAGGGTTTCTGTCACTGTAAAGAGATGCTAAGACCATGGCAACTCTTACATTGTTGTAAAATGCTTCATTAGCTGTTTTTTTCTTTTCTTTTTCATTAGTGAATTTATTCACTTTACATCCTGTTGGAAGGGCTCTCTTTCTCCCAGTCCCACCTTCCCACCTACTTTCCCCTCCTGCCCCCTGGCTCTGGCTAAGTGTATCCTCTCCCACTGAGGTCAGACAAGGCAGCCCAGCTAGGGGAAAGGGATCCAAAAGCAGGCAACAGAGTCCAAGTTAGAGACAGCCCCTGCTCCAAGTCTTGGGGGACCTATGTAAAGATCAAGCTGCATATCTGCTATATGTCCAGCCCATACATGCTCTATTGTTCAGTCTCAGTGAGCTACCATGGGCCCAGGTTAGTTAGCTCTGTAGGTCTTCTGGAAGCACAGCAATTCTTATGAAGTAAAACGTTTAATTGGAGCTGGCCTATAGTTTTCGAAGTTTAGTCCATTATTGTCATGGCAGAAGCATGAAGATATGCAGGCAGACACAGTGCTGGAGAAGGAGCTGGAAGTTTTACATCTAGATCTGCAGGCAACAAGTTCCTGTGACTATGAGACTGGGCTTGAGCTTCTGAGACCTTAAAATCCTCCCCACAGTTACACATTTCCTCCAACAAGGCCATACCTTTTAATTACGCCACTCCCTATGGGCCAAGTGTTCAAACACAGAGTAGATGGGAGCCATTCTTATTCAAACTACCACAATAGCTTTACCTTTTTGACGAAATTTACTAAAATCCAATCTATTAATTTCCAGAATTGTAAGGATCAATTGTCATGGCATGTACTGTACTGTGCTAGTAATAAAAAATCATTACCCTTTTTCTTTAAATAAAGGCTTTTGCATCAAAAGCATTTGAGAAACAGATATTTTTTTCCCTCCCTAATAAAGAGCTAAGATAGAAGAGCCACGACACAAAAGTAAGCAAAACTTAGACTGAGATTAAACTAAAAAGTAAATAAAACCTAGAATATGGGAAAAAAATTACAACAGAAACCCAGCAGCAACTCATTGTTGTTGCACATTTCTATAGCTTTTAGTTTTAGATAGTGCATACCGTTATTTCTAAACTAAACAGCAGACATTGAAAAAGGTAAGATTAACTTTAACTTGTCGATTTACCTAGGAAGTATTAGAGAAGCCAAATTGATATACGGCATCCAACCCAAGGGAGGAAAACCACTCAGTTGCTTGTTTCATTGGCTCATATACTAATAAATCCTCAATTTAGGCTGAATTTCTTTAGCGTGTCTCAGCAACAATTCTTCAGTGACTTTCTTATGATCTTGTTAATGTGTGTTTTTTCTCAAGGGTAGTTTGAGAAACAAATTAGAACTATTATGAATACTGGAATTACAAGGGGAAAATCCCCAATACATTATTTTGATATTATAAATAGTTCCATGCATAACAGCAAAGTAGATGAGGTTTACAATAATTTCTAGGCTAGGGCTTTGGGGGTTTTAGGTGTAGTAATTCATGAGCCTTCCAACCTTAGGCTGGGGACATATTTGTAACTCACTTCATTTCTAGTAATTCATATTAAGCTGGAAAGACTCCCAGGTCACACGTTCAAGGTTTCAGAGATGTAATAGCTTCTGTTGTATTTGTGACACTGGTGATAACTCTGAATATTAAAACTGTGATTCTGGTGATATTTACACTGGACCTAGCACTCTCAGCTCCACAGAGAATAGCCACAGCATGTTTTCAAGTTCACTTTCTTTAATTTAGTTGTTGATATCCGTCTTAAAAATCAAATCTTAATTTCTATGCAAAGCTCCTGACTTTCTAGTGGGGGAAATTAATATGTAGCAAAATACCATTTATTTCATATCACAACACAGTAATTAAAGAACTTTAAAACCTTAGAACTTCTATATTAAAAAAAAGTCATTTTTCAATAGTGTTGTTTACATATGAATTCCATTGACTTTGCCATTGTTTGAAATATCTGGGCTTCATTTACTACAATATATTTAATCTCTTTTTATGGTGGCAAAAAGCAGATACCATTGATTGTAAGTACAGTATTATGCAACATATGTTTATAGCTCGTTCATTCTATAGGATTGGAACACTGCATGTTTTAAACTGTGTTTGAGAGTTCTCTAGAGAAATAAAGTTAATAAAAACTACCCACATTTATATTTGTCTCTGTATATCTTTTTAAATTGATTTAAGTTGTTTTTTAAAGATTTATTTTATGTGTATGAGTACACTGTAGCTGTACAGATGGCCGTGAGCCATCATGTCTGTGGCTGCTGGGAATTGAACTCAGGACCTTTGCCGGTCCCACTCAATCTGGTGTAATTCACTGTAACTGTCTTCAGACACACCAGAAGAGGGCGTCAGATCTCATTATGGATGGTTATGAGCTACCATGTGGTTGCTGGGATCCAAACTCAGGACCTTCGGAAGAGCAATCAGTGCTCTTACCCACTGAGCCATCTCGCCAGCCCTGATTTAAGTTTTATTGCATTATGATGAGAAAAGATACATAATTTCAATTTATCTGAATTTGTTAACATTTAAAAACGTATTTTAAGTAAATGGAATTACATCACATTCTTCTTTCCCTTTTGTACCCCAAGTCCTCCCAGAGATCCCCTCCTTTAATACATGCAGTACCTTTCATTTTTTTTATTTTGTCATATTCCTTAAAATTTATAAAATATTGTAACAATAAAAATGAGTATTATAAAAGTTGTTTGATATAAAATAACAATCAATTGAACAGTCTTATGTAGATGCTTGTCTACAGCAATTCTGAAAATACATACATTTTTCTCAATATAAATTTTAAATAACTCCAAACATATTAACTGTGTATTTTAAAATAATACATCACTACTAGCTTTTTTATTTTTTAAGGTTTTACTGCATTATGAAGGGAAAAGTTAAGTGATTTCAATTTATCTGAATTTGTTAATATTTAAAAACATATTTCAGGCTGGAGAGATGGCTCAGTGGTTAAGAGCACCGTCTGCTCTTCCAGAGGTCTTGAGTTCAATTCCCACATGGCGGCTCACAACCATCGGTAATGGTAATCTGATGCCCTCTTCTGGTGTGTCTGAAGACAGTGACAGTGTATTCATAGACATTAAATAAATAAATAAAATATTAAAAAAAATAAAATAAAAACATATTTCAAGTAAATAGAATTAAATCACATTCTTGTTTCCCTTTTGTACCCTAACTCCTTCCAGTACCCCCTCAATACCTACAACATCTTTTTTCGTCTTATTTTTTAAAATTTATAAAATATTATAACAATAAAAATGAGTATTATAAAGGTTGTCTGATATAAAACAACAATCAATTTGCAGTCTTATGTAGATGCTTGTCTACAGCAATACTGAAAATACTTATGTTTTTCTCAATATAAATTTTAAATAACTCTAAGCATATTAACTGTATATTTCAAAATAATACATCACTACTAGTATTTTCTTAAACAAATATAAATATATAAAGTGTTTTTTTGTTTGTTTGTTTTGTATTTAGTAGAGCTTAAAATCTTGGCTCTTACTGTGGTACAAGCCCAAAATAAGAACAACTTTTAGATATTGGAGTTCATTGTAATAAAGCTGTACTTCAATGACCCTCACATCACCAAAGGATTTTACCTCCATGGTAGCTAAGCTAAGAGTTGACAGTTCTGCTGCACCAAGAAATGAATTGTAGGCATGATTTTTGGATACAGATTTCCTGCTATGGTCAAAGCTATTTGACGTGAGTTGAGTGGCTTTATTCTCAGCCTACAGAGAACAGGTTGCATTCATTTAAGTAATAGTGTGTGTATTAAGATGGTCTATTCATAAAGTCTTTCACCAACTGTTTCAATGAACAATGGTTCTGCTTGGAGGGTGGCACAGACATTAGGTGAGGGTAAGACTCTGATTCATTGGCTATGATGATTTTGAAAAGCATTCATCTCAGAGAAAGAGTAACTTATAAAGTCCTCTTCTTCAAACTTAATACAATAGTTACAAACATCAAGCAAAGCATTCAGTCTCACTCTTTGTTGTTCTCTTACAAGCTACCTCCCAAGTTAATTGTCTACATTTCTTTTGAATGTATAAATAATTTAGAAATATGTAAGCTGTTCTGAAAACCATAGTATAGTATAAAAAACATCAAATAAACAATCCTACTAATAGAGAGGCTGAGATAGGAGAAGCATGGTTTCAAGACCATTATGTGGTACACAGCAAGACACTGTCAGGTACAAAGAAGCTGAAATTGTATATAGATTGTACAATATTAGACCTAGTTCTCCAATTACCAAATTAGAGATACTATTAGATGATAGTGAACAAATTTATAATTCCTCATACTTTTGAATTTCAATCAATTAGGATATGTTGGTAGTATAAATTTTCATATTAAGAGATATTAAGAAAAAGTAATTGCTACTTCCTATTATTTTTGTTGTTAGAGATGGAATTATGTTTGTGTAGGTTTGTTGAAAGATTACTTTTTTGCTTCTTCTAGGGTGTAGTTTTGCTCCTTATGTTGATGTTTTCCATCTATAATCCCTTGTAGGGCTGGGTTTGTGGAAAAATATTGTGTAAATTTCATTTTGTCATGGAATATCTTGTTTTCTCTATCTATGTTAACTGAGAGTTTTGTTGGGTATAGTAGCCTGGGCTGGCATTTGTGTTCTTGTAGGGCCTATATGATTTCTGCCCAGGATCTTCTAGCTTTCATAGTCTCTGGTGAGAAGTCTGGTGTAATTCTGATAGGCCTGCCTTTATATGTTACTTGACCTTTTTCCCTTACTGCTTTTAGTATTTTTTCTTTGTTTTGTGCATTTGTTGTTTTGACTATTATGTGGCGGAAGGGATTTCTTTTCTGGTCCAGTCTTTTTGGAGTTCTATAGGCTTCTTGTATGTTCATGGACATCTCTTTATTTAGGTTAGGGAAGTTTTCTTCTATAATTTTGTTGAAGATATTTACTGGCCCATTATCTTGGGAGTCCTCATTCTCTTCTATACCTATTATCCTTAGGTTGGTCTTCTCATTGTGTCCTGGATTTCCCGGATGTTTTGTGTTAGGGGCTTTTTGTTTTTTGCATTTTCTTTGACTCTTATGCCAATGTTTTCTAAGGTGTCTTCTGCCCCTGACAGTCTCTCTTCTATCTCTTGTATTCTGTTGGTGATGCTTGCGTCTGTGACTCCTGATCACCTTCCTAAGTTTTCTAACTCCAGGGTTGTCTCCCTTTGTGATTTCTTTATTGTTTCTATTTCCATTTCTAGATCCTGGATGGTTTTGCTCATTTCCTTCACCTGTTTGATTATGTTTTCCTGTAGTTTTTTAAGGGATTTTTGTGTTTCCTCTTGAAGGGTTTCTAGCTGTTTACTTGTATTCTCCTGTATTTCTTTGAGGGAGTTATTTATGTTTTTCTTAAAGTCCTGTATCATCATCATCATGAGATTTTAGATCTGAATCTTGCTTTTCTGGTTTGATGGTGTGCCCAGGACTTGCTGTGATGGGAAAATTGTGTTCTGATGATGTCATGTAACCTTGGTTCCTGTTACTTATTTTCTTATGCTTGTCTCCCACCATCTGGTTATCTCTATTGCTACCTATTCTGGCTAAATCTGACTGGGGCCTGTCCTTCCTGTGATCCTGGTTGTGTCAGAACTCCCAGAGTCAAGCTGTCTCTGTGATCCTGTGATTCTGGGGTCTTGTGATCCTGGGCCCATTAGAGTGCCTGGGAGTAGAGCTTTGATCCCACGATCCTGGGAGTGTTAGAGTGCCTGGAAGTGAAGCTTCCTCTGCATGTTTTGTGGAATTTTTACCCAAGGTCTGCTTAGGGCACTGGCCCAGACAGACCAAAAGGAACCTGTGTCACTGGGCTGGTGGAGTTCCTTTGTGCCTGGGTCCCGTTGGTCCCAGTTACTCCTGGTGTTGGAACAGATGTTGTATCTCTGTATATCTTTAGTGTAGGGAATTGACTTAGGCAGTTTTAGAGACTGCCTTGGTTGCTTTTCTGTTGCTGTGATAAAACACCATGGCCAAGGCAACTTATAAAATAAAGTGTTTGCTTGGGCTTATAGTTTCAGACGGTTAGAGTTCTTGATAGTGGAGCAAAGGCATGGTAGCAAAAATAGATGAAACCTCCTATCTTGATCCCAGAGAGCACATTGAGAATGGTACAAGGTTTTGAACCTCAAAACCTGCCTCCATTTATACACCGCCTCCAGTTGTACACTTCTTTATTTTTTAATGCAAATTTTATTGTTTATTTTATTTATTTACATTTCAAATGTTATTCTCCTTGTCAGTTAAACTTCCTATTTCCCACGCCCCCATCCCTCCTGCTTCTATGAGGATGCTCCCACACCCACTGACCCCCTTCTGCCTCAGAGTCCTAGCATTCCTCTATGCTGGGTCATCAAGCCGCCATAGTACTAAGGGGTTCCCCTCCCATTGATGCCAGAAAAGGCAATTCTCTGCTACATATGTAGCTGGAGCCATGGGTTTCTCCATGTGTACTCTTTGGTTTGTGATTTAGTCCCTGGGAGCTTTGGTGGGGGGTCTGGTTGGTTGATACTGTTGTTCTTCCTGTGGGGTTGCTAACCCCTTCAGCTCCTTCAATCCTTCCCCTAAATCCTCCATTGGGGCCCCTGAGCTTATTCTGCTTCCTGATCCTTTCTGAATTGTTCCACTAGCTGGGAACCAGTCCTTCAAATATATAAGCTTATAGGGGCCTGTCTCATTCAAACCATCACAGAGACTAAGTCTTAAGATCTGTAGGCAATAAATTGGAGGAACTGGAGGGCTGGTACATAGTTTCTGTTCAAGTTCAAGGTAGAATCCTAATTATTAACATTTTCTTGTTACAGAGATTTGATAACTAAAAGGAAGGGAATATATTATTGCATTAACATTGTATAATGTTGGTCAAAAATTGATTGAAGATTTTTTATGTGTATGTGCTTTTACTTATTAATATTTTAAATAAATATATATAATATGAATTATATCAATATTCAGGCAATACATTTCTGATGGTTAATATTGGTTTTCAACATGACAAGATTTAGGGCCAGGTAGGAGATAAACCTCTGGGCATCCCAGCAAGGAATTATCCAGATTAGGTTAGCCTCTGGGTATGCCTATGAAGGATTATTGAGATAAGAAATTGAGGTGGAAAGATCTGCCCTGGGGCTAGAGAGATGGCTCAGTGGTTAAGGGCACTGACTGCTCTTCCAAAGGTCCTGAGTTCAAATCCCAGCAACTACGTGGTGGCTCACAACCATCCATAATGAGATCTGACGCCCTCTTCTGAGACAGCTACAGTGTACTTAGATATAATAATAAGTAAATATTTAGGCTGGAGTGGACAGGGCCAATCAGAGCAAGCAACCTTTCTTCCCAGCAACCACATGATGACTCACAATCATCAGTACAGCTATAGTGAACCTGATTATTACTTTCCAGTCCCCAACTGTGGACACAATGGGACTACCTGCCTTAAACCCTGATTCCACGACTGCCACCATGATATTTTGTCAAAACAATGGCACAAATAACTAAAGTAGAGATATCGTAGGTGTAGGGTCATTGCTGACCTACATTTGACAGTGTGGTTTTAAGTCTTTGAAATTAGTTTGCTGGAAGAATGTGGAATAGTTTGAAACTTCAAGCTAGAAAAACCCTCACTTGTAAGCAGAGATTAATATGGCATTCTAGCAGGATCTCAGAAGGCAAGACTGTTGAGAGAAATGGAGATCCTGGAGGCTCAGCTCATGAGGTTTCAGAGTGGGAGCAAGCACTTTTATTAGGAATTGCTCCAGGGGCTATTGTTATTTCATATAACCATGTATATGAAACAACATGGTTAAGTATGCATATAGACTGATAACTTGAGTGAGGTTGGATTTAAAGGTATTAGAGGATTTAAAGGGTTCTTTCCTTCAATGTTTATTTTCATGGCTTCTGGAGATTGGACTCAGGGGACCAGGTTATTAGATTTTTGCTGCAAGTGCATTTACCTGATAAGCCCATATTCTAGTTTTTAGGTCATTAGGACCCAAGTATAAGGAATGGCTCTGCCCAATTTCCTACTGATTCTTCCCACCTCAATTCATCTAATCAAGATCGTCACTCAAGGTAGCTAAAATCTAAATAATTCCTTACTAGTGTGCCTGTAGGACCATCTTCTAGATTCCAGATCCTGCCAAGCTGACAACCCTAACCATCACAATAAGCAAAATATTTTCTGGTGGTCATAACAGTACATTGACTTCTTACATTCAGAGACAGTAATTCTTAGAATTTTCTGAACAATACTTTATTCTCTTTTTATTAAATATGGACAACTTGTCACCTGACTGCAATTGCTAAATTTTTAAACTGTCTAAATTTTTTTAGCAAAGGAAATTTCAAGACAGAAGTGAATTCAGGCTGTCATGTGGATCTACATTCTTTCTACTGTACATGCTAGATATATATGGATCTACTGTACCTATCTAGGTCTACAGCCAAAAAGAACAAAAAAATTGGGCATAATGATATAGGAAATGTGCAGGTTGGTAAGAAAAAATAGCTCAAGAGATTTTAAAGCTGTAGCTAAGACATGTACTGAGAAAAAGGCTGTAATTGTAAAGAGAAACCTCCTGCTCTGCCCAGGGACAATAGGAAACAACCCCCCAAAGCCAGATCCCTTCCATCAAAGCTCCCACCTAAGACAACGCAAATGTATTTGGAAATCTGGACTGAGAACACAGAGGAAGGAATTTCCTGCTGAAAACCACCAGTTAGGGAGGTATGTCCTCCTGGTAAGCCAAGAGGCACATAGAGCCTGCTGCAGCTGGGGCACAAGCAGGCCGGGCTCCCTTGGGAACAGTAACAGAACTTGGCAATGCTGTCCCATGGTATTGGATGATTGCTGGTACTAAAAAGCAATGGAAGCACACTCAATGTGAGATGAGTGTTGGGATCTATGCAGAGGCCCTGAGGTGGTTAGGAAGAGTATAGGATCAAGTTTAAGTCAGCCATAATATATTCTCTACTCTTTCCGTTTTATTTCTGTGCTAGCTCATTTCCTCTTCGACATCGTATAAATCATAGTTTGAAATGAACATTTTAGTGACATTTATCCACACTTGACATATTTGCTCAGAAAAGAAATGTTAAATATTAAATCTCACAGTTCCTGTCCATCAGGGGACCGAGCTCTCCACCATCCGTCAACCCTGCCGCGTGGTGACCATGCAATGCTCCATTCTGCTTTCACCAGGTGGAGCCAGTGAATCCAGAGGCATAACAGAGAAGTAAAAACCTTCAGTAGCAGCAAAAAGGCTGCACGTCTAAAGATCGGCTATTGCTTTCAGTGACTGCCTTTTCCTTTGCCCTCAGAGACATTAGTTTGTATGGTATTTTAGGGGAAGATATAAGGATCTCCAGACAGGTGAGTGCCTTGGTCACCCACTGTTTCTAAAAAAATAAAAATAAAAAAAAAGGCTATTTTAGAATGTGTATTGCATGTATCTTACCTCATTCAAATATGTTACCTAGAGTTCAGTGAATTTAAACAAGAAAGCTTTTGTGTTGACATAATAACAGGTATCTGGTGTTTGATTTCTCATAAACATCCTTTCTGGTATGACCTTATCCTGTAACTTGGGACTAGGGGTGTCCATTCTTAATGTATGGTTAATCTTTAAGGCAGTGACTTCAAAGGGAAGATAATTTTTAAAATCAAGTCAGCAAAACTAAGAGATATTTCTGAGGATTTAGTCTTCATGAGGAAGGACTTACATGTACATCTTCACTTTGAGATGCTATATAGCTTAAAGCCCCTGAATGTGTGAGGTAACTCCTTCAGAGAACACGGCTCTTAAAGGCAAGAGAAAGTCTTGGTTCATTGGTGGGCTACATGGGTAACTTGCCCAAATTGTGTAAGCCTGCGTTTCACTATTCTTTGCCTTTTGTACACAAAAACCCTATCCTGGATGATGTACTTCAATTAGCAGGAACGGTTAGCAGTAAGTGAAGCTACAGAAGCCAAAACACCAGGTTAGTCCATTAGAGACACTTCTAAAGCTATGGACTATGACGGATTAGGATTTTGTCCTTGTTTTGGCAGGTGTTGGAGTCTATGTTCTGGGCTCTTAGGTCAGAATTATGCATAGGTCCCTTCAAATACTGTATCAGTTGTTCTAAGGCCTGGGAGCCTGTTAAACAACAAAGTATCTTTACTTAAACAAATTAACTAGAAAATCAAAAAGATTTCTGCTACTGTGACAAAATCACCTTAAAGAGGGACAGTTTATTTTGACTCAGTTTCAGAGGTTTGCAACTACAGTCTGAAGAATTTAACACTTTTGCGCCTGATGTGATTCATAGAGAGGAGTATATGATGGAGAAAGTAAGTGACATCACAGTGTCTAGGAAACCAGAGTAAGAGGCTGGGAACAAGTTATACTCTTTAGTAAGAGCTGAAGGCAGGGGGAAGGGTTGTGAAATGCATCAAGTAGACTGGATACAATCTTTTTTTTTTTTTTTTTTTT
>NW_022196897.1:70121490-70158878 GCF_008632895.1 Mastomys coucha | reverse complement strand
CCACTCTGACTGGTGTGAGGTGAAATCTCAGGGTTGTTTTGATTTGCATTTCCCTGATGACTAAGGAGATACAATCTTTTTAATCCTTACATTACAACAATTGTAGTTATCTTCACTGGCCCTTACAAGAGCGGCCCTATCAACAATCAGTCATGGGAGGGAGGGAAGTGAATCTTACTGCTCTACAGCTACGGATAGATTCTAGGAGAGGCTGAGTCATTGTTTCCAGTTGTGTATCCACTACTGAGCCCTTCACCCTTCAGAAGATAGATAGTCCCAAACCTGCTGTCATACTGACATCCCTCATTAAATCCAATGTATCACAAAACAAAATGAATTCACACTATTAAGATAGAGAAATTTGTGGGGAGGGATGGGAATGGATGAAGATGGCAAGGAGATGGGAGGTATAGGTGGTAAGAGTAGCCACATAATGTATATATATATATGTAAAATGAATGAAAAACAAATGTAATTAATAAAAACCGAAAAAAAGTTTAGAAAGTACCCTTTAAAACAGTGGTTCTTAACCTGTGGATCGCTTCTTTGGTGATCTAACAACCCTTTGACAGAGATCTCATAAGACCATCTGCATATCAGAGACTTACATTTATGATTCATAACAGTAGCAAAATTAGAGTCATGAAGTAGCAACAAAAATCACTTTGTGGTTGGAAGTCACCATAACATGAGGAACTGTATTACAGGGTTGCAGCATTAGGAAGGCTGAGAACCATGGCTTTAAAGGACTGCTCTCGAAACCTTACCGTCTTCCTTCAGGCCCCACCTGATACAGTTTCCACCAGCTCCCAACAGATTAATCCACTGATTAGGTCAGAGCCCCCATGATCCAACTGCTTCATAAAAGCTCCATCTTCGAACTGAATTTGAGACCAAGCCTTTGACAAGTCTTTGAGCTGGATACTTCATATCTCAGACTTAACCAGCATGACTCTACTTTTCAATGTAAAAGATCAAATGAATTTAGAGGGAAAAAAGAAAAAAAATTCTAAAACTGTGCTGAGAGTCAGGAAAGAAAACCAGTAGCTGTCTTCATGGTATGTGGCAACCAATACATTTTTTTTCTTGTTAACTGATTGAAAATAATCTGTGTTCAAATTGAAGGAAAATAAGGGGAAAAACTTAGAAATATAAATGAAATCTATAAAAAAAAGACTGGAATGAAATTTCTGGAAAGTGAGCAGTAATCAAAATACTTTAAGATCTCCGCATGTTAATTTGCAATATGCATATGTATATATTTAAATTTATGGATTTAATTTCTATGCTTATTAAGGATGTACTTTTACTCCTGTCTGTTTCAGTTAAAACTATGTTCTCTATAGACTAGCAAATAAATACACATTTTATATCATTTATTAATTCCCTTCATATGAGTATTTGTGCGTATATGTGTTTGTGTTTATACATGTGCATGGACAAATGGGTGCATGCTTTCATGAGTGCATATGAGTATTCCGGTGCACTCTAGGGCCAGAGATTAGCTTGTTTTTTGAGACAGGAACAGTGGTTCAGAGCTCTTTGAGTAGGCCAGGCTAGCTAGGCAGTGAACCTCGGGGAACCACCTTTCTTTAACTCTCTAACACTGAAAATGAAAGTATGACCTGGCCTGCAGGCCATGTTATTCGGGGGAGTGAGGAGGGTCACAACCTGTGAATAAAGAATGGGCGAGAGAGACGCCAGGACTCAAGGAAGCATTGCTTGTCAAGAGCCGTTTACTTGGTTGAGCAGAGCATATTTAAAGCAAAAATCTTGGAGGGGAGGGGGAGAGGAAGGAGGGAGTAGGAAGTTTACAAGATCTTCTGGGGCTAAGACAGGGGTGGGGGCTGGGGGGAAGTCGTGGGTGGGGGGAAGTTCTCAGAAGTTATGGTACACTGAATGTTTCTTATCTCAGGGCCAAGCAGGATGTTTATTTATCTCAAGGCAAGCTGGATCTTGTGGTCTGAGAGCAGGATGTTTATCCCAAGGTTCTCATTCAGCTGGGGCAGGATGTTTATCTCAGGTCTCTCATGGTTCCCAACAAAAGTAGACTATACCACCCATGGCAGTTAGGAGGCCTGGAGCTGGGGTCATGAGAGTGGGAGAGGTGACCTAGCACCTCACCTGAGCAGCACAGTAGAGCTGGCCTTGGTGACAGGGGCTAGGTAAAACTGCCTTGAGGTTATAAGAGTGGGAGAGATGTCTCAGCCCCTTGCAGCTCCAGTGCCAGGAGGGTGGCCCCGGACCTCAACTGGGCAACACAGTAGAGCTGGCTCTGGTGGCATGGGGAGGGTGAGCCAGCCCTGAAGGCATGAAAGTGGGAGAGCTAATCTTGCCTGCTGTAGCATTGGGTGAACTAACTGTGGCACTACTAGAGCGCTTGTCCTGGTGTTGAGGATAGAGGAGAGCCTTAGATATTTTTTCAAAACCTACTTTAATAAGGATTCTCAAAAGCTTCGACCCCCTTTCTAGTCCACCATTCAAAGAAAGGGGAAAAAGTTGGTAAAGGGGATGTGGACCTGGTGAGAAATAGTTCTTGGGATGATTCCAATCTCTGTTGACAGGACACTAGCAGTCCAGTTTAGTAGTGTCAGGATACCAAATACGAATCAGCAGCAAGTGACACAAAATGGCAGAAATAGTTAGGTCTCTGCAGAATCGCCATGAGTCAGTAGGAGTGACCAGAACCAACTGGGATGCCAGGAGTTCTCTGCCATGCCTCTTACAATGAAGTTAAGATCAACAAAGACATGAGGCCAAAGAAGAGAGCACAGCACGTTACACAAGTGTCCTGTTACTCCATCACTGTCCATTGAGTCTTGCTTACACTCTCCCCAGGTGTCATGCATCCTCCCATGGGTCCTGCCTCAGCAAAAGATCATGTGAACCTGCCTAGGTAAAGCACCACTTGAGTCTGCATCGCATGACACAACCGGAAACTTCCACTTCAGAGAACTGGTTGGCTGATCAATTCAGAGACCACCAAGGTCCAGTTCTAGGGCTATAGGTTGGCCCATTCCAACATCTACCTCATCTATGAATTGCTGAAGTGTGTGAAAGGGCTGATCCTGCAGATTCCAGAGCTGCAGCTTCCATGATGTGATGTTTTCTACATTTAGTTTTGTTTATTTTATTTCTTTTTAGTTTTTGTATTTTATTTTCCTGTGGTGGGGAGTTGCAAGGACAGAGGGTAGATACAGAGTGTTGGGGAGATGAGAGGGATTAGGGTTCATAATGAGAAACTCACAAAGCATCAATAAAAAGTTAAAAAAAAGAGTAGACTGCATTGCCTGGCTGCCTTCGCTTGGGTTAGGGATGGAACTCATGTTTTCATTAGTACATGGCAAATGATTTTATGGCTGAGGCATCTCCCAAGCCCTCATTATCTTTTTAACACAATACAAAACCAGACCCAGTCTTCGAAGCATGGCTGTTAGATCAGCAGCTTAGATAACACCAGAGCTTGAATGAAACAATCTTAGGTTTTAGTCAAGTTCTACTGAGTTAGAGCTTTCTTAGGATATTGCTAAAAAAGAATTTCACGTAAAGTTTATGCCTGTTAATATTTGCACTGTCTTAGAACATTACATTTAGCAACTGTACATAGGATGAGAACTCTTAAGAGAGTCCAAGTACATGATTCTGGAGGACTAGCCATGGAAAAGGATCAACAAACTTCACACAGCACTTTACAGAAGAACTTTTAGAAGCAATTCTCACGTGTATTGTCCATTCCCAATAATGAATAAGGATATACAAGTATGAATAAGTCTGTGCTGGCTAGTTTTTTGTCCCCTTAACAAAGTCTAGAGCCATCAGATAGGAGGGAGTCTCAACTGAGAAATGTGAAAGTATTTTTTATCTGTCTGCTGTAACTGTCCACTTCATGATTTACTGCCTTCGTCTGCTAACCTAGCTCTAGTCAGGAAGCTTCTAGCCTCTGTACAATCTAATCTAGGCCTAGAATATTTTCAATCTCTGAGACTTGCTCCTTTTTTTTTTTTTCAGTAAATAGCACAATCTCGAGGTTCACAGTGTGATCAAATATCTTGCAACAGAGAAAAATGCCTCTCTAGGATCTGGCTGTAGACGAGGCTGCAGGTCATTTTCTTCATTGGTGATTGATGGCAGAGGGCCCAGCCCATTGTGGGTGGTGGAGACAGCCCTGGGCTGGTGTTCGTGGGAGGAACAAGCCAGTAAGCACATTCTTCCATAGTTTCTGTATCAGCTCTTGTCTCCAGGTTCCCGCCTTGTTTGGGCTCCAGTCTTGATTTCTTCTGATGATATGGAAGCCAAATACACCCTTTACTTCTCACATTGCTTTGGTCATCACAGCAATAAAACTAAGACAGTCTAAAAGAGGATTTTCTATCATTCTAGCTGTGCTGCTGAAGCTTATGAGCCTATGTTCTGATACTTTAGGAGCTGGAAACTTTAAGTGAGACATATGTGTATCTTTGTATGTATCTATATCTCTATATATCTGTATATATCTATGTATCTTATACAGTAGAAAGCTTTAGCTATTCATTACTGTGACAAAATAGCTGAGATAACCAACTTATGAGAAATAAAGGTTTATATTGGCTCTCAGTTTCAGAGGGTTCAGTTTGTGGTCACTGGTCCCTTCATCTTTTAGGCTGGTGGTGACACAGTACCTCATGATGAAAGTATGTAGCAGAGAAATACACTATAGAGCAAAGTTTTGCTTATTTCAGGGTAACTGGGAAACAGAGAGATAGGACAGGGCCAGTGTATCAATGCCCCCTTTGTGTGAACATCTAATCCTCTAAAGCCTTCCAATACCTGTGAAAGGCTTCATCACCTCCCAGTAATACTGTGGGGAGGCAGCTAAGCTCTTATCACACAGATTTGCAAGTCGCGTTAGCACAGGGAAGGGTGTGTGCCATGACAGCACCACAGAGACAATTTAGATTCTTCCTCTTGCAAAAGCGCCAGTATTCACTTGAGTGACATTGAGTTCTCTTTTTTAAAATATATATTTTAAAAGATTTACTTTATTTGACTTATGGGTATATCAGTGTGTTTACACATCTGTGTGGGTGTCCAAAGAGTCCAGCAGGAGTGTTGTAAACTGGAATTTTAGGTAGTTGTGAGCCATTTGATTTGGGTGGTAGGAGCTGAATTATGGTCCTCTGAAAGAGCAGTGAATACTCTTAACTACTCATCTATCTCCTTAACCCTTAACTTAGCTTTAAAAATGTCCATGGGAGAGGGCAGTGGAGGAGATATGAGGATGATGAATAAAAACAGTATATTACACACACACACACACACACACACACACACACACACACACCTGTGCCCCTCCCCATCATGATGAAATCTATTACTTGGTATGTTAAGCCTTAAACCCAAATAATCATTATTTATTTGACTCTTGAATTTAAAATGTGTTTTCCTTTTCAGATTTCCACTGCGGGGGAATTTTGTTCATGCCTTCACTCTGTCATGCCTTAAATTGCTTTTTATTAAATGTATGAAGAAATTAAATATGCAGACTAAGCTGGTTTTGTGGGGAAACCATAAGGCATGAATAGTATGTACCTAGTTGCGAAATACAAACTTCTTATTAAGAAACTAACATTTCATTAAAAAGTGAATAATATTAAGAACAATACATAAGTGGTCATTTAATGTTGAGTCAATAACTTCAAGAAATTTTTGTGTGTGCTTTATTACAATTGTTACAGATTTCCCACACTGGAATGCAGTATTTCTTTAAAGATTTTAGCCAGGTGGTGGTGACACACACCTTTAAATCCACCACTTAGGAGGTAGAGGCAGGTGGATCTCTGAGTTTGAGGCCAGCCTGGTTTACAGAGCCAGTTCCAGGACAGCCAGGGTTATTACACAGAGAAATTCTGTCTCTAAACAACAGTAAGATAGGCAATCATCACCATCAACAAAAAGATTTTATTACCCATTTGTCAAACTCAGTTCGTACATTGCAGCAAGCACCTGGACTGGGATTACTTGGTTTCAGTTTGTTGGCCAAGGTGTCGTGGATCCTCTGCTTGCAGAGCATAATTGTTCAGAGCATGATGAGTATTATCAGTGTTTAAAAGTCAGAGCTTTACCCAACTCATTTTTCCTCTTGTTCTCACATTAATTCCGGCTGTCTCCTTTGTTGTTCAGGGTTGAAAGGAACAGATTTTTCCTCTCCGAGTGCATGTTATTGGTTGTACACTGTCTTTGGAATTTTATACAAACCACTTAATTTCCATAGCAGACTTCAAAGGTAGTGTTAAGCTTGTCTACCTGACTTTAAACCCATGAACTTTGACTAAGTGCATCATCTTTCCTTGTAAATGTCACAGAATTCAAGACAGTTGATATTTAACTATATTTAATAGAGAATCCTTTGCTCTCACAGCACATCTTTCTTGTATCTGTCAAAATGATTTTAACCCCTTGGTATTATTTCATAGTTTAAAATTGTGTAGCCCTTCCTTATCTTCGCCGTCTGAGTCAGGCTTCCAGAGTCCCGCCCACATCTCAGATTCTTCCCTCAGATGTTCACACCCACTTGGGCTCTGCCTGAGTTCCTCTCTGCACCTGCATCCCTGCATATACTCTCGGCTCTGTCCAGGATGCTTTCATTCCTTTTAAAGTGAAGGACCTATTTTTGATTGTTCTTGTTTTTCTAGACAGGGTTTCTTTGTGGGGTCCTGGGCACCCTGGAACTCACTCTGTAGATGAGGCTGCCCTTGAATTCATAGAGATCTGTCTGCCTCTGCCTCCTAAGTTAGATATTAAAGATATGCCCCACTACTGCTGGACAAGGACCCATTTTAAATCTTCTCTGTCATTCTAGGGTTTCCACAGAAAGAAAATCAAAGGTATTCCTGACTATTGATTGATATCTATAGATACTGACATGGATTTACTGTAAGGAACTGACTAATAGAGTTAAGGAGGCTGAGAAACTCTGTGATCTGCAATCAGCAAGTTGCAGGCAGCATATAATGCCTGGCAGAATTTGAGGGCCAAAATTTGATCTGAGCTAAGCTTGAAGGTAGGAGTGAATTCTTTCTGTTCTGCCTCTTTATTATAGTAAAGCTTTCAAAGAGTTGGTTGGGGTGTCCCAAGTTGGGGATGGCAATTTATTCAGTTTGTCATTTCAAATTGTAGTCTCATCTAGAAACACGCCTATAGACACATAGGATAGTATTTGACCAAATATGTGGATACTTCTTAGTGAATTCAAGTTGACATACAGGCAACCACTATATCTCCCTCCAAGAGTTAACCTGAAGGATACCTATGATTTAATTTTTTCCCTGAATATTCCATGTTAAATTAATTGCTTTCTTTCCAACTTCTGTGGCAGAGACTACTAGCTGCTGAACCAATCAGGTTTTTTTTTTTTTTCTAATGGGCATGCAACTAGTCTGTACTACTGCATTCTCCACTTTGGTGTAATAATATAGCTTTCCATGAATGTTCCATGAATGCCAATAGCTGGTTCTTCATAACCCAATTATTGCCTTCCACCAAAGAGGATCTTTAGAATCCTTATCTCTGGAGAGGCTAAAGCAGCTGTTACTTGAGTCCTCAAATGCCTTCAGATTACCCATGTTTCAAATACAGCCTCTTAATTTTTATGAGAAATAACATTTTATTTTACTAACCCACAGAGATGAGGGAATTTATCACAGCACTTTGTCTTAATAACTGAACGTACTAATACATGGTAGCATTCTTCTAAACAAGTTTAGCAAGTTTTCTATTTGCCATAGACAACCTTTCTCCCCATCCGCCAACCCCTTTGGATTTTTGAGACAGCCTCACTCTAAAGCCCCAGCTAGCTTCAAACTTGGGTAGAACACAGTGACACTGTGCCATAGGCATAGAGGTCTATCTTCCAACCTTCAGGAAGAAGAGACTTCCACAGTTGCTTTGATCCACGCACAGATGGTATAGAAAGGTTTTGATAGACTGAGCATGTAATATTTTAAGAATCTACATCTTTCTGCTTTACCTTTGGAGGGGTTTATTTGATAACACAGAAACTTACGTGTGTAGTGACAGACTGGGAGAGTAGGAGGCAAACCTCACCTAACTAACTAGCAGGCAACAGTCAATGGGTAAAATGCTTCAGCATTTCACCCACCAGTGATATAAATATGAGCTTATTTCTGTATGGTTCTCAGAAGGACTTAGTGGTAACCTCCTTGTGATAGCACTATTTATCTTGGCCTTTCTCCAAAATCTGTCTTACTTACATTTCCTGGAATCTTCCTTGATGAACCACACCTAATGTTTCTATGTGAGTCCACCTCTGGCTACAGTGACAGCACACTTGAGTGTATTGATGCAAAGATGATTGACTTTAGTCTGCAGCTTCAGAGGTTTCTGTCCCTCAGTTGACTCAGTTACTTTGGGCCAGAGCTGCGGCAGAATACTATGGCAGTGAGAAAACAGAGTAGAGGAGACCATGTACTCAGGAGTGAAGAAAATGAAGAGTTTGGGGATGAAGGCACCTCCAGTGACTCAATTCCTCCAACCAGTGCCCGTCTCCTAATATCCCATTCAGCTATAAACTTACCACTGGATTAATATGTTGGTGAAGCCAGTGTCAGTTCTCAATAGTGTCACTCCCTGAGACCTAGCCTTTGACACACAAAACTTTTTGGAGGACATTTCATATATAAGCCAAAACAATTCCTATCTGGGTCAGTGCTTAGGGGGACCCAAACAGAGACTTGCATACAAGGCATCTCACATCCTGGTCAAGTTTTTTGACATTATGTCTGTCTTCTACTGTATTATGAGAGTGTTAAGATGGCGTGGTAGGTAGAATTCTATCATGACTCCCAAGAATCCAGTCTGTCAGAATAATCCTTCTCCTATGTTAAATGTGGGAAGCTCTTCTGATGAGATAGTCTCTACTCTGATGTGGACCTATTACATGACTAAGATGACTGTGCCACTTTATATACAGTTATTGAATTAGAGATTCATTTACTGACCTTGAAGAATCAAGCCACCATGAATATAAGAGATCCAGAAGTGAGTCCTGTCTGTTATCAAGTGATTTTCGGAACCAGTAGTGATTCCAAGATGAAATGCTACACCTGGCCAACATAATAATGCCTTATAAAAATCTGATTATCCATGTAAACTAGGCCCTGACCCCTGCCCATGTAAACTGTGAGATAAATGTATTGTTTTAAACCACTGCTTAGAATGATTTGTTACCTATTAGATAAAATGATAGCCATGTATGTTATGGAATACTGTTATGAGCTATTTCAAATACATAGAAAAAACAGAAAATAGTGTTGGCTATTATTATGTATCTAGTATGTAATTTAAACAAATATTAACATTATGCCATATGCCAGATGTTTTTCAGGCATAAACGATTACGAATAATTATGAAGTCTCCTGCACAGGATTTTCTAATTCTGGATCACTCCTTTCTATCTGAGAAGCAACCCACTGTTCTGAAGATTGCTAATTACATTCTAAAAAAATTTAACTTTGTTACATATCTGTGTGTGTGTGTGTGTGTGTGTGTGTGTGTGTGAGGGTCTAAAAGCAACATACACCTTCTTTTCTCCCTATTCATCTCGCTTTCTGAATACAGGCAGATTCAAACACAGGTGATGACTCTCGTTTGATATTTCGTTTTTATTATCGCCCAATTTTACATTATGGATTTCAACAAGGTTTTGTTACTTATTGTGACAGAGACATTTAATGCTTACTGGAGAAGCATAGGACCCATCCCACCTGACAGTTGTCCTGTATGTGAGTCATGCCATGTGACTGACTGTGTCCCACTGCCTTTTGAGGGAAGTCATGTTTGCTACAGGTCAGTTGAAGTTCTAAAGAAACCCTGTAGAGCACTTGCCTCATCTCTTCCTCTGTCTTGGCAACCAAGGAAACTGTTGCTATGACTAAGCCACAGACTCAAAGCAGCCAGAATTTCTGTGGCATCCCATGGAGGACTTCTTGTCTACAGAATTATGAAATTGATCTTAGATTGTGTATGAGTGAAAAACAAACCTTTCCTTGGTGTGTAATTTTAGGTTTTGTAATACATCTACACTATTAGAATTTACTCTTCATATCCCTGGCAATCATCAACCTAAATTACATCTCTATGGTGTATTTGGATATTTTGGTACATGGAATCACTATAGTATGTAACCATTAATATCTAACTTCTCTCATTTAATGTTACATTTTTAAGGTTTGTCATTGTATACTATGCACCTGTACTCCATTTCTTTTATTTTTTATTATGGAAATTCCCCAATTTTTAAAAGATTATTTTTTATTATTTTTACTTACATGTGTGTTTTATATGAATGTATTCCCTGTAGAATTGGATGTTGCCTGGAAAGAAGAACTCTCCATTGAGAAAATGCCTCCATAAGATTGGTGTGTAAAAAAGTACGTAGGGTATTTCCTTAATTAGTGGTTAATAGAGGAGTAACCAGCCCATCATGAGAGTTGCCACCCCTGGGCTGGTGGTCCTGAGTGCTAGAAGAAAGCAGAATGAGCAAGCATGAGGAACAGGCCAGTAAGCAGCACCCCTCTATGGCCTCTGATCAGCTCCTGCCTCCAGGTTCTTCCCTGGCTTGCGTTCCTTCTATGGCCTCTGATCAGCTCCTGCCTCCAGGTTCTTCCCTGGCTTGCGTTCCTTCCCTGACTTCCTTTGATGATGGACTGTGATGTGAAAGAATGACAACATAAACTCTTTTCCCCTCATGATGTTTTTTCACAGTAATAGAAACCCTAACTAAGATACCTGGTGGCTATGGTTTTAAGTCCTCTACACATCTCACATCTCCTATACACAGACTCATATAGAACTGATTTCCTTGTGACTGGCTTTCATTTAATGTAGTGTCCCCAGTGTTTGGTGTTTGTCTTATGCCCCATTCTCTCTGTCTTTCTTCTTTATTTGAAACAGGGTTTCATGGAGTACAGTATGCCTTCAAATCCACTCTGCAGCTGATGCGGCCTGTGAACTCTCCTGATGCTCCTGTTACCACTACCCAAGTGCTAGGTTTACAGGTGTTGTCTCTGCATTGGGTTACTTTCTTCTATAGGCAGGATAATAGGCTATCGTATGTTTTTATACGTTGCTTTTCTGTTTGTGTATCAGTGGTATTTGGTTTGTATCCCCATTTCAGTTGTGCTATATTCTATTGTGAGCACATCTCTCTGAGATGCTATTTCAAATGCTTAAGGATATATATATATTCAGAAGTGGAACTATCAGATCATATGGTATATCTATTTTAATTTTTCTGAGAAGCCATTATACATTATGAGACATAGCACGTATCTCACTAACAGAGTGCAAGTCTCTAATTTATCCATATCCTTATTAACATCTGTTGTTTTGTTTAAAATATTGTTATTTAGTCTTTGACAGTTTCATATATGTACCAATGTGTCTTAATCATATCCACACAAAGTTTGCCTGGATCTCCTCAACACTTCCCCACGTTGATGTCCTTTTCTTTGGAGATCTTTTTCTTATTATCTCATTATATATCCCCAGATGACTTGTACTGGCTGTACAGATCAGGTTGGCCTCAGACTCACTGAGAGCTACTTGCTTCTATATCTGAGTTCTGGGATTAAAGGCATGTACCATCATGCCTAATCTCTCTCTCTCTCTCTTTTCCCACATAATAACTGGTTGAGTCCAATTATCCTTTCTGAAAATGAATAAGTGTGGGACCATCCACAGGAGCATGCTCAATCTACCAGCACTCACACTCCTGAAGAGAAATGATAATTCATTCATTCATAATTGAGCAGTATTTCATTGTATGTACAAGCCATATTTTAAGGATTTCTTTATTCTCAGATGAACAACCAAGTTGTTTCTCACATTTTGGCCACTGTAAACCTTGGTGTAGTGAATAATGTGCATAGCATTGTTTGAATGCTTGTTTTAATTTCCTTGGGCAAAACATTTATGTACCTCATAACTATGTTTCAATTAACAATAAATCACATATCCAGCCATAGTATAAGTTAATATAATTTATTATTTGACATAGTTTAAATTACTCCGTCTTATACAGAGACACATAAACTCATGTTATTTTATACATAAGCCTAAGATTAAAATGGAACTGAAATGTTTTATTTCTATTCCGGAGTGAGGTCATAGATGTCTCAGTGTACCATGCGTTGCTCATGTGGTTAGGCAATGCTGATGTAAACAACCCTGCTGCTCTTCTGTTGTGTAAAAAAGATAGCCCAGGCAATACCGTGAAATACACAGTAGCTAATAATTATAAGAAGCAATGCCGTTACTGCCTCCTGTATTTATTGTCTTCTTCCAGTCATTTTATAGTTTGTTTTCACTTATAAAAATTCTTTAAAACATGTGCCATGTTACACTAGTAACAGCTTTATCTACCTTGCATTTGCTATATATCTCGATTCCCTCAGGAGGATACATTAAGTAACTGACTTATACCAGCTAGGTTTCCATCAGTACACTTGGTGATGTTCACCTAATGATGAAATAGCCCAGCAGATTTCCCAGAACAAATGATGCATGCACTTATTCAGAACCTAGTAATGGAAGTGTTCATAGGCAAGGAGAATTTGTTGCAGTTATAAACCAATATATATGCATTAGCAGAAATCAATGTTTTGCTCATATTTTCTCTGTTTTAACCTATTCACTTATTCAGTTCCAGAAAACCATGTGGAACACCACATTATGGTCAGTCACTCTGTTTCGTTAAGGGCACTTAGTTATGGAAATTTTCCATCTTTTTTTTCATTGATTTTCTTATTTATTCACTTTAGGTCCCTATTGTAGTCCACCATCTCATCCTGATCCCCTCCTGTGTTCTCCCCTCTGCTACTCTGAGAAGCGCAATGCTTTCACTGGGTATGAACCCACCCTGGCAAATCAAGTCACTGTAGAATTAGGCACATCCTTTCCTCTGGAGGCCAGACAAGGCAGCCCAGTTATGAGAATGAGATCCACAGGCAGGCAACAGAGCCAGGGACAGCCCCCACTCCAGTTGTTGGGGCATCCTCATGAAGACCAAGCTGCACATCTGCTACACATGTGCGAGGTCCAGCCCATGTATGCTCTTTGCTTGGTGGTTCAGTCTCTGGGAGCCCTCAAGGATGCAGGCTAGTAGACTCTGTTGGTTTTCTTGTGTTGTCCCTATCTCCTTAATCCTTCCCTCAACTCTTCCATTAGACTTCCCAAACTCTGCCTAATGTTTGGCTGTGGAACTCTGTGTCTGTTTTCATTAGCTGCTGGGTGGAGCCTCTCAGAGGACAGTTATGCTAGGCTTCTGTATACAAGCATAGCAAAGTATCATTAACACTGTCATGGATTGGTTCTTTTCCATGGGGTGGATCTCAAGTTGGGCCAGTCATTGGTTGACCATTCCCTCACTCTCTGCTCCATCTTTGTTCTTGCACATTTTGTAGAAGGACACATTTTGGGTTGAAGTTTTTGTGGGTGGGTTGGTGTCCTTATCCCTCCACTGGGAGTCTTGTCTGGCTGCAGGAGGAGGCCACTTCAGACTCCTTCACTACTAGGAGTCTCAACTAGAGTAACCCCAATAGACTCCCTGGAGCTTCCCCCGTTCTGGGTCTCTAGCATGTCCTAGAGATTCTCCCTCTCCATCCCCCCACCCCCACCCCGTGTGTCTGCCCACCCTCCATGATTTCTGTTCTCTTTCCTCAGTTCCCCCTACACATGATCCCCCTGTCCCATTTTCCTTCCTTTCCCCTCTCCTGCCCAGTTCCCTCCCTCCATCTATCTACTATCTAGATAAAGCTATAGATTTATTCATATATCTGTGCCTTTTGCTTATGACTTATTTTACAAGCTTGAAACAATATATTAAACATTTTCGGGGCTGGTGAGATGGCTCAGAGGGTAAGAGCACCGACTGCTCTTCCGAAGGTCCTGAGTTCAAATCCCAGCAACCACATGGTGGCTCACAACCACCCATAATGAGACCTGACGCCCTCTTCTGGTACATCTGAAGACAGCTACTGTGTACTTATTTATAATAATAAATCAATCTTTGAGCTGGAGCGAGAAGACTCTATGGGAGTGAGTGGGTTCTACTGGAGCAAGCAGAGGTCCTAAAGTCAATTCCCAACAACCAGATGAAGGCTCATAACTATCTGTACAGCTACAGTGTGTACTCATATACATAAAATAAATAAATAAATCTTTTAAAAAACCCCAAAACCCATTAAAAAAGATTTTCAACATATACATAAAAATATCATCTTGAAAATAAAGATTGCATTTGGAGCCCATATTAAGACAGCCTTTTGCCCATAGTTTATTGTATTTGTTTTGCTTTTCATAAACCCAGTCATGGAGAACTTCATTGATATTGAATTCTTATTTTAATCAAATTTCTGATACCTTAAAAATTTACTTTCTCTGTAATAATTTAAAAAAAATCTTAGCAAAAGACGCCATCATTCAAATGAAGTGACTGCCTACAGAATGGGAAAAGATTTTTACCAACTACACATCAGCTGAAGGGCTAACATATAAAATATTCAAAGAACTCTAGAAGCTAGATATCAAGAAAACAATAACCCAATTACAAAATTTGAATGCATATTGAACTGAATTTTCAACAGAAGAACTCAAATGGCTGAGAAACAGTTAAATGTTCAACATCATTAGCCACTGGGGAAATGCAAATCAAAACTACTGTGAGATTTCATCTTTTACCTGTCAAAATGGCTAAGATCTACAAAATAATTGATAGCTCATGCTGATGAGAATGTGGAGTAAGAAGAGCACTCCTCCATTCCTGATGGGAGTACAACTTTGTACAGCCACTATGGAAATTAGTATGGCCATTCCTCAAGAAGATGGGACCAATCTACTTCAAGATTCAGCTAAACCACTTTTGGGCACAAACTCAAAGGCTGATTCATCCTACCACAATGACAATTGCTTAGCCATATTCATTGCTGCTTTATTCATAATAGCTAAAAACTGGAAATAAACTAGATGTCCTTCAACTGAAGAAAGGATAAAGAAAATGTGGCACATTTGCACAATGGAGTTTTACTTGGCTGTTAAAAAAATGACATCATGAAATTTGCTGGCATGTGGATAGAAGTAGAAAAACATAATCCTGAATGAGGAATCCCAGATCCAGAAAGACAATATGATATATATTTACTTACATGTAGATATTAGCTGTTAAGTCACTGATGGCCAAGGTATAGTCCATAGAACCACAGAGGGTAGGTACAGAGTAAGGGACTAGAGGGAACAGATAGATCTTAGGAAAGGGAAATAGAATAGATAATTACAGATGAATGGAGAGCAGGAACAGGAGAATCAGGAAGGAAGGGAGAGGGTAGAGGAAATTGAGACAGTGAATACAGGGAGAGGCAGCTAAAATTAAGGGGTATTATGGAAAGCTAATACAGTAGAAACTTCCTAAAATATATACCTATATGAAGGTGCTAAAAATGAAATTACTAAATAATGGAGGAGGCAGGGTCCCAGCTGGTTATCTCTTGTCACCAAATGAAGTTTCCAGTACTGTGATTGGGTTATGTTTAATTGAGTTTTTGGCCAAAGGAGTCCTATGGGAATTCCCAAACAACCCAGGCTGTTGCCAAGAGAATAGATTGCTGTCCACAAACTGACATCAAGGCCCCATTCCCAAAGACAACATCTACAAAACCACTGAACATGGAGAAGCTGAGCTGGTCCCTACACAGAATCTTTTTCCACTATATTCTAGCATCCTTGGTACAGGAAGGTTCTCTGCAAACTACTGAAAATGAAACATGAACCCCAACCCAGCCACAAACCTTTTGGTAGCTCTACAGTGGTAATCTGGATGATACTCCAGTGCAATGGTGGCACAGATAACATCTGATTTGACTGAAGGCCCACTCCAAGAGATGGAACCCATACCCAACACTACTTGGGTGATCATGAACCAGAGACTAGGTAGCTCAGAGTCCTAGGGGGAAAGCCAAATACTACTGGTGTTAAAATGAAAAGTAGTGATAAAATGACTCCTAATGACATTCTGCTATATGCATAGATCAGTGCTATATTCAACCATCATTAGAGAGTCATCTTTCCACAGTAGATGGGAACAGATATAGAAACCCAGAGCCAGTTATTATACAGAGAGTAAGAGACCTTGAGACACTCAACTCCAAATGGGATGTCTCCATTAAATTCCTCCCCTCTAAGCTCAGGGAACCCCTTAGAAGAGGAGGCAGAAAGAGCGTTGGTAAGATCCAGAGGGAATGGAGAACACCAACCTTCCCTCTTCCCCACTCAAAAAACCAAGGCCTTCTGACTCAGCATGAGCAAAGCTCATATAAACTCAAGGAAACCGAAACAGGACATGTGTGAGTATGAACCAGTCTTCTGTGTATATATTATGTCTTTCAGTTTAGTGTTTTTTATGTGTAGGTCTCTGATTCTTCTGCTTTCTCTTGGGCTCTTTTCATTCTGTTGGCTCGTCTTGTCCAATTTTGATGTGATTCTTGTTTTATTTCATTATATCTTATTCTGCTACATTTTAATATTATCTCTTAGAAACCTGCTTTTTTTTTCTAATGAGAGACAGGAAGAAAACAGATATAGATGGGAGGGGAGGCAGGAGGGAGCTCAGAGGAATAGAGGGAAGGGAAATCAGAATCAGGATATATTATGTGAGAAAAGAATCTATTTTCAACTAAAAAAACAAAAGCCTAGTAGAATCACCATTTTCTTCTATGTATCAAGACTTTAAAAGTTAAATGCTTAAGTAGTTAAGATATTTAATAATATACTCTTTTGGAAAATATATCTAAATCAAGTTGTCAGAGGGCAGAGGGCTGTAAAATTGCTGACAAACAAATGATCTTCCAGACTGTCAGGGTCTAAAAGGACTTTTACTCAGCCAGGGAGTTGTCTCATTGACAAGGAGCTTAGTAAACATTGAATTGAAGAAAACACATTTACAAGAAATGGGCCATTTGGTGCATCAAATCAATGGTTAATCTAAGTCTGGCAGGGAAGCATGGGGAATGTGGGAGCTTATAGAATGCACACAGGCCATGCGTTTTCTCTCTCATTTGTTCCAATCACAAAACAATTCAGCTTTCTGGCTTGTGTTCTAAAGCGTCTGTCCATGGATGCATGAAGAGAAATTTAGAATGAGTGTGCAGAAAATTTAGATTATATAATCTACTTAGGGACATACTTAAATATAGCAAATTGTAATCAAACCTTCTGTGCTGCGGTAGGAATGTGAATATAGATTAGCTCGCTGTGCAAAAATCGCGGAAACTTTTAATTCCGTACATACTATTTTCGGCAATACAAAAGAATATTATTGAATTTGAGATTTAAAACACTTTATAAGGAATTGAGAATAGAACTATTACACTATGAAATATAATTGGATCTCCTAAAAATGCAGCACTCATTTTATTCAAACATTATGACATCATGGAACAGGTGTGCAGGAAGGAATCCTGGCTTGACAGGCACCTGTGTGCATGGTGCAGAGGTCTTTCATTATGGGGTAAAGAGATTTAACAGCTCATTTAGGACTTATGCCTTTGTGAGGGTTTAGAGTTTGCGTGAAATGGGTTTGGAAGTTATGAGAGGGTTTAAAGAGAAGTGTAATTATAGGACTTGTGCCATCCATTGAGAATGACTCTTCTAAGCACAAAAGTTACACTTATTTTACAACATAATTAAGGTTATAGGTAATAAAAAGCTATACATAAGGTTTGTAACAGTCTATTACACACATGTATTAAGGCCTGCATAAACGTTCCACCAGTAGTCCCCACCTCTGTTCTTGTGTTAGTTACAGCCTTGTTATCCTGAATAACCAGTACCCTCGACTGCAGAAGAAAAAGCTTCCAAATGAGGAGCTCAAAAATCTTAAGAGGTTCCAGTGCCTTCAAAATAAAATTTCTAAAAATGGTTAGGTTGAGAAGTATTGCATGAAGTGCTCTCATCACAAGAGAATCAAATTTGAAGAAATGATAATGAAATAAACTCAGTGATGTCTATTATGGTGGTTTTAATGAGAGTGGTCCTTGTGAGTGCTGTGCCACTATTAGGAGGTGTATGTTGGAGCAGGTATGGCCGTGTTGGAGGAAGTGTGTTACTTGGGTGCTGTACCAAAGCAGGGTCTGGGCTGAGGTCTGCGGGCTCTCTCTCTCTCCCTGGTGTTGAGGCCTGCGGCCGGGGCGCACGCTAGTTAAAAAGGGAGGCAATGTATAAATGAGATATTTTATTGTAGGAAGGAGAAAATAGGCTGGTCAAGCAGAGGGAAGGAAAGGAGAGGAAGGAGAGGAGAAAAGGAGAGAAAGAGGGAGAGAAAGGAAAGAAAAGAAAGCAAGAGAGCAAGAAGGCAAGAGAAGAGAACAAAGAGCAGGAAATAGAGGAGAGAGAGAGAGCAAGAGAGTGAGGGAATGAGAGAGAGAAGAGGGGGCAAACAGCCCCTTTTATTGTATGGGGCGTGGCATCCCTGGCTTGTGGTCAGATGACTGGGGATAGGGTCCAGCTAGAATGCTGAGAGCTTGTGGCATCGTCTGCCTGATAGAGCACACATCTCCTGCAGGGACAGCTGTGAGGGGTTGTGACTGAAACAGGAACCAAAGACTCAGGAGTTATGGCCAAGCTCCTTCCTACCCCTGCAAGCAGAAATTGCCCGCAGAGGCTCCAGAGCTCAAAGCCAAATACTCTACTGAGCCTAAGTTACCTGAGCAGACCACTGCCCCACACTGCCCCACACTTGGGTGAGCTTGTAGGTTTCAGAAGCACAAGCTAGGCTCAGTGTCTCTCTCTTCCTGGTGCCTGCAGATCTGGATGTAGAAGAACCCTTGGCTCCTTCTTCAGCACCATGTCTGCCTGCACTCTTCCTAGCTTCTCTCCATGATGATAGTGGACTAAACCTCTGAGATTGTAAGCAAGGCTTGTTTTCCTTTAAAGAGTTGTTGTTATGGTGTCTCTTCACAACAATGAAACCCTAATTAAGATAGTCCCCATACATGTACATATTTGGATGCTTGGTTCCTAGTTATTGGAGTTGTCTTCAGAAGAATTAAGATGAGTATCTGTGTAGGAGGTTCATCACTGGCGATTGGCTTTGAAGTTTCAGAAGCCCATGCCATCTCAGTCTTTCTTTCTCTGCCTTCAACTTGTGGATCAGACATAAGGTCTCAGCTACTAGCACGATGTCTTTCTGCTTGTGTCTATAAGTCAAATTTGTCCCGATAAAGGCGACAAATGAACAATCAAATGAACAACAAAGAAACCTACTATGTCAGATCTGTGACAGTCCAGTTCATTTTTCCTGTAGTTGTTTTTGCTGTTTTGCTTTTTGTTTGTTTTTGTGACAGGGTTTCTCTATGTAGCATTGGCTGTCCTGAAACTCAGTCTATAGATCAGGCTGGTCTTGAACTCACAGAGGTTTGTCTGCCTTTGCCTCCCAAGTGCTGGGATTAAAGGCATGCACCACCATACATAGTATTGTCCCACTTTCCAGTTGTCTTAGCACCATTGTCCTATCTTTAGAGAAGAAGGTCTGGGGTTTATTATTTCATAGCAGCTTCTACTCATAACCATGAAGCACAACTCTTATCATTTTTCATTCAATATGAAAGTGAAGACCATGGAAGCACAACAATTTGCTCAAGTTCACATTGTTAATGTAAATTTGCAATTACAAATTGGATCTCATTCGTATATCTTCCTATTCCACTTCTATTCAAATAACAATTGTAAATAATTTTTGTAAGCAGAATCTTGACGCTTGGTAATGGTAACAATTCCTCACCCTTAAGGAACTTCCTTAATTTGGACAGATACCTGTTCTTTCTCTACAGTGCTGGAAAAGCATAATTGGGGTCCTGGGGAGTGAGACACTGGCATTTGTAACAGTGCCAATTCTAAATGAAATTGTATTATAATTTTTTATGTTTTCATTTTAGTAATAATAACTACTAACAGTATTTCTACTAAAAATTCATGTAAATTCATGTAAGGTACTTTCCCCAAAATATTTGTTTCTGATCTGGATTATGAGAAAATGAGAAGATGCTTTTAAAAGATTACTGCTTTTAAAAATTAATACATAAAGTTTTCAGTAGTAGTGATGCTGTCTCCAAAGCACTACTATTAAATAATAATAATAAATAACAAATAATAATAATAATAATACAAGTAAGGAACATTTTCTGTGAATTATTATTTTTTAATTTTAATCCTATTTTCATAGGATTATAATTTAATCATAATTTTAATACTACAACCTCATTTAAAATAAATATTTCTTAAAACCCTTAGGAATATAATTAATTTTTGATATCTATTGAGAAAAATTTAAAAAGTAAGTCCTAATTATTAATGATTATTTAGGACTGGTAAAACAGCACATACACAGACACACACATACACACCACACACCTACACATCACCATCACCATCAGTACCTCCACCACCAATAAAAATGTAGTAAAAGTAATAAGGATTATTTATAGAACTAATGAGTATAGCTGCCAGTACTATACATTAAATGTATGTTTAGTATACACAATTTCTTTTTTAAAAAAGGTTTATTTATTTATTATATATAAGTACATTGTAGCTGTCTTCAGACACACCAGAAGAGGGCATCAGATCTCATTACGGATGGTTGTGAGCCACCATGTGGTTGCTCGGATTTGAACTCAGGACCTCTGGAAGAGCAGTCAGTGCTCTTAACCTCTGAGCCATCTCTCCAGCCCTACACAATTTCTAATATGTTCTTCAGGGCAGAGTTTGTGAGACAGAGACTACATTTCACTCACTGACATGCCTCCTGGGAGAGTCCTTCATGGTTCAGAGTCCACGTCACCAGGTTATGTTTGCTGCAGTGAGTTATATAAAACCACCTGCCAGCCTAGGGAGGATCTAACTCTCTTCAAATTTTAGGGGCAACTTCTGATATAAAAATATTTCATGGAAGTTAAAACCTTAGGAAAATTAAAATGAATCAATGGATATGGCATCACCATATTGCTGTATGCACTCATTTACCAGCTACAAAATACTGTAGCCACAAAAGCAAGTTCTTCAGGAAAGGTCCCCTCTCAGTTTGTCTATGTGTGCTTTGGAATTTGTGTGTGTGTACGTGTGTATCTTTGTGTGTCTGTGTGTATCTTTGTGTTTGTTGTGTGACTCTTCTCTGTATTTCTGTCTCTATCTTTGTGTATTTGTGTGTCTGTCTCTCTGTCTGTATCTGTGTACTTGTGTGTGTCAAGTACTTGTGTGTCCTTGTGTGTGTGTGTGTATGGTATGTATATCTGTGTGTTTGTGTGTCTGTCTGTACCTCTCTGTCTGTCTGTCTCTCTTTGTATATATTTTTGTGTCTGTATATGTCTCTTTATGTGTGTCTGTGTTTTTCTCACTCTGTATTTGTGTGTCTGTATGTATTTGTGTATTTGCGTGTGTGTGCACACGTGTGTGTGTGTGTGTCTGTCTGTCTCTGTCTTTTGGTTTCTGTCTCTTGGTGTCTGTCTGAGTGTGCCTCTCTCTCTGTGTTTGTGTATGTGTCTTCTGTGTACATGTGCCATTGGGACAGCCACAGATGATCCTACTTCTGGGTTATTTTGTACTCCTTGGAAATAAAAAATGCAAAGAAAGTTGTGTAGGTCCCCAGCATAACTAGGACCTCTTAGTGCTTTGTGTACTTCTTAGTGGAGTTCACGAAGGCACAACTATTTTTATAATAATATCAAGGTACTCTCTGTTTGTTTGTTTTGTAGTCTTGGCAATGTGGCAGTGGACAGAATACTAGCACATTGTCCTAAGTCTAGGCAGCAGCACCAAGCTGTAATAATATTCTTTATTGTCATGCACTCCCAGCTTCCACGTGGACAGTTTTACTTAAAATGTCTTCGAAGAAGGAACCAAATTATTATAAATCTGATAGGTAAGAATACCTAATTTATCCTGTATGATATGATAGTCCACATGCAGCTCCTGCCAAAGGACCAGCTTTGGCTTGGAGAGGGGTTCTGAGAGAAGGGGAGTCTGGGAGCAGCAAAACAAGTGACTCAAAGTCAAGTTGTGGGTCCAAGCTGACAGCTATGTTCTGCTTGAGGTGGCTTTCTGGATGGCTCTCTCTCTTTGTGTTCTGCTTGAGACAGTTTTCCAGACTGCTCTCTATGCTCTGCTCTGCTCAAGACAGCTTTCTCTTGCTATTCTAAAAATTCTCCGGATACTCTTGTAGACTAAAAGCCCAGTTTTTAATTTACATAGCAATTCATCATTGCCCCACGTTCCCTTTTGATTATCCCATGAATCATCATCCCATGACCCTGGCCCCTTGATTCTTAGAAAGAGACAGCAAATATAAGCACAAACAATAAGATAGCTGAAATTACCTCGAAATAATTATTTCTATCATGCCTGGGCCTGGACCTAAATTCCCTCTGACCCAGGCTGACTTTGACCTCAGGAATATACCTGCCTTTGTAAGTATAAACAAACACACTTAGCTGGGTGGGATATTGTCCTGTGATCACCATTGACTAAATCTCTTTATCTCCTTTAGTATCTTTCTGACATGCTGGCTTATAGTGAAGCTGCCTTTGTTTATTTAGATCTGTGAAGCTCCTAAGATTATTCATATTGCATCCTTATATTTTGCAAGGTAGAGAAATCATATATTTTCAAATTCATATATTCGGCATTGTTTCCCACAGCCTTAAGGGCTGTCCTGAAGGTCATAGTGTTCTACTATTTTGCTGAGACATAGCCACACCCTTGCCTCTCAGACTCAAGCTCTCTGATTATCATGGAGTCATTAACCTTGGCAGAGAGGACATTCCTTGAAGGAGGAACATGAAAATATGCATACTGTATGCACAAACAAGCCTTACACCCATAGCAACTCTCAACATTCCTGGAGACCTATGCCCTGCTGGCTCTGCTCCAGGGGCAGGAAACCATGTTATACTGTCCCTTACATGACAAGCCAGACTTGGCAAGCTCCTCGGTCACTTCCCAAAGTACAATGGTATCTTAAGTAAAAGATCATGGCGATACAGAGATAGCTCTGTGGTTTACAGTTCTTACTGTTCTTGCAGAGGAATGGAGGTCCATTCCAAATACCCATTTCTCGTGGCTTACAACCATTTTAAACTCTAGTGCCTGGGGATCCAATGCCCTCTTTTGGGCTCAACTGGTACCTACAGACACACACACACACACACACACACACACACAGACACACACTCTCACACTCACACACATGCACACTCACACCATCACCACCACCACCACTAAGGACGAAGAGTATGTGTGATTTACTTGGAATGACATTGTTTTGTCTTCAGGGAATAACTGATGACAGGCTGAATATTGAGTTGGATATTAACAAGCATTTCCCAAAATTATTTATGTGAACCTATCACTTTCTTCCTTTCTTTGTTGCCAGTGACAGAATTTTAGCTTTTTTGAAAATTAGATAATTAGAAAAAAATGTTAGTGGTACAATGACCTTGACAGCTTCTCAGTAACTTATTGTTAAATAAAGCGTTTAGTGTTGAGAAGAGTGGTGACATTAAAAATGTGAATGTTATATTGTAATTGAATGCATCAATATTTGGCAGTTCTGTTATACTCAACTAATGGTTTCAAAGGCCATAAAAGTATACATAACTCAAAGATCACGTGAAATTGCAGAATAGGTCATTGTATTTAAAAGAAAGAGAACATAAGACAAAATACTATCAAAAGTTTTCTATTTCTAAGAATCCTCTTGTGTGGGGACTTCATTTTCTTTATATACTTTTCTTAAAATATAATAAAACAATGAACACTGAAGCAGATTTGAGAACATAGTTGTTTTTAGCATACCACATGCTGAAGAAATCCAGAAAAGCATAAACCATTTTTTCTTAATTTCTTTGTTTTCTTTTTAAAATTTTCTTGTCATAGTTACATTAACATTTAATGGGATTATTCATGCTTTAATATAAATATTTCTCAATTTTTATTTCATAGATACTGAAGGTTATAATTGATTATAACTGGAAGCTCTGATTTTCCTGGATTTAAAAAGATTCAAAGACAAAGTCAGAGGACTACCCTCTTTTACTGTGGGAACTACAGGAAAGTCTTGGTTTACTTTCTCTTTCACAAAAGAAAGCCTTATTATCTTAGTGTAAAAGCTTTGGCAACTTTCGCGTACAGTAGATGCGTGTTAGGCAGAGATTACAACAGCGCTTGTCAGCCTGTTGTTTCGAGTCTGCATTAGAATTGGAATAAAAACAAATCCAGTGTCCTGAGCTCCTGCCACTTTCAGGTCTTTCCCTTAAGAAGCAGGATCATAAGAAGGATGTTTATCTGCACCACGTTCCCTTCATCCTCACAGAATTGTCTTTACTATGCTGTATTACTGCTTTGACATTCTGATTTTAAATTGTAATGGAAATTTGCTAAACCCCTTTTTGTTTTCTTGTCACTAAATTTTCTTAGAAATGTTATAAATATAAAACTTACCTTACTTGATACTTCCATATGAACACAGATGAAAAATTTATTTAAAAATCTTTCCTTCTTTCTCTCTTCTTTCCTTCCTTCCTTCCTTCTTTCCTTCTTTCCCTTCTCTCTCTCTTCCTCTCTCTCTTTTTCTCTCTTTTCTTTCTTTCTTTCTTTCTTTCTTTCTTTCTTTCTTTCTTTCTTTCTTTCTTTTCTTTTTTTTCAGAGACAGGGTTTGTTTGTGTGGCTTTGGCTGTCCTGGAACTAGTTTTGTATCATAGTCTGGCCTCAAACTCACAGAGATCTTCCTGTCTCTTCCTCCTGAGTGCTGGGTTTAAAGGTATATACCACCATGGCCCAGCCCAGGAAAAGCTGTTTCTATTGAGGAATAGATGTGCTCTATTATTCCTTTAAAATACATAATATTTATTTTATTTTATATGAATGAGTGTTTGTTCCATCTACATATGTACTACATATGTGATTCTTGCCCGTGGAGGCAAGAAGAAGGTGATGGATCCACTGGAAGAAGACCTATAGACAGTTGTAAGCCATGTGAATGGTAATTGAACCTACGTTCCCTGCAAGAACAGAAAGTAATACTAATTGCTAAGTCATCTCTTCAGCCCAGTGTTCTTTTAGTCTTGATTACATAAATTTAGAACAGGTAATTTTTCATCCTTTTGTTTCACAGAAAGAATATAGATAGTATAACTTCAGCCCCTATTTGAAAAGCATTGGAGATTTTTCTTTTTTTTTCTTTTTGGCTTGTGCATTATTTTTCTCATATTTCCTCCTTCTAGACCTACAGTCTTTATATATTGTCTCCTAAGTTTATTTTATCATACTTTATGTTATTATCGTGATTTCCTTTCATGATATGGTTAGTTTTATTGTCAACTTGATACAACCTACAAACACATGGGAAGAGAATCGATAAAAAGTATCTAGATCAAGTTGTCTGTGGGCATGTTTGTGGAGGATTGTCTTGATTGAATTGAATGACGTAGGAATATGTAAATTTCACTTTTACTTTCTCAGGTGGGACGATGAAATTAGAGCTGTACACAAGTTCTATTCTATTCTAGCCTCTGTACAAAGTGACTGATTCAATCTGCTTCTCTCAGCTTCTGACTGAATTGCTCTGCTTGAACTCATACTAACTTTGTCAATATGTTCTAATTTTCTGACTCCTTCTCATTCTCTGGCTACTCCTGTCCTTACCTGTGCCTAGCTTGTTCTCTCTGATACCTGTCTTTGTAAAGTTGTCCTGCTAAGACTGTCACACACCCCTTTCCCTCCCCTGTTCTTAGGTAGCCTCTCCTTCCTGTGCTGTTACATAAGAGTTGGGCATATCCTATCTGACTCATTCTGTCAAATCTTTCTCCGATCTGTCACTTTGTCTGCCCCGCAATTAGACATCACTTCCAGACATGGCTGCTTCCTTCTGCAAACTAGCCTTAACTTCATTGTTAGGGATTAAAGGTATATATCAAGGGTATGTCTGCATTCCAGCCAGCTCATACTGTAATCCAGACTGTGTCTGCATTTCATCTAGATCACATAGACCTACCAGGTCTTTGGATGTGATCCATTGCCAAGCAGTCATATTGCTGGATTAAAACTCTTCTATAGGAAGACATAGCCAACTGTGGGTAGTATCATTCCATGGATTTCAATCTTGGACTATGTAAAGATGAAGGCAAATTGAATACTATACATGTTTGCATTCATTTCTTTATGCTCATGATGGTAGATATGATCCAATCAGCTGTTTCAAGTTCCTGCTGTCTTTGCTTCTTTGCTGGGATAGACTATTACCTGGAATTTTGAATTAAAATAACCCTTTCTCCACTAAGTTGCTTTTTTTTTTCCTGTTTTTTTTTTTGTTTGTTTGTTTTGTTTGTTTTTTTGAGACAGGATTTCTCTGTATAGTCCTGGCTGTCCTGGAACTCACTCTGTAGACCAGGCTGGCCTCGAACTCAGATCTGCCTGCCTCTGCCCTGCCTCCCAAGTGCTGGGATTAAAGGCGTGCACCACCACCGCCCAGCCCCTAAGTTGCTTTTTAACAGGGAATTTATGGCAATAGCTGAAACAAACTGAGACAGAAGTTGTCTGGTTTGAAGTTCAATCTAGAAATGCAGAGACAATATTTCTGATTCTTGCATTCTTATACTGTTTTCTTGTACTTATAGGATAATTTAGATAGAAAAAAATTTTACAAAATGCTTTTCTTAGTTAAAGTTTCCATTGCTGTGAAGAGACACCATGGCCAAGGCAGCTCTTTCAAAGCACAGCATTTATTTGGGGTTGGTTCAGAGGTTCAGTCCATTATCTTTACATCAGGAAGCATGGCAGCATCCAGGCAGACAAGGTACTGGAGAAGAGCCAAGTATTCTACATCTTGATCCAAAGGCAGTCAGAAGGAAACTCAGTATCCTCAAGCAGCTAGGAGCAGACTCTCAAAGTCGACCCTGACAGTGACATACTTTCTTCAACAAGGCCACACCTCCTAATAGTGCCACTCCTTGGGCCAAGGACATTCAAACCACTACAGTACTGACACTGTTTAGTCTTATGATAGAATCCAGTAAGAGTTTAATTTTCCTTCATTATTTTAATTCTGATTCTTTAGTTTCTTCCCAGGATTTCTTTGTTTTGTTTTTTAATTTATCATTCTCATATATTATATCCTGATCACAGTCCCCCCCACTCTCTTCTTCTCTCAGCCCTTCTCTCTCTCCTCTCCCTGGATCCTCTTCTCCTCCATTTCCCTTCAAAAAAATGACAGGGGTCCCAGAGATATCAAACATGGCATACATGTTGCAATAAGACTAGGTACATCCTCTTATATTAAGGCTGAATGAGGCAACCCAGGAGGAGAGAAAGGGTCAGAAAAAAGAGTCAGAGAGCCTCCGCTTCCATTGTTAGGAGTCCCACAAGAACACCAAGATACACAACTATAACGTATATGCAGAGGACCTAGTCAGACCTATGCGGGCTCCCTGATGATCTGTTCAGTTTCTATGAGCCCCTATAACCCTGGTTCATTGGTTGTCTACAGGATTTCTTTATTTTTTTTTTTCAGGCCAGATTTTATTAAGAAATGTCTTTTAGAGACTTTTCTATATCTATTTTTTTCAGACACATTGTAAGTCTTATCAAAATATTTTTTTTTTAGGACAGAGCTCAGAAGAACTCTTTTAGGTCAGAGGAAAGAATCTTTTTTTTGCAGTGGTATTGATGACTGCAGACTTATAAATGAGAATTAGAGACATTTAGGCTTCTGTTACTGTATCCCCACTTCCCCTGAGAATAGTCCAGACAGGAAGCTATTGAAGAGAGTCCTTAAAGATTGTGATAAAGAGGCAAAGTGTAGCACTTCACAGTTGAAGGCTTCTAGCAAGGGGTGGAAAAGGTCTCTACTTTCGTTTTCTTTTATTTTTTTTGAATGTAACAGGAAGTTGTTTTTTTTTTTTTTTTTTTTTTTTTGGGAGTATGACCCCAGCCAGTTCTGAGACTGAGGTGGGTTTATTGCTTTTCAATCTGGTTTTATGCCATTTTAATTACATGCAAGTAATAAGTTCTGTTCTAGGTTAAGGAACAAGCAAGACAATAAACACAAATAGTCAAGGAACAAGCAAGGCAATAGACAAAGTCCTGTGATCACTGTTTCTGAGGGCTTGTCAGGATGACCGAGATATCTGAGCCTACTTCCCTGTCCTAGCCCAAGGTCATATTCTTGCCTGAAGCCTACTTCTTTGTTCTAGCTTAAAATCAGATTCCTGCCTGAGCTTACTTACCAGTCCTGGCCCATTATTAAATTCCTTCCTTGCCCTGGGCCAATGTTAAATTCCCGCCAAGAGGCCCCCCCCAAAGCTCTCCACATCTTCTCCTATTTTATTTTATAAACAAGACTGAGTCTGTCTTAGGTTATTCTGACAAGCATGCCTTCCTTACCATTGTGGAATATGTATTATCAAAAACAATGCTTTTCTGTCTTAGGTTGGTAAGACTCTGTGCAGAACTTACCCATCTCTGACTGCCAAACTGTTAAATTAATAATTCTGTCTGGGGGTCCATTTTTAGTTCCAAGCCATGCATTTTGGGGGAATTTGTTTTACTATGTTGCTGTGAGTATACAGACAATACAATACTTGGTGTTTTCTTTTCTTTTTTGGGGGTGGAGCAAGGGTGTGAGGATGGACCTGGGAGGAATGGAAAGCAAATGTGATTAGAGTACATTGTATGAAATTCCCAAATAATTAAAAAAACATTATGTAGGGGAAAAATCTTTTTGGATAAGCTATTGAAAGTACATTCTTTCTTCTTTTGTTTCTTTCCTTCTTTCTGTTTGTTTGTTTTTCATTTCATTTCCCCTTTTATTGAAAATAGATTCTTTTCTCAAACAATATATCCTGATTATAGTTTCCCTCCCTCTGTCCCTCCCATTTCCTTTACACCTCCCTCCCCTCCAGATCTACTCCCTTTTTGTTTCTCATTAGAAAAGAACAGGCTTCTAAGAGATAACAACCAAACATGACAAAATAAAATATGATGAAGCAAAACCTATCATATAGAAGTCAGACATGGCAACTCAACAGGAGGAAAAGAGTCCTATGAGCAGATGGAAGAGTCAGAGACCCACTCATTCTTCAACTCAGGAGTCCATAAAAATACTAAACTAAATAGCTATAATATGTATGTAGCAGTCCTGGTATAGACCCATGTAGGCCTTGTGTTTGTTGATTCAGTCTCTGTGGGCTTATAATCACCTTGCTTAGCTGGTTCGGAGGACCTTATTCTCTGTCCCCTTTGGCTTTTAGATTTTTTTTTTGCCTCCTCTTCTGAGAGATTCCCTGAGCTCTGAGGAGAGGGATTTGATGGAGACATCCCATTTAGACACTTTCTCCACAGACTGTCTGACTATGGGTCTCTGAATATGTTTCTGTCTGCTGCTGGAGGAAGACTCTCTGATAATGACTGGATAAGGATGACTGATCTATTAGTATATCAGAAGATCGCTGAGTCATTTTATTGATATATGTATATATATTAGTAATGTTTGGCTTCACCTCAAGTCTTTGTGCTATATAATCTCTTGTTCTTGGTTACTAATTACCCAATCCATGTTGGATATGGGTTCCTTTTCATGGAGTAGGCCTTAAGTCAAATTAGACATTGGTTGGCTACTCCCACAGTTCTGTGCCACCACTGCCCTAGCATATTTTGCAAGGAGGACAGATTATAGAACAAAGGTTTTGTGGTTAGTTCGGTGTCCACATTTTTCTTTTGGTAGCCTGAAAAGCACCTTCCCACAGCAAAGAGACTAGAATATAGTGATAAAGTCTCCAGGCAACACGTGATGGCCGATTTGTACTCTGTATTCCCCATTACTAGGAGTCCTTATTAAGAACACCTGCATACATTCCAGGAAGTTTATATTACACTAAGTTTTCTCATTGCCCCACAAATGCTCCCCACCCCCAATTCTAGCCATTGAAAGACCCCCAGACCTGGGGAGATCCTTACTCAAGTCTCGGGATGACACGACCACCCAATAACTCATGAGAGACCGAACTTGCTGCAATCACATGAGGTTTATTCGGGATAGGCTGGTACCGGGATGGATCTCGTGACCATGCTGGCCAGAGGAGTTTGACCCCGAACACAAGAAGTGAGGGGTATTTAAAGGGAAAAATCACAAGCTGGGGGCGGGGAGAGGGTTACCAAGGAAACATAACATAAAAACAGTGGAAAATTTCAGAGGGACACAACCCAAGGTATTCAGTTAGGGAGGAGAACATATTCATTTTAAGAATGTAATCTTCATCTACTGGTTGATGTGGTGGAGAGTCCCATAAACCAGTAGACCTTCATTCCTAGTTCCGCCCTCATTGTGGATCATTCAGGAGGGGCAGGTATCGGGAACCAGAGCCCTGAGGCTCTGAGTTAGCCAAGTTCCTGGAACTAGCTACTCCACCTTTTTTGGCTTGTGGCAGAGGTTTTCCATGCCCCCTTTTAGGTAAAGGTTATAGATTATACATACATTTCTATTAAATGCCCTCATTTTAAATTCTAAGATTCTCTAGCCTTTCACCATCTTTCTTTGCACTCTTTCCTTCCATCCCATCACCCTACCCAACCTGATCCTTCCCTTTTCCTGTCCCCATTCACTCTAAGGCTGTCTGTAAAATCTATTCTGTTTTCTTCTTCCAGGGAGATCCATACACCCCTCTAAACCCTTCCTCTGTACCTATCCTCTTTGGGTTTATGGATTATAGCTAAGTTATCATTTACTTAATGGTTAATATACACTTATAAGTGAATATATAGCATATTTATCTTTCTGTGTCTGGGTTACCTACACAAAAATTATTTTTTTTCTAGTTCCATCCATTTGCTTGCAATTTTATGATGCCATTTTAAAAAAACAGCTAAGTAATATTCCAATGTGAAATGTAATAGTTTTTTCTTTATCCTTTTTTTTGATAGACATCTAGGTTATTATGAATAAAGTATGCAGGCAGAGGTAGAGATATCAGGACAATGTTCTAGTATGTTCCCACAGTGCAGCTGATCTTTTCACACACACACACACACACACACACACACACACACACACACACACACACACCAAAGTCATTCTCTAGAAGAATCTTGGATCTGCTTATTTGCTGTTTGAAGTGGATGTTGGCATTTAGTATAGGCTCTACCCCAGCCAGGTGTGCCTAACTAACTATAAAAAGGGCTGCCTCCCTCTCTCTCTCTCTTCCTTTCTTGCTCTTGCTCTGTCCCCTTTTTCCTGCTCCCCCTCTTTTCCCATTCTCCCCCCCCCCCGCTGCCCTGCTTCTCCATGTGCTCATGGCTGGCTTCTCCTCTACTCTCTCTCTGCTTTTCCCTGTCTCTACTCCCTCAACTCCCCTCCTCATACTCTGAATAAACTCTATTCTATGCTATACCATCACTTTGGCTGGTCCCTCTGGGTGAAGGGATGCCTCAGCATAGGCCTGTAGAGCTGCCCCCTTCCCCAACACCTCCACCAAACATATTCTCTCTGTTCTTTATTTTTATAAAACACAACAGTGGATATATTGATGAAGTGAAGGGAAGCTATTTTTCCATGTTCTCAACACAAGGACTCACTGAGCTTTTACAGAAACAATTCAAGTGCATCAAATTTCTCAAATAAACAAGACTGAAAAAAGATCCCACAAATCAAAAGGAAATAGTAAGTTGTCATGCTTGTTGTGTTCATGGGGAGCAGAGAACAGATAGAGTATTGAAAGTGAAGGGATTTCCTGAAGCTAAACAGTGTGCTTTTCGTCTATGTAGTTACTTTATATGAAGTCATCATCGTTAAAAAACACTTCAGATTTAGTAATGTTTGCTAGTGTTTGATCAAACACTAATCCCACATAATGTTTTTATGATACCATATGATACATCAAAAATGAATCACAAAAAGTTTACTGAAAGTTAAATATCATTTGCATGATTTTGGAATTGGAAATCATCAAAGGTAGTAAATTTTCTAAATTTTCCCTTTACGGTGTCCATGAAGGGCCACTGGATGTTCTGGAAATGCTGCAGAAGAGATTATTTGAGTTAGTCACAGGATACTGGCAACTCATGAAGGCTAGGTAGTCATTATGGTTGAGGAGGAGCTTGGACATAGTAAGAAGACATAAAAGCTCCTGGGCTAAGCAAATTGTTTGTATGCCTATATGCCCCCCTGAGTGCTGGGATTATGGTTATATGATGCCACATTCAGCTGTTCTGTGTCTACCCTGGGACACTTGTACATAGGAAGTGCTCAGAGATAAGGGCTTTTCTGTACCTCTGCTTAAATAAGTTACAGTTATACAGCTCTGTCTTCACTGAACACAGAATGTTCAAGTTAATGCATACATTAATTTATATTTAACCAACAAAGAATTCAGGATGCAAAAATGATTTATAGTATGCTTTTAAGGAGAGCATCGTCTTTTCATTGGAGATAAGTAGTGCAACAGATTCAGGAACTTCTTTTTATATTCTGAATTTATATATTTTTTGTATAAACTGGTCTAGTAAGATCTTATTTTACCATAACAGGCAGAAATCTTGATGAGTTAATTTCATGTTTGATAAGTACCAAATTTTTGGGCAGCATGTTCTTAAAAAATAGTTACTAGATTTAATAACTCATCCAATATCTTTCTGGAGGGAGCATCCAGGTCTTTTTAGACATACAAAATGCATGTAGTATGTAATTCCAAAGTACAAAATAACCCAAGTATTTGGGTAAATGTCTTATGCTTTATTGGTCATGGAAAAATCTCCTCTTACAGGATGAGATTTTGAACAAAGCAAAACTGCTTTGTGCAATAAACAGAAAACACAGAGTCATATTCAGCAGTCAAGATGTTTGCTTCTCTGAAATTTTTTATAAGAAAGATGATACAGTACTGTGACTATTTTTATTTATCTATTTTCTGTTTACTTTCTATATAAGACATTCTGAACATTAGTAATTTTAACAATGTTATGCTTGAATGGAAACTGACCTTAGCAATTTTATATGATAATAAAAAAAATGTAAGCCACCTATGTAACAAGTTACTCTTAGTAATTGCTAACTAAAACTATATTTATCTCCATGTTTATTTTTAATGTATGTCTTAAGTAGAAGTGCTTCCTACATATTTTCATGGAGACAAAAGGGATTTTATTTTTATACAAGGGACAGAAAATTGTTCTTTTAGATTCTGCTATTTCATTGCCTGCATTTTATTGTAAGTGATGGTTTGAAGATTTCTTTTACCTTCAAGTAATGTTTTTTTATTAAAAGGTAGGAAAATTGGAAATTGAAAGTGGGCATGGATGTTGTTTTCTAGAATTACCGGATGCTTTTGAATGGATTTATTTCCAAGGAGCCTCTAAGAAGTCGCCTGGGGATGACAAATTGGTGTTTGCACCACTTTTGCGGGCTTGTCCTATCCATGTAATATTTTTGTTTTTCTTTTTTTGAAAAGATTCTGGAGGAGGCCTCTCTTCTCCTGTCCCTCACAGAAAAGGACAAACATTAAAAATTTTTTATATAGGAATTTCTGTTCATTCTGAAATTGCTATCGAAGATGTATTGGTTTCTCCCTTTTAATCTCTGTGAAAAGATTACTTTCTCTGTATTCAATAACTTGTAATATGTTAGAGTTGTGGTCCATTACTATTTCTTCAAATCTGGGATTCAGAATATGTCCAGCAATGATTCATAGGGAATCAAATTCTGGCCAGCAAGTCACTCTTCAGGGACTTGTGGGTATGAATAAGTGTGTGGTGTTGGGCCCTTGTTAGAGTGACTAACAGCACAGCAGAACCATGCCTGCGCTTCTCCATTTTAATAGGTTCAGATAAATTTTCCCGAGTCTGTTTCCTCTTTTGACTTTGGTTCTTGCCTGCAAAAATCAGAGACTATTTTCCAATACTTTATTTAAAGTGCTATCTTTTTGTGCCATTATTAAGCCTAGATATTTACTTTCTTATTACACCTTGTTAGTATAATATGGGAAATATTTGGAGTACTAGACTATCCTGTTTGGTAACTATGCAGTCCTTTCCCAAGTAGAATTCTAATTATGAATGTTTTTTTTTTCTCCACGTGTGTGGACATAGTAATTTGGAAATAGTAATTGTGGAAATAGCCATATTACCTGTGAAAAATAAATTAGACAACAATAACAAAACAAAAACATAACAAAACCCAAAACTTATTTTAAGTTAAAATTTCCATGATCCATCAACCTTAAGTTGGTCAATTTTCTTACTGTCTTTGTTCTTTGGCTCTGGTTTTGATGGTAGGCTGTTCTTCAAAGCCAGTTCAGCCTACTTTTCTTTAAAAGGCTATTTAAAGCTGAGTTTCCATATACACTGTATTTAACTCCCATCATGTTGCTCATTGAATTTCTTTCTTTCTTTCTTTTTTTTTTTTTTTAAAGATTTATTTATTTATCATCCGTACACTGTACAGATGGTTGTGAGCCTTCATGTGGTTGTTGGGAATTGAATTACTTTAGGACCTCTGCTTGCTCTGGTCGGCCCGCTCGCTCAGGTCAACCCTACTTGCTCCTCTTGGCCCCGCTCGTTCTGGTCAGCCCCACTTGCTCCGGTCAACTCCTCTTGCTCAGTCCCTGCTTGCTCCGGCACAAAGATTTATTTATTATGATACATATGTACACTGTAGCTGACTTCAGAAGCACCAGAAGAGGGCATTAGATCTCTTTATGGGTGGTTGTGAGCCACCATGTGGTTGCTGGGATTTGAACTCAGGACCTCTGGAAGAGTAGTCAGTGCTCTTACCTGCTGAGCCATCTCGCCAGCCCTCTTTCTTTCTTCTTGAGATACGGCCTCACTATGTAGCTCCAGTTTACCTAACACTGTCTATGTAGACCAACTTGGCCTTGAACTCAGAGATCTGTCTGCCTCTGCCTCTTTCATGCTGAATTAAAGGGATGTGCCACCCAGAGCTTCTGAATTTCTAACAGAATTTCTGACTTGTAATTTATTGTTCTGGAATTTTCTAGAATTCCAAATCATTATTGTTATGTATACAATATTTAATATGTTCAATTATATTGGTGAGACAAATCCATGTTACTTTAAATTATGAATGAAGTGACAAGAAATAGTGAAGGATGTTAGATTTTAACATTAAAAATCTTTTAAAAGAGTTTTTCTTCTTTTTCTTAATACTAAAGATCTTGAAGTGGCTAGATTGAAGGGAGATTTTTTTCTATCTCTATTATTAGAGATATAGAAATTTTTTCTTTTCTATATCTGTATGACCCAGGATGTAATGAGGTACACACTGTTAATGTAGCATTTTCGAGCACAGTACAATAATGTGTTTTTGACTTGTAAGCATCTGACTTCATTCAAAGTGGAATCTATTTTATGAGAAGAAGGCAAAATTCAGAAGAGTGTAGATCTTCAGCAGAGTGCTGTCCATATTTACCAAATGTTAGGAGGTCCAAGAAGGAAGAAGAAATCGCATCAGGAAATAGTGACATACTATGTAATGAGCACTTACGCGAAGGCAGATGAAGAAAGTGGGAAGTAGATTTATGTAGATAGGCAATGTAGAATGTTAAACAAAATATTGTAAGGAAAATATAAGTTATTGAGCTGAGTGGGGCCCACGGTGAGAGAATGTTCATACTGCAAGCCACGAACTAGTAGCAAACAAAATGATTGCTGTTGTGTGTGCTTTATCAAACTTAGAGTTAAAGTGCCATTGTCGTCCTTGAACTTGCCTGTCATGTTTTATCCAGTGATGAATTGCACCATGTTACCTTCAGGAGTGGCGCACGAAGCATGGGGGAGCCCTTTCTCTAGTTATTTAGAAAGATGAACAACTCTGCATGTCGCAAAACAAATGATACTTCTACCTCCAAGATTTTAATTGTTGAATTGTAATCACAAGGTATAGATGATATATTTGCTTAATTAAAAAGGCTGTTGCTTGTGTGAAAATTAAAAAAAAAAAGTCTAACAGTGGAAAACAAGAGCCAGTACCAGAGCCTGAGTATTTCATGAGTGAGTTATCTTTGTACATATGATTAAATGAAATTCATCTATCACATGCTATTTCAGGGAGATAGTTCCAAGCATGTTATATGTTTTATGAAACTTGCAGTTTACGTGGTATTCATCTGAGCCTCTAATAAAATAATGCTTGTTCAGATAACTTGTCAACAGCTTAATTTTAATTTTCAGCACCAAATTCTTTTTTAATATGCACTATGGCCTGAATGTTTATGACTTCCCAAATTTGAGTTCCGAAGTTCTCACACTTCTACGGTGATGGCTTTAGGAGGCAGGCCCTTTAGGTTTCATATTAGTTACTTATTTCAGTGCAGTGAGAAAAGTCCCAACAAAAGGAGCTTAAGGAAGAAAGGGATTAATTTGGCTTATAGTTTGATGGTCCAGCTAATCACAGCAGGGAAGTCTTGATGGTAGAATCTGAAGCAGCTGGTCACGTTGTGCGCATGGTCAGAAAGCAGAGATACATTATTTGCTTGTGTTCAGCTCCTTTTTCTTTTCTTTCTTTCTTTCTCTTTTTTTCTTTTTTTTATCAATTTAGGACACCAACTTATGGCAGGGTGCAGCATACATTCAGGTGGGTGTTCCCTCTTCAGTTAAATGTTTCTGAAAATACTGTCATGGCACGCCCAATAGTTTGGCTCCTTGCTGATTCTAAATTCTAAATGTCAGGTGGTCAATCAAGATTAACCATCCTCATTGGTAATTAGGACATAGAGTAAGAACCTTCAGGAATGTTGCCGGTTCCCTTATGAAAAGGTTCTAAATGAGAGTTGCTCATATACAAGAATAGCTGTCAGTGAGGAGGTGGGCCCTTGACAGATTCAGGATCCGTGAGCACCTTGACTTAGCTTTCTCAGCATCGAGAACTGTGAGAGGGACATTTATATTAATGAAGCACCACACGTATGTCATTTTCTTGTAATGGCCTGAGTGGACTAAGTCATTATCTGAATTTTAAAATGAACCTTCTTACAAGGTAAATGGGTGATGTTGGGTGAAGAGCGAGAACAAATTGTATTTGATAGAAAGGAGGCAAAAAGCCCACTTGAAATGTGAATCAGACCATGTACATCATGGGCACATACTGACTATCAACAACATGAGTGTGATTTACCTCTTTCAACTCACATGTCCTAAGTCAGCAATAGCATATACAGTGAAGTTTTTGGAGCAAAGTTTCTGTAGTCATTTACCTAATACTTTAGTTTTTCTTCCTATATTCTTTCTTTCTTTCTTTCTTTCTTTCTTTCTTTCTTTCTTTCTTTCTTTTTTTTTTTTTTTTTTT
>NW_022196897.1:70114487-70121389 GCF_008632895.1 Mastomys coucha | reverse complement strand
AACTCAGAAATCTGCCTGCCTCTGCCTCCCAAGTGCTGGGATTAAAGGCATGTGCCACCACCGCCTGAGTTTTTCTTCCTATAAGTAACCCATACCACATACACATACTTTCTATGCACCTGCATGTTAGTTGAAGACATCCCCGTTTCACTCTTGGTCCATAAAAATGTCCACAGGCATTAAATGCCTTTTATGTTATTTGCTGAAAATGGAGCATATAAGATTCTGAACAAAGCAGGGGTATAATGCAAAATAACCTCGGGATCTGAATGACTATGTGAGAGAAAGTGACTTTCAATGGCCTGAACTGGGCACTAGCTTAGTAAAAGAAAAGTTTGAGATTATTAGAGAAATTAGCCTATTATTACTAACACAACAGACAAGTTTACTCCTAGGTTTAAATTGTATATTTTTTTTCCCAAGGAGTCTTAGAAAAAATAAGCATACAAAATTGGTGTCAATTTTGATCAAAATTGGGTCAAAATTGGTCTCAAGCATCAAACATTATTTTCTTTATTTTCTCCACAGTAGTTTAAGAATTCTGGGGGAAAAGCATAAGAATGGAATATAACAGAAGTGATGTGGTATGATATCCATGGTGAGGGCAGAAGGCTGAAGCATCTTCCTCCATCTCTGATCACTTGGTCACCAGGACACTCAAATAACCCGTGAGAAGATCAGTTGGAGAGATACCAGCTTGCTAGTTGTGTAGCATGTACTTGAATGGCACCTAGCACTTCTTCATCCTCCGGTACTATAGGCCTGTCAGTAGCTGAGCATAGAGTCTTGTGAGAGACCAGGCTATGGACCTCTGGTCCATAATTCCTGGACCAGAGACTTCAAGATATAATATCTGTTATATGCCACAAGTGTGGTCACTAACCTCAAAATCATCATGGTGGCATCTGTTCACTGTATTCTTCTACAGCGCAGCCTGGAGCCCCAGTCTCAAAATTTTTAATTTTCATCACTTACTTTTTGAAGATTTTTTTTGTTTGTTATTTTGTTCATTTGCAGCATGATGTTGCTCTGAAGGCCTGGGTAGTCTGGAACTTATTGTCCAAGCCAGTCTGTCCTAAAACTTGTGGGCAGTTTTCCTGCTTCTGCCTCCCATGTGTAGGCATGTCCAAACTCACCACACTTAATTTATTATTTGACTCTTAAACTGAAGTCATATGTATATTAGGCTTTTATAATGGCCATAGTGATCTTCTATAAGTTGATAATAGATATATCTTGAGATCTCAGTGAATGTAATGAAAGGTTTTGTTGTTGTTCCATCTAAAATGGAGGGGAATATTTTAATTTTTGAGATCAGGTCACACTTCCTTCTGCCTTTGCCTACCACATCCCCAGATTGCTACCTCAGCTAGTTAGGATAATATTTTACTGTGGTTTTGTCATTTGTTCAGTATTTATTTCCCATTAAACTGTGAGCTTGATGAACGGAAACATCAGGCCTTTTTGATCTACCTTTATGTACTGAGCACCCTGTGCATACTCAGGAATCACACAGTGAATGCACTGTGTACTCTGTCCTGCACAGCTTGAATCTTTGACCACGTAGGTGTCGAGGGAGTGAAGGAAGGAGAGACACACTGACCCACATACTGAAAAGTGGAGGTTGAGTGTGATGTGAGCACAGCTCCAATGGAGTCATGACTGTTATACAACATTGAGCCTCATTATGTTTATTATATAGACCACAGGGGGAAGAGTTAGCTCTCGGAGGTCTCTAGGCGAGTAGTCTTAGACTTCAGATGTCCAGGAGACAGAGGCTACAGTCACTACCTCTTGCACATATTGCTTATATTCCCACCTGGACAAGAAGAAGGCTTTGCTATTATCTCTCTGAGCCTGACCCCAGGCAAAGGCTTTGTCTTTCTATGGGTCTGAGACGTTGGAGTCCTTTAGGTGGCCATGCCCACGTCAACAATACACATTCACTAAAGGCTTCCTGAGCTCTCCATAGGTGTGAGTGTGTACTGTCCTCCATAGGTTCACATGTATGAGTATTTGGTTCCCAGCTGGTAACACTGGGAAAGTTTTGGAACATTTAGAAGGCGGAGCCTTGCTGGAGGAAGTGGGTCATTAGGGTGGCTTTGAATCTTTAGAGCTTGGCTCCACTTTCCATTCACTCTCTGCTTGCTGAGTAGAGATGAAATGTTACCAGCCACCTTCCTGCTCCTCGGTATCAGGCCTCTCCACCTGCTGTTATGTCTTTCCTGACATAGTAGACTGTATTCCCTTGGGATTGTAAGCTAAAATAAACCTATTTTCTTTAAGAAGAGTAAAGGAGAGGGAGAAAGAGGAGGAGAAGATGTACAATTTAAAAAATGAGAAGCTTCTAAAAGGAAAATCTTTATAAATAGAAATAAAAGTCAACTAGTCATGTAAATGGCTGGAATGATTAAAACAAACTTAAATGCAGTATTTAATTTCAAAAGACCATTTTTGGTTTTATGATTTCAATATGGCTAATCTTTAGTGAAACAACAGTGTATTAACTTTATATACAACTCTTCAGTTCACAAATAACATATAAATAGCTGATGCACATTAAGATCAGTGACTAGCCATATCACTTTTTCAATCTTTCCATTGTACTGTACATGTTAGTCAGTCCATATAACATATGAAGCTGCTTGGCCTTTTTTTCATCACTAAAGTGTGAAAATTCAGTAAGGAATCAATTTGGAATGGGAATTCCAGTTAAACATGGATATAATTACTGAAAGAGAAACAGACAGGAATGGTCGCTTGTCCCGTTGGAGAACATTTAGACACACAATGGAGGACGGAGTAAAGGAGAACTTGTTTTTAAGCTTTGGAATGTGTGTATTCTGATGGGTAAAAGGAAGGTATCCCAGAGGAAGAAGAGCTGGCGTAAAAGTCACCATGAAAGTGACAGTGGTACATAATTCCTGCTATCAAAGGAAAAAAATGGAAAGAGAAAGCTAATCAAATTGAAGAGAGGACTATGATGTTTCAGCTGAGCCTGGTGGCATAGGCCTCTAACCCTAACTGCTTGGGAGGCTGAGGCAGATGCTCACAAGTCCTGGCCACCAGAGCTACAGTGTTAGTTCAAAGCCAGTCTGAGCCTCAAAATAAAAAGTAAAAAAGAGATATGAACCAGTGATGATCAGTAATGGGACATGAGCTTAGCATGCACAAAGGTCAAGGCTCAGCCCACAGTCACCTATTGCTCTCCCCAGCCAAAAGACCGTTTTTAAGGCACAAGCCAGATGCTCGCCTCAATCACATCACACAATGAGAAGTAAAGAGCAAGCAATACTCACATCACTTTTTAGAAGAATATTTTTTAAAAAATAATTGAACATTTTAATTCTCAACATTTCTATCTTAAGTTATTAATGGGTTGAATGAACATCAGTTTTTCTACTTTTCATTTTTTCATTTATAACCAACGTGAAAGTTTCTAATACTTTGGCAAAAAATTTAAAGGTCAAAGTATGGCCGTTTTTCCATCCACCAAAGGATACATTAAGATTAACTCATATAATCATTTTACAGTTTGTGCCACTGGGCAAGAGGAACACAATTTGAGTTCCTATTTGAAATAGTGTTTCCTGAATTACTGACATACAACACATAACACTTCAAGTTCATCAAGTGGGAGTGGCCTCGTTCACTGCTCCACCTACTGAGCAGAAACCGTCATCTCTTCATCTACATTTTCCTGGCCATGCACCAGCTATAATTCTTGTCCTGGAGGTGGACAGTGGTGAGCAACAGCCAACATAGTCTTCAGCTGAGGCATGGATTTCACTACGGCTTTACTGCCTGTGCTGCTCATGGTGGTTGTTCTCCTTGCTCTAGATGCCGATGTTCCCTTTTAACTGACTTCCTTCCATTTGTCTCTTTGCATTTAGCCCTGGATCCTAGTTCCAGACCTTATGAGAGAAGGGTCACTCTTCAGTCTTCTAGAGCATGAATACACTTCAAGAAAGAACAGAACTGCCCAAAGCTAGAGCATAAGGCTGGGAGACAGCTCGGTGGTAAAGTGATTGCTGCTCAAGTCTGAGGATATGAATTTGGATCTTCAGCTCCACATAAGTTCTGGGCAGATGTAGCAGCCCCACCTGTAGTTCAGATGTCAGCTGATGGAAACAGAGATTCTCCAGGGCAAGCTGCGTAGCTTGAGTAGCTCAGTCAGTCAGCTCTGGGTTCGAGTGAGAGACCCTGCCTTAGGGAATAAGGTGGAGAACAATCAAAGACTCCTGAGTCTTCATGTGTACATGCATGTGGACGGGCATACATGTGAACATGCATGCACACATGCAAGAACATACACGTACACATACACGAAAGGAAAGTATCACAATAAAGTTTCATATGGAGATTTTATTTGAGAATTGTTTAGGTTTACATAAATCTTAGATGACACCAAACAGGCTAAAAATCAGAACATGACACCTCAAGATGTTATATTTTATGCTGCAGAAAATCAAATAAAAAACATGAGAACTCCAAGGAGGGAGAGCATTCAGAGAGGTACAGGGATTAAAAACAGCAATAGACTCACTGTCAGAAGTTATGTAAGCAAGAAGTGTGAGGGTAGGGAAAAATTGAACATATTGGGGCAAAAAACTCCAAAAACAGACCAATGAAGACTTTTTTTTTCACTGAAAATTTAGGACTCACATAGCAGAAGGTATTAAGACCTTCACAAATAATGGTTACCTTAATATGCTGCATCACATGGGGTCCTCATCCATCTCACCATTTGCTGGTCCCCACTGTTGAACCTCCTCCCTTTATGACTCTCCCTACCAAGTCCCAACCCTTTCTAGTTAACCTGCTTCTGTGAAGTCAACTTCTTAACCTTCCATGTGGGGTTTGTCTTTCTGGGTGTTGCCATTTCACTACATCCTAGCAGTGATCACTCTCAAGCTCTCAGTATTTGTTTACATTAATCTAAGTTTAGTTGCAAATAGTGCCATGTCGACTTACCCAGGTTGCAAGTGTTTGAAACAGGTGATTCAGCCATTCTTTTCTGCAGCAGGCCCAGATGAAGTCATTGCCACTTGCTTCACTTACTCACATGCTACAACCACCCAGCGCATTGTGTCTACTGTCGCTCTAAAATATTACCTTTTCAATTAAATTAAGTATATGAAGATACTATCTTACACCACATCTTTTTTTTTTTGTTGTTGTTGTTTTTGTTTTTTTGAGACAGGGTTTCTCTGTATAGCCCTGGCTGTCCTGGAACTCACTCTGTAGATCAGGTTGGCCTTGAACTCAGAAATCTGCCTGCCTCTGCCTCTCAAGTGCTGGGAACCACATACTCTTTACTGATCTTCCTTCCTTCACATATTTCCAAGATTCTGAGTTATGACATTTCCTTCTCTGCTAGGACTTCCTTTTAAAAATGTTTTTGAAAATTGGTTCTTCTAGGAAAAATGAAATGGGTAATGACTTTTTTTTTCTGGTTGGCAGGTAGTTTTGTAATTTCTACTTTTTCCTTAAACACAAGTAGACTAATTTATGTTAGGCTGAAATCCTCGTCAGATAATTAAAAAACATCTTGTGGTTTATACAGTTACCTCCCAGTATTATTGTAATTCCTTTCCATTAGGCATGCGTGTGGATATTAATTTTCTCAACAGATTGAAGGGAGTAGCAATTAATTGTTGAACTATGAGATGGCAGCTTTCTGAGCTCAACACTCATGCAAGGTACTTGGCTTTTATTTATTTCCTTGTTTTCCATGTTCAGGATTTTTCAGCATTGAGAAAACAAATGAGAGGCATCTCACACACTACAATAGAGATACTTAATGCAAGTAGGAGACTTGCTTTGAATATCGTCGTGAGCAGGACTAGCACAATGGTAAGAAGTTTTGACATTACTAGCAAAGGAAGATCCTTAGCTTGTTTTACAGTACTTATTGTAAAATAAGGCTTGATTTACATCAAATGTATTGCTTGAAATTTTTACTAGGAATATTCTTCCAGAGAAGATAACTTAAAAAAAAAACTTGTATTCTCAAATGGAAATGAAAACGCAACCTGCCAAAACCTGAGATACAATGAGAACAGCATTATTTACTTTTAGAACTTGTTTTTAAATGTTTATAATTATTTTATATTTATTATTATTACTTTTTATCTTCCCCCTTCCTTTTCTTCCTAACAACCCCTCCCATGAATCCCTTGCAATGATACGATGTATAGCTATCTTCTTTTTTTTTCTGGGCATTTTCAATTTCATTTTAATATATAAAGCTATTATACAATAATGAGAAACTCTTTTCTTTCTTGAGAAATGTAATTTAGAGAAGTTGACTGAATTTTTTGACTCAAAAGTTTCAAAATGAGCCAAGGCTATTAAATAGTTTGGGACCATTAGGGAGTACAAGGAATTTCTTTCTGTGTTATTAATGTGCTTATTTTATTTAAAAATAATTAATTATTTCTATGGTAGACATGACTGAAAACATCCCTTTTAAGAAAAATGTATTCACACTATAATAAATTTTACTTCCTCATACAGTATAAAAGCAACACGATCCAATGTAAAGCAAACTGAAGGGAATGCAAATGATATGTGAAATTCTAGTGTCTTAAATATTTCATGTGTAGGTTGAGCCATTTGAAATGCCATGCAGCTAGTCACTTAGATAATCTTTCTTTTTTTCCTCAGTGTTTTAGAATATTCTAAATAGATCATAAAATATTCAAATACTTCTGAGTTCTACAAACTTACATGGATATTATAATTCTGTTTTAATTAATGTAATATGTACATTATTTTTATTAATGTTTCAATTGTTATTTATTCATTTATTGGGTAGACATGTGTGCCTAATTTTTAAAATAAAGGATTATATTTTTACTTTGGTAGATATTATGGGAAACATTCTTTTTTTTTTTTTT
>NW_022196897.1:70112913-70114195 GCF_008632895.1 Mastomys coucha | reverse complement strand
TGCAGCCTCTGGCTGAAGTGTAGCAGTCATCTATACCGGCCATCATCAATAGCTTCTTGGGCACAGGAGCAGAGACAACGCAAGTGCCTCTGAGGGCAGGGATGAGATGCACCAGCACAGAGCCACAGCGGCCTATCACCTTGCATGAACAGTGTGAGGCTTGCCAATCTTGTTCCCCGAGTAGCCTTTCTGCACAGGGACAATGGAAAACTTGGCCAAGATGATGGCCCCTCAGATGGCAGTGGCAACCTCCTTGGAGCATTTAGCACCAAGACCAAGGTGACCATTGAAGTCCCCAATAGCAACGAATGCCTTGAACCTGGTCCACAGGCCAGCATGAGTTTGCTTCTGTACTGGCATGATTTTCAGAACCTCATCCTTTAGGGACGCACCCAGGAAAAAGCCAATGATCTCAGACTCCTTAATGGGCAGGGAGAACGGGTAGATTTCCTCCAAAGACTTGATCTTCATGTCCTTAACCAGGTGGCCCAGCTTGGTGATGATGATCCACTCCTGGTCTTCAGCTTTACCTCGAGAGCCCCATGGCCTCCACCACAACCACAGCCTCAACCACGACCAAGGTCCCTAAGACTGCTGCCAAATTATCTGTGGAAGCTACCTCGGCCTCCAAATCCTGGGTCCCCCAGTCCTCTGGGCCCTCCTGCTGCACCAGTGTCATCAGCCATTTGGTGTTTTCCCAGAGAAGAAGAAGCAGGGAGGTCTTTAATTATATCAATCCTCATGTGCTGCTTAACTCCAGATGTGGGTACTGGCATGGAACCACTGTGCTTTTGATGAGAGTTTCCATATTCTCTGGATCATCTTCAGGCTTGTACCCAAGTTGATATGTATATGCTGGGCTTAAAAAAATCTTTCCAAGTTAGACCTGAGTCACAACTGTATAAAAAAGTTTACAACTACAATTGGAGACCTAACCCACCTTCAAGAGCTTAACCTTAATGATAATCATCTGGAGACATTTAGTGTTCCCTTGTGTAAATCCATGCTCCAAAAGTCACTTCAGAGTTAGGATCTCAGCAAGAACAAAATCAAAGCACTCCCTGTGCAGTTTTGTGAGTTCCAGGAACTCACTAATTTAAACCTTAATGATAATGAATTGATTCACCTTCCTTTCAAGATAGGACAACGTTCATTTTCTATCAGTAGATCAAAACAATTTTAGAAATCTACCTTGTGGTTTTGTTGGAAGATTTCATTTTTGCTTTTTCAGGGATGTAGTTCCCCTTCTTGTGTTGGAGTTTTCCATTTATTACTCTTTGAA
>NW_022196897.1:70078714-70110375 GCF_008632895.1 Mastomys coucha | reverse complement strand
AGGTTCTGATGAAGCCATGTAGTCTTGGTTTCTGTTGGTAGGATTCTTGCGTTTGCCTTTCGCTATCTCTTTATTTTTGGTGTTAGATGTTCTTAGTGTCTCTGACTAGAGCTTGTCCTGTCCCTGCTGCCCTGCAAGTCCTCTGCAACTAGTGGGGCCTGTGCCTCCTGGCTGGCTGCTCTGGTCTTAGAAACTCACCAGGGAGAAAATGGTTAAGGCGCTCCCTGGAGGTAGGCCCTCCACTTGCAGGGAAGGGGCAGAGAAGGACACTGATCCTCCTCTGTCACTTGGAAGCTGAGAGGATCCTGTCCTTGCCGCCCTGCAACTCCCCTGTGACTCGTGGGGCCTGTGCCTCCAGGCTGGCTGCTCCTGTCTTAGAATATCTTCTTTAATCTATCTATCTATCTATCTATCTATCTATCTATCTATCTATCTATCTATCTATCTACCTATTTATCTATCATCTATCTATCTATCACTATCTATCTTCAACCTGCTGAGTCTCTGCAAAGTTATTTTTATGAATATGATTTCAGATGACTACTTGGATTTGGAAGATTAACTGAAAGGCTCTTTTCTGGAGAAGACTATTTCTCCTATTTTCAGCATGTTCCCCTTTCATATTAACATGTTTACTGATATTACCCTTGGTTAGGCAGCCATGCTGTTGGATTGTTAGGTGTGGTTCCCCTGTCATTTCTCGGAGCCACAATCTCTCAGGGGACTTCCTGTTTCCATGACACAATAGTCCTGACCCCTCTTCCTCAATTTTCTCTGTCTGGTGCAAAGATAAGTGCTTTTGGTGAGGGTGAGAAGTACATTTTAATCTGTGGGCATCAAGATATTTAGAATGCAGTTAAGAATTATGCTGATTAAGTAAAGTGGTTGTTTAGTAAAGTGGTTCTCCTCCAAGATCCATAGCCTTGCTAGCCACGATGGCTGGCTATTTTTCTGGTAACAGCCATAATTTCCTTCTAGTTCTGCCTAGTTCTGCAGGTCTTAAGTTCAATTAGAGAGATGTTGGTAACTGCCAAAATCTTCATACTACAATTCTACCGTCAGGTGTATCTTTCTAAGAATTGTAGTTTCTGGGCATTATAGCTGAGTAAGCATTGGTCTCTCCCCTTTCTTGGAAGCTTGATAGTACCTTCTGGTAGCATTAAAGCTGGTCCTCAGAGAGGAGGTGTTCAGGTTAGATCCAGCTTGGACGCTTCAGGCCCTGTGTCTGAAGAGCACTGTGTCTTCAGCAATAGGGATTTACCTTCAGACTCTGGGAGGCAACCTAGGAAACGGCAATAGCCTATATTTGGAAGACTCTTGGATAACCCTGACTAACAGGTCAAAAGGGAGTTGCTTATGGCTGGCTCTCCCACTCTCATGTGTTTGAGGTCAGCTCACCAGCATCCCCTGCTACCCGGGCCAACTCTACTCTGCTGCCTATGCAAAGTGTAGGGCCTGCTCTCCCAAGTGTTACAGACAGTGAAGATATAACCATTTTTCTACTCTCAGGACTTTTGGGTCAGCTTTCCTGCCTGCCATAGGTGGTAAGTGTCAAAAGAGGGGAGCCATCTTTCCCTTGCCCATGTTACCACATGGCAGACAAGTTGAGGGGCCAGCTCTCTCATGCTCATGTCCTTGAGGCACTTCACCTTCAACTCCTGTAATATGCAGGGTGCTCTCCTGAGTATTGAGGCTGGCTAGGGGCAGGATCAGCCCTCCTGCTTTCATGCCCTTAGGGCCAGCTCTCACACAATGTCCGCGTGAGGGGTGGGACCAGATCTGTACAATCCTCAGACATCAACATATCTGGGAAGCAGTCAAGACCAGGGACATCTGTCTAATGGCAACAGACCCCTGTTGTTACAGGACAAACCCAGTCATGGTCCCCGATGGACCTCACTAAGGTCCAAAGTGGCATCACTGGCTACTCACATCATGCTGTTTGTTACTCACTACTCTTGAGTCTTCAGTTCTGCCTCTCTTCATTGTACCCGCATCCTTCTGTTTCTCTTTCTCTTCCATGTCTCCACCATTTACTTGTTCCTCTTAGTAGTGCCCAGGGTCTCTGAGTGTCATCCAGTATCATCTCCGGAGTGTTTTCAGGGGTGCTGTGCTCCACTTGTGCACTATGGCTCCAACCAGGGATCATCTCGGGCAAGGTCTGCTGCAGCACCCCTCCCCTTGTCTCCTGCCCCAGGCCTGCTTGGCACCTGATTGGTGGTCATCTCAGGCTAGTTCCTTGTCCAGACCCCATGATGCTTGACTGTTGGTCATCCCAGGCTTGCTCCTTGACCCGACATGCCTAAGATAGCCCATGCGAGGGTCATCTGTCTTGGGCTCTGTCCTGCAAAGGATCCTAGGTCCCAGGCAGAGTTCTTCTAGTCTTTGCCTTGCTCCTGGGCCTGGGCTATCGGGGCCTTCGCAGCGCTGGACATCTCAAGCTCTCTCTCCCTGCTCCCCCTGCCAAGGAATGTTAGGCTACTAATTGTTCAAATGTTCATAGAACAGAGACATAGCCTCTCTCCTCTGTCCCCTACTGACACAATTGTGACAAAGCAGTCAAACTGATAATGCTTCTAGGAACAGGCATTATATTTAATATTATGGGACCACTATTATATCTAAATCGATCATATCATTGTTGTATAGTACACACACACACACACACACACACACACACACACACACACACACACACAGTCTGTTACTCCAGGAAATTTTGAAAGAGAATATAGATGAATCTATTCAAACTCTTTTGATCTAAACTTGTTCCAGACTTTCTCTTGATCTAATATTTGTCTTTATCTTTTCAAAAGCTGGTGCACAAAATAGTTGAATTCTTTTATGGTTTCTCATAATTTAACTGTCAGGAAGCCAGTAATTGGAAACCTCCCCTGTTTTGTTAGGTGACCATACAGATTAATTAGTTGTCCTAAATGTTCTTCCATAAGATTTTTGGACCAGAAAACCCTGGAACTTATTTTGGTGGTGTGTGTGTGTGTGGGGGGGTAGGGTGGGGTGGAGGCAAAGATAATTTATAATTCAAAAGTCACACCCTGGCTAATTTGAATTCCATACTCAAATGAATCAGATGAATTCTTTATATTAAGTAGGAAAAGTCTAAGAAGGCTTAATATATCATTCCCAACAACCAATTTAAATGTTTCAGCCCAAAATATAAATGCTCAATTATAAAATTTTAGACATTCAGTAAGATGTTCATGAGAGAAAGTGGTGGGATATGCTTGAAATCATTCAGACAAACTGATTCCTTAAGTAGGCTTAAGAGTCCTCTTCATGTGACATTGTTAAATTGGGGTGAAAAAGCAATTATAAGATAAACGTGTTTTACTCAAGTGTATGACTTGGGGTAATATAACTTACTATGTCTTACTTTATTTCTTGCCAACACTCCTATTTTTCATTTTCTACGTTACAGCCTCAATTTACTATTCATTGTGTTTACAGAATGTCGCTAATCCTAGGTCTCAGGAAATATATTTTCATCAGGACAGAGAATCATATGGTGACATGTTTATGGGTTAATATCAGGAAATAATAAATATTTACCAGATAAAACACACAAAAGAACTGAATAAATTTTGCTCAATATTTCTTGCAGTATCACCAGGAGACCAGTTGAAAAATATTAGCACTGAAGTAGATTTTTGTGTGTGAAAATTTATAGCAATTGAAAGCAGAAGTTTAAGATGAAGCTGCCAGCACAGTCTTACCACAGGATCCCTAGGCTCTGTCAGGGAGATTGAAAATTTTGATCTCCATCATTATTTTTAGGTAGTACATTCATAGACTGAGCAGAGGTGAATAATGTTCTTCAATGAATTCAGTTGGTGGTGCCGGTGAAAGGCACATTTGTGCTTCCTACCATATATCAACAAGGGATCGCTAGTCTCAGCTGTTCTGATTGGGTTATGAAAACCCAGTGCTTATCATAATCCTCTCTTTTTCCTTACTGAGATTTTTTTTTCATATTGCTCAGACAATTTTTGCCAAGATATTTTCTCTGGGGGAGGGACAATTTCTTCTATAATAAGTAAGACCTCTGCTAATAACTAGAGGAAAGGAATTAAGATCTTTACATTAGCTGCTTTGTGTGTGTGAGAGTCAATTTTGAAGCCCTTCTTTTATGGTCATATGCTCATGTGCACAGAGTGGCCATGAGGTCAACCACAGGTGGTATTTTTCAGAAGCTGTCTGTGATGTTTTTGAGACAGGGCTTGCTAATTAGACTAGGGTGGTGGGCTAATGAGTCCTCGACATTCTCCTATCACTGCCTCTATAGTGTTGTAAATGCAAGTACATGCTATCATATCATGTTGGCTTTCTACGTGGGTATTAGGAATAGAATTCAGGCCTCATGCCCGATTCAGGATTATCGATTCCTGCCAATCAGCAGTTGATAAATAATTCACTGCTAAAGGAACACTCATGCTTGGTTTCTTTTGATCTCATAAAAATAGTCCTTCCGTTTCAAAATTTTTAAAAGAAAACAGTAGAACATAGTCTTATTAACTATTTAAAAGAGGCAAGTTAATTCAAACATACCTGATTAAAATACAGTTATCCTTTATAGCCTTAGTGTCATGGTCAATTTGTTTAATTTTATCCTCCAGTGATTAAAAGTATTTGTAAAATAAAGTGAAATCTTTACTTATTTGTAGGGGATAAATAAAAATAAATAAGAACCAGAGAGAGAGAGAGAGAGAGAGAGAGAGAGAGAGAGAGAGAGAGAGAGAGAGAGAGAGTTATGTTTGGATATACTGTGTGTCTCTGGGATATTCAGTCTCAGGTTCCTGGATATCCAAGCAGAGTAGGGCATGGATGGACTCTCTTTCATGGCATGGGTCTCAAGTTAAGCCAACATCAGTTGACCACTCCAATAAGTTTTGGCTGTCCTCCCTTGGAGGCCTGCCCCTTTCTGAAGAGAAAATGAAGGGAGAGTGGACCTGGAGGAGAGGGCAGGTGGCAAGAGATGGAAGGAGGGGAGGGAGGGTAACTGTCGTAGGGACTTATATAAGAGAAGAATGTATTTTTGAGAATGCATCAATTTACTATTATACTTTAATAAAAACATTCAATCCCTATACAGCCATGAAATAAATTTGTATTATAGCCGAGGAACAATGATTTTGTTGAATCCAATATGACAAATATTATTTTATATGAAAGTTAATCATTGAGTACACAACCATATATCAAAGTATAGTTAAAGAGAAATCAAGATCCTGTCTTCAGTAATCCTTGACATATATGAGCAATTTTGCTCAATATCCTTCGCAAATTCTCTTTCATATAAATCTTCTCCTTGACCTAAAACATTCTTGAATAAACAAGTAATCACAGGCATGTCCAATTAGTGTGATGGACAGAACCTGAGATTAAGTCATTCAATTTATTTTATATAGCTTTTAGTTAAGATATTTTCAGCAAGATTGTAAGTACCAGGGTGTGACTAACATGTAATATTGATCTCAATTATAACCTCTAAGTTCCTCAACTCTGTCTGCTTGTGCCCAGTCCTCCAGGGCTTTGGTAGATCTCATTTCATACATGCAGGATACAATCTATGGCTAGTCTATTGTTCTTTATAATTTTTTAAAGGATATTTATAATATACTACTTTTTTGGTATTATTGCAATTATCATGGGCAACAGATGGGATAATCAAATAGCAAAACAAGTACAAAATTAGTTACTCAGGGGCTGGAGAGATGGCTTGGGGATTGAGAGCACTGACTGGTCTTCCAGAGGTCCTGAGTTCAATTCCTAGCAACTACATGGTGGAAGACAACCATCTATAATGAGATCTGGTGCCATCTTCTGTTGTGCAGGCACATATGCAGGCAGAACACTGTGTACATAACAAATAAATCTTTAAAAAATGATTTTCTGAATGGAGAGATATTTATGCCTACTCTTCCACACGCACACACACACACACACACACACACACACACACACACACAAACACCCCCCCAACCAAACACACAAACCCCAAAATAACCAAAACAAACAAACAAATAAATTTGAAAACATTCAAAAAGCACAAAGAAATTAAGTTTGAGATTTGTTGGTGTACTAGTTGATACAGATTATCAACTCTACAAGACGTAGAACCACTGAAGAGAAATGCCTCTGGGTGTATATGTGAGGAATTTCCAAGAGTAGGTTAATTAAAGTAGGAAAACGTACCATAGATATAGGTGGCACTATTTCACGGTCTGGAGTCTCAGACTTCATCCAGAGAAGAACAGCTAACTGAGTACCGGCATTCACCCCTCTACTCCCTGACTTTGAGTGCCATGTGACTAGCTGCCTTCCCATGTACTGCCGTGACTTTTCATCATGATGATCCCTCCAAACTGTGAGCCAAAATAAACCCATCCTTTCTTTAAGTCTTTAGCTACAGGAACAAGATGAGTAATCAATATGGCTGATAAATGTAATTTGCATGATCATTAATTATCATAGTTTGTGATTTTTAGATTGGCTTACCCAGCGCAGCCTGAACAGTTAAAAAAATGGCTTTTGCATACTAGAGAGGCTGAGAACCCTGTAGCTGTACAATTCATGATGGAGAATGCCTGAACAGTCTCAGTCTGGTGCTAAAGGGCTGGAGTAATTCCTAGAGAGATGCTGGTCTTCAGTCCAGGATGGCAGTGGCAGTGGCAACTGTGGCATCAGCAACAACAGGGCAGAGACATTCACCAGCAAGATACCAAGGCAGGTGAGCAAGTCACACTGCTTTAACTCCGACTTCTGTGCAACGGAGGGAAGGTACTGTCTACTTACTAAAGGGTCTTTCTCCACCAAGTTAAATCCTTCCTGGAAATGCCTACATAAACCCTCCCAGGGGCCTAACTGAATCTAGATACGGTTAAACTGACATTCAGGATTTACCGTCACAGAGTTTAATTGGGTAGTCTGTTAGTTTAAGTCTTGATCACTAAATACAGGATAGCCTAAAGCTGTTTTAATGTCATGAGAGGTGTATGAATGTATCTGAGCAAGACTGAAACTTGCTGTGTCAATCTCTGAATTTGTTCACGTATAAGTGGGGATCTCTATTCTGAAACACATGTTGAACTTATTGCATGTAATGATTCACAGTCAGTTGCATGTAAATAAGTTTTTCTGCTTTTATAGACCATGGTGGTTTGAATGGGATAAAAATGTGAGCTCTTCTTCCCCAGTTGGTGGTCCTGCGTGGGGAGACTATGGAACCATCAAACAGGGAGCCTTGCCGCAGGGTATACGTCCTGGAGGCCGGCTTGGGGTGTTTGCAGACTTGGCTCCTTTTCCTTCTCCCTCTGCTTCCTGTGTGTGGGTGGAAAATGTAACCTGCTGCCATGCTGTGCGTTCCCTTCCACAACGGACTTGCTCCCTCTGCAGCTGTAAACCAAAATAATGTCTCTTTTCCTTGGGTTACATATGGTTATGGTATTTTATCACATCAACAGGAAAGCAACTAACATACATCTCATGCTTGAGGGATAACAAATCTAGCACTTAGACTGCTCACGGCAGCTGCTTCTGTGTCCACAGAAGCCAGAGCACCAGTCAGAAGGAAAACCCTTAGCAATGAACAACTATGCTCACTGTGGTTCCCTGACCTATTCACTGAAAAATGGGGCAACACTCACTGCACGGTCTGAATTGGTGGCTTTCTTTATTACTCATTCAATAAACAGAGACACAGCAACAGAGGCTTCCCAGAGAGATGTTAGACACTGCAGTACCATGAAACACTCAAAGGACGTTGACTCATATTACCTCCTCTGTAAAGTTGCCCTGTTTGTCTTGTGCAGAGGACAGGCAGAACTCAGGGGAGGTCAGCAGAATATTGTAACCTAAATTAAGGGCTTTATTTGCAAGCCGTGTTCTGAATGCAATTTCAATTTCCCTGCTTGAAGAAGTTAACTTTGCTTGTGGTACTTTCTAATGAGTTACTCATTAGGAAAATTCTTTTCTTAAAACAATAACAAAAACAACAACAACAACAACAACAACAAACCCTAACAATAAAGACAATCTGAATAACAAGAAAAAGTCCACAAGTGGTTTCAGGAAATAGTGTAGGCTAAAGGGATACTAATTAGTATTAGGGATACAGACTGCATTGGTGGCCAGAACTTTTAAAGGAGGGTAAAAAGTAGCATGGGGAAAAGCTGCAAAATCTGATCTAAATTATAATTTCAAAATGATTGAATGAATGAATCAAACAAACAATCAAACAAGCAAAGAAAAAACAATGGAAGAAGAGACAAAGAAAAAAGGGAGGAAGGAAGAAAGAAAGAAGAATATGGCCAGAAATCTGTGGCTGGGCAGCTCATACCCACTACTGTTAGTTTGCCAAATGGACATAGTATCAAACTGCCTTCTAAATATGTATTTCCTATATGTATAGATTAGTATAACTCTTGATCCTCATTAGAGAATTGTTTGTTTATTCGTTTATACTAGTGAGTGACATCAATTCAGAGACTTACAACTGGCCAAAGTGAACAGAATAAGTGTCTGTAGAATGCTAGCCACAAATGGGACATCTATAACATACTCTCACCCCACAAAGCTCAGGGACCATCTCAGAGAAGGAGTGGAAGGATTGTAAAAGCCAGAATCAGAAAGGGTTGGGTCAAAAGAATGTCTTGTGGACGTATAGGATGATTTAACTCATGAACGCACAACAGCTGTGGTTGCCTGAATAAGACCTGCTCAACACCAAGCCAGTCAATATTCTAGCACAATGGGAGTCTCCAGATCTAGTTAAGGAACTACTGACAGTTGATGCATGTTGAGAGGGGTACAGTTAATTTTCTTTTGGGCTGAGGTCTCTTGTAGATTGGCCATGCTCCAATGGATGATAAAACACCCATGGGATATGGGTAGCACAAAATATAAAAAAAGCCAGATATGAAGCTGGGAGAGGGACATAGGGTAGAGATCTGGGAGGCATGGGAAAGGGAGACTAGGAGGTGGATATTATCAAAATACACAGTATACATGTATCACACAAATATAGATTTAAAAACATTGACTGGAGTTTGGTGGTACATGACTTAAAAATTTAAGTATAATGTCTTAAGTTTCAGTTTAAACACTGAGAAGGACAGAGAAATGATATACTTTTAGAGAATTCTTGGATTTCATATGAAGACTAGACTGAGTGAGACATAGTGTTAAAGAGGATTCAGATAGAAGGCCAAATCATAGTTCATGTGGGTGTTGACAGTGGCTTAGACTGGGGTAGTAGCTGTGGAAATGAACCAAAATTGTTGGACTAGTGAAATGTTTCCAAAAGCAGAGTTAATAGAATTTGATGATGGATTGAAGGTCAGAGACAAATCAAGAGAGAAAGGTACTAGACTTTTGTCCTGAGCTCAGTGTGGGCTTGAGAATAAAAACTTAAGGGAGAATATGGCAGGGGATTTGAGAGACAGATATTTGTCCACTAAATGGGTAATGCTCAAGGTGTGTAGTTAAATAGGCAGTGAAGATGTTAAGCAGGAAATTGGGTAAATGAGTCTGACCTTCAAGGGAGCAGCTGAGTACAATGAAGGTTAGAGAGATGATGGTTAAAGCCTCAAGACTCCTTAGAGTTAAAGAGAATAGAGATATGAGCCAGGCAGTGGTGGTGCACGCCTTTAATCCCAGCACTTGGGAGGCAGAGGCAGGCAGATCTCTGAGTTTGAGGCCAGCCTGGTCTACAGAGTGAGTTCCAGGACAACCAGGGCTACACAGAGAAACCCTGTCTCAAAAAACCTAAAACAAAACAAAACAAAAAGAGATATGGATAAAAGTAAATTGTTAGGAGTGGGATACTCTTAACATTGGGAGGTTAAGCAAAGAGAAAAAAAATAACATGAGTTTCCCCAGTTTAAGAAAAACAAGATAGGTGGATTATAGAAGCCAGAAGAGAAATAATTCACAAAGGAGGCAATGATCAATTATTTCAAATGCAATGAGATTTTCAAACACAGTAGGACAGAGTTATGATCTCTTGGCAAGCCATAGTATGGAACTATAGTGACTTTTACAAGAACAGTGGTAGAGATGTTGAGATGGGAGTGGGAGACAGGTATGAAGTAAGAAGGAAACAAGAATGCCTTAAATTATATATATAGAACAAAAATAGAATGCACAGTAGCTTGTCAATACAGAGAACTAGCAAACAAAACATTAAAGCAAGAGAACTCTAAATCTTCACTTATCTAATACACAAGTTTGAGCTCCATTCCTTACCTTTTCTTTTCCAACTTCTCTCACTCAAATAGTAACTGGCCCTGTAGCTTTCCCACCACATCCTTCTACAGTCTTCGTTTATCAGCCCCGGAAACTGTCTCTATGCAGTTGCCAATGGTTACTCAATTTGATTTCATTCTCCCTGATTTTTCAGAAGCTGATATGCTACTATTTTCTTAAAACTTTCTTGTTTCATATAAACCAAATCTTCTATTAAATTGTATCTTCTCTATAATATGCTCTTTTAGGCACTTTAACTTATATTATTAGCTAAAATTTTCCTTCAGATTTTGTATTCCCTCCCATAGTAATTAGCTCAGAGAGTAAAGGCATCAATGACTTCAATTATGCCTTCAAGATGAGTGACTCATCTATTTTTCAATCTTGATCCATGTCCAAGCTCCCCACCTACATATTTTATTTTCAACAGCCTTATTTGAATAGCCTGTCAGCTGCATGTTGCAGGCTTGCTCATCTTCTAAGCTTTCTGTCAAATGAAGAAAGTTAGCCATCAAAAATAATTTCCATAAAGTTAGGCATTATTCCAGAGTATAAGTAAATGTTTAGGAATAAAAATGTCTTATAGAAATGTGTCTATTTTAATTCTTAATGTATAAATAAATATAAGAGAGCTATTTGTAGAAATAGTTTATACCTGTAAAATGCTGAAAGGTAATCAGAAAATATGCTTTTATAGAGCAATTAATCAGATGTCTAATAAGACATTAATGGTCCCAGGAGAGATTAGCAGTATGAATTTTAATTAGTGACAACTCACTTAAGACCAGAGTGGAAACATTGCTTTGAATGTGAATAGCAAGTATTTAGGGCCCATTTTCATGGTACTTTATTGTAAGACACCATAATGTCTGCATATGTATGTAGCAATTAAGGAAATGATTATGATCTTAAAGAATTATATTTACTCTAAGCATTTAATTAACGTTATATGAATAATGGTTGGCTGAAGTACTTTTGCTATTAGGAAGAAGATCTGAATTAACTTAACGGTTTTATGAAAAAATAATACTTATGGGTGCCTGGTAGTCTAAATACAAAATGCATTTATGCTTCACATAGCCCCAGGTAACTTTATATAATATTTTTAGTGTTCAAGTATTTTGCTTACTCTTGGTCACCTGAGGTCAGGTGTGGAATTTTCCTCTTGTAACACAATGCTAGCAGGCAAAAGTTTGGGGTTTTGCAATATCTCACATTTGGAACTCTTGGATGAATGATTCATAACCTGTATCCAGTTCTGAAATGTGGATTTTTAGATATGGTGGATGTGATGGCTAATCCTGACTGTCAACTTGATGGTACTCAACATCGATACAGGCACATACCTCTGGACATGTCTGTGAGGAAAGTTCCTAATGAGACTGAGGTCTGAAGACACATTCTAGTGTGGCAGCACATTCCATGAACTAGCATCTGACTGAATGAACAGGAGAAAGAAACAGAGCATCAACCGCTACCATCTACCTCATTTTGCTTCCTGACTATGGATGGATACAACGTGACCAATCACGTTACATTCTTGCTGTTATGCCTTCTGCATGATAATAAACTATATTCCTCCAAACTGTGAGAAATAGACCTTTCCTTTCTTAGGCTGCTTTTTTTTTGTTTGTTTTTTGTTTTTTGTTAGATATTTGATCATAGCATGAGCAAAGTAACTATACTGTAAAGAACAAGAATATAACCTGAGCTTGTGGGAAAATGACAAGGCACAGTTATACTATAAAATTCAGAAGCAGGGGACAGGCAATAGCTTTCTTTTCTTTTTCTTTTTCTTTTTTTCTTTCTTTGTTTTTACTTTTATTGATTCTTTGTGAATTCACATCATGCTTCCCAATCCCACTCATCTCCCTGTTCTTTTGTAGCTACCCGCCACCTTAGCAGCAGAAAAAAAAATAAATAAAAAAATCTTGTAGAAGCTGTAGTGTGTTACAGTGTGTCCCACAGTGTATTGTTTTGTCCATACATCTTTACTTGCAAATGTTCAGTGTAGTGAGTCATTACTCTGTTTTGGGGCCTCTGGCTTCTGCTTCACTAATTATACTGGATCTTCATGGGGACTCTGCTCAGCTATCCTGCTGTTGCCCTATGTCAGGGAGATCCTGCAGCTTTGGATCTGCATAATGGGCCCTTTCACGTGCTCCAGAAGATCATAGACAGGGTAGGTGTTAGGGTGTCCCAATTCAAAGCCCTGGATCTGGGCCTGGGAGGTAGCTGAGCTGATCAGCCTGCCAGCTCACCTGTGCCAGTACCACCAGGACAAGCTCTCCAGAACAGCCTTGGCTAGCTCAATCAGTGCTGCAGCCAGCAAGGAGCAGGGTCAGCCCTGGGGCTCTCATATCCTTGGGGCCAGGTCTCCCACCTGTAGCAAGCAGTGAGGAGCAAAGGGGTGCATCTCTTCCTTGCTCACACAACCCCATGGCAAACAAGGAGTGGTGTCAGCTTTCCTGTGCTCATGCCCATAGGTCCTGATCACCAGTTTCAATGCCATTAGAGTCAGCTCTACTGTGCTGCCCAGGCGAGGGGTATGGCCAGCTCTCCTGAGTGTAGTGGCCAGCAAGGGACACTGCCAGCTTACCACAGTGTCTCAGGTGGCAGTCCAGACCAGGTACATCTGCATGGCTTTTGTGGTAACACGGGCCTGACACATCAACATAGACCCCACATGTCTGCCATAGTTTCATAGATCCAGACACAGCCTCTGGCAGCAGCCTGGGCTTGGATGTCCCCATGGATTCAGGTAGTAGTATAGGCAAGTCAGATCATCATGGTCCAGCTCGCCAGCATGACCCTCAGATACCCAAATGGTCTCCAGTGGCAGCCCACCATCCCAGACCATAGACATCTGCTTGGGCTTTGGTGGTAACTTGGTCACAGACATAGACCCTAACTGCAGCAGGACCGTGGACTCGGACATGGCCCTTGGCAGCAGCCCAGGCCAGGACCTCACCATGGTTTCCTCATACCTTCCTGTTCCTCACAGCCTGTTTCACCTTTCTCCACCATGGACGAACTCCTTGGCTTTGCTTCCTCTTCCATCATTCCACTGTGTCTGTCCTCTATCTTCCCCATCACACCATCCTGCATTTGTTCATTGTAGTGGCATCCATCCATGGCAGGCACTTGGATATCTTTCTTCTGGCCCCTCTGGATCTATGTGACCAGGTCAGATGCTTGCAAGTCTTTCAGTAGATTTTTTAATTGTGTTGGTTGCCAAAGTGTGAAGATGGTAGCATGAATTGCATCATTCTTGTTGATACATATGCACTTACCTGAGGCTCTAACTTTCTATGTGAACTCTAGAATCATGGGGTCTTTTAGAGACAAGTCAGCAAACTGCTGCTCTTTGTACACACTTTCTTGTTCATGAGAAACCAACACATTCTTTGGTGTGTCCTAGCATATTCTGCCTGAGTTAGACAGCTTGCTGTGGCCATTTTGCATGCTAGAGTACCAAACAACTTAAATTTTCTGGAAATCTGTTTGGTTGATTCACAAAAGAACTCGTGAGCCAGATATACCTGTATTTGATTTCCACTTCTTGTCCATGTTACGAAAGCTACATTTCTCTGAGCCTCCATTCTCTGGTTGTAAGATTGAAAATGGTGAAGGAGCTGGGCGGTGGTGGCGCACGCCTTTAATCCCAGCACTTGGGAGGCAAAGGCAGGGAGACTTCTGAGTTCAAGGCCAGCCTGGGCTACAGAGTGAGTTCCAGGACAACCAGGGCGACCCAGAAAAACCCTGTTTTGAAAAACCAAAGAAGCAGAAGAAGAAGAAGAAGAAGAAGAAGAAGAAGAAGAAGAAGAAGAAGAAGAAGAAGAAGAAGAAGAAGAAGAAGAAGAAGAAGAAAATAGCCAAGGAAACAAACTATGTAAACAATCCAGCTGTGTTGATACATACCTATAATCCTGGCCCTTGGGAGGTTGAAGCAGAAAGATTGGAAGTTTGATGCCAGCCTAGACTTAACTGTGAAATCTGTCTTCAAAACAACAACAAATGTATATTGACTTATGTGTAATCAATAAGTAAGTCTTCTTTTTCTTATTTCATCTTTTTGAGGGGGGCAGATATCAGATTTATTGATGATTGCACCTCAGCCCAGTGCTGGGTATTTTAAAACTCACCTTCTTTTATTTATTTATTTTTAGAACACCTATTTTTCTGGATTCTTCTCACATTCTATTCTGCACATTAGCTGGATTAATTACTTTGACCAAGTGGAGGACAGAAGTAGCTTAAGGGAGGGAGAATTTACCTTGGCTCATGTTTCAGAGTGCCCATCACAGTAAGGAAATTATTATGATGGGATCACTTCTGTCCTTGACTTGAGGCAGCCAGTCACATTTGACAGACAGACCAGGAGCAGAGAGTATTGCTCCAAAGCATGACTAAGCTATAATTCTTTTTTTTAAAAGGCCCATTTATTATAAAATCTACTTACAAAAAATATAGTGTGCAAACATAATAGAGAACAAAGGGAATACACCAGCTGTCTGTGTGTGCAACGCCAGTGTGGATGGAACTTATTAAGGGTCTACTTGCAGTTCTTTACAGTCAAATAATTTATTACCTCAGGAAGTTTTAGAAAGTTCAACCCTACATGACTAAAACTGTGACTACCTTAATGAAAAACAATCATCATCTTCTGCTCACTAAAAATCTACAAGTTGCTGAAGGCCAAATAAACCACATCACAGCAATCACAAGACAGAGGAGCCTCCGTAGGAAGCCGTAATTTTAGGAAACTCACTGAACCATGTATTTCATTTTCAGTAGCACTCACATAAAGTGGGAAATCTATATACCCAGCTCTCTACTCTCTTTCGTAGCCAGTTAAATGCCACATCTTCCAAAACCAGGGATAGTATTCTTAGTGTCTTCTTCAGGCTGGGCAGAGTACAGCTTGATTACCCTAACAGAGGTTGTAATTCTCTGACAGACAGTGAAGGATACCACGTGGCATATCTGGATCTGTCCTTCCGAGTGTGAGCAAAGCATTTGCTTCTGATACCCTGAATAACTGCTTTTATATTATCAGTCCTTCCCTTAGGTTGATGACTTTCTGTAGGAGAAATGTGACATCAAAACTGGTATAGACCACCATACATCTGTGGTTTTCTTTTCCCTTTTCTTCTTTTCTTTCTTTTTCTTTTTTGGTTTTCAAGACATGGTTTCACTGTGTAGCCCTGGCTATCCTGAACTCCGTTTGTAGCCCAGGCTGGCCTTGAACTCAAGGAGATCCACCTGCCTCTGCCCCTTCTCCAATGCTGTGATTTAAAGGCATGTACCACCACCATCACTGCCACCAGGCTGCATCCTTGAAGTTTCAGGACTAGAAAATGGAGAACACTCCCAAGACCTATTTTCTTTGTCAAAGGAATCATCTTGAAATGCAAACTTCTGCTTCAGTGCATTAGATATTAAAGACGTGGGATCCCATTGTGAACTCTGTCTTTTCCTCTTCTGAATGGGTCTACCACCTGGTGACCTTTCCATAGGCCGAAGTTTGACTTTATTCACGTCCTTTAGAACATCCAACATGTTTGGAATATCACTAACTCTGGGGATTTTTGAATGATGGCTATTATTGGTTTTAACACCTGAGAGCTGCCTTTTTTATTTCAGTAGCCAGATTATCAATGTTATATGTATGAGCAGATCCAGGTTGCATGGGAAGAGAACTTGGAGGCTGCAGAGAAAACTGAGGAGGAGAAGAAGGGAGAGGCAGAGGAGGAGGAGGAGGAGGAGAAGGAGGAGGAGGAAGCACGACACTTGTGTGGTCTGGTTCCACACTCAGCCCAGCGGCGCTTGCTCCATGCTGGGTCTATCACTCAAGTAGATGAAGCCAGTCTCCTGCTCCCTTTCAGGTCCTGCACTGCTGCAATCATAGCAATCTGAGACTGGAGAAAATTCAGCTCATCTTCAAGGGCAGCTGTCTTTCTAGTTGCATCTTCCCTTATAGGCAGATCATTTGTCACTATTTTGTTCTGTCTTAGAGCAGGATGAAGAAGAGCATTCTTCCCTTCCTCCTTCTTTTTCCATATACTGTGTTGAAATCTGAGACAACTGGCTTCTTCATCATTGGACATACACAAAACATCAACAAAAGATGGAACCGTAAGTTCATAATCATCAGACTCCTTAGAGTTCATGTGCGGGATCAACTCAAAACGAGGTCTTTGGCAAGGCTCTAAAGGAAGCATTCTCCCAGTAATATGAACAATATTCCGAGCTGACTCATAGTCTTTATTTTGAAAAATCAGCAAATCTTGGTCTATGGGAACACAAAAATATGCCAGCATGTCTCTTAATAGATTTAGAATGAAAGACATTGGTGAAGCAAGTTCAAGAGTACATTGTTCGTTGGTACTGTCCTACTGCATTGCACTCTGCCAGGGTAAACTATGGACATGACCTGGGGTGGCTGGCTGGCTGATCTTCCCTGAACTTCTCCTAGGCTATAACTCTTTTTTTTAAAATCTCTCTCTCTCCCTCTCCCTCTCCCTTTCCCTCTCCCTCTCTCTCTCTCTCTCTCCCTCTCTCTCTCTAACTCCAGATTTTTATTCCCCTCCTGGTCCACCTTCCAACTGTTCCACATCCCATTCCTCCTCCCCATCCCCCTGTCTCCATTTGGATGTCCCCATCCCTTACTCCCCATCCCACCAGACCTCTAGACTCCCTGGGATCTCCAGTCTCTTGAGGGTTAGGTGCATCTTCTCTGATTGAACCCCGACCCAACAGTCCTTTGCTGTATATGTGTTGGGGGCCTCATATCAGCTGGTGTACGCTGCCTGGTTGGTGGTCCAGTTTTTGAGAGATCTCGGAGGTTCAGGTTAATTAAGACTGCTGGACTTCCTACAGGATGGCCCTCCTCCTCAGCTTCTTCCAGTTTTTCCCTAATTCAACCACAGGGGTCAGCAGCTTCTTTCCATTGGTTGGGTGCAAATATCTGCATCTGACTCTTTCAGCTATTTGTTGGGTCTTTCAGAGGGCAGTCATGATAGGTCGTTTTATGTGAAAGCTCCATAGCCTCAGAATGCTCATGGATTGGCAGGATTAACATAGTAAAATGGCCATTCTACCAAAGGCAATTTGCAGACTCAATGCAATCCCCATCAAAATCTCAACACAACTCTTCAAAGACATGAAAAGAGCAATTCTCAACTTCATCTGGAAAGGCAAAAATCTCAGAATAGTGAAAATTATACTTAACAATAAAAGGATGACCAGGGGAATCACCATCCTTGACCTCAAGCTTTACTAAAGAGTGATTAAAAACTGTATTAGTACAGAGACAGACACGTTGATCAATGGAATAGAATTGAAGACTCAGAAATAAAACCACACACTTATGGACACTTGATCCTTGACAAAGAAGCCAAACACATACAATGGAAAAAAGAAAGCATCTTCTATAAATGGTGCTGGTCTAACTGGCTGTTGATATGTAGAAAAATAAAAATAGACCCATATTTGTCACCTCGCTATAACTTTTCAAGGTCAACCTCTGATGACCCTCCCACTTCAAGGGATATCACGAAGAGGAAACAGCTTAACCGAAGAGCCCATGGGAGACTAGTGAAATTCAAACTATAACTTTTCTTTCCCTTCTACATATATATATCTTTCCTGAGAGATTGATCCTCTGACCTTTTCCCACATTCTTAAGGCATCTATCTAATGCCCACAGTTTCAATCAGTATGTGGAAAGTAATGACTCAAAATTTTTACGTTTAGTAGACTGGGTCATCTTTTTTTTTTTTTATGATCTTTATTCAGTTCTGGTTGATATGCTGCTGTTCAAATTAATTTTTAAAAGTATCTGTTTAAAAGAAAACAATAAACAAAGTCTATGTGAGTGCTATTTTTACACTGTGCAGTGATTCAGAAAACAATATAAAGATGCAAACATGCACATTTTCACTTAATGACAGTACAAAGATGTCAGGGAGAGGGAGACAGGAGCACTGCCTAGCACTACTATGACCTAAAACACAACTCCAGTCTGGAAGGACCATGGCATGGAGTTCCCAGTACTGGGATGAATAGTGTGTTCAGTTATGCTGTTCAGCCAGGGATGGCAAGGGGCACTCTTAAAATCATTTAAAAATGTAAGTGGGTGTGTTCAGACACTTCTGTGAATTAGAGACCTCTCATAGACTAATGTTGAAACTGCCTACAAAGGCTTCAGAGTCAAACAACTTGACACAAATGTGTCAAACTAGACTCTGACTCAAGCTATTAAGGTACACCACGTATTCTCAAAAAGCTTTCAATGGTTTCTCAGTGTATATTTCTATATTTCTATCTCTTTCCTACTTACTCTCTCTCTCTCTAGACTGGGTCATCTTTATAGATTTTTAGATTACATTTTTCTCATTTTTTTTGTGTGTGTGGGTGACTCTGTGTCACAGTCATGTATGGAGGTTAGAGGACAGCTGTTGGTAATTTGGTCTCTCTTCTATGTGTGTACCACAGATTGAATTCAAGTTTTCTGATTTGGCAGCAGGTATCTTTACTTGATGCACCATATCATTGGCTTGTATGTGTCCTATTTGGTTCTAAGGGAGAGTAGAGGGATGCCTCTCTGTGTGTTTTTTAAAGGTACTGGTAAAGGACTGCTAAAATGATGATTAGTGTTAATAAGCTCATGTTGGTAGTAGACCTCATTCATATGTAGATAAGAAAAAGTAGGAGATGAAGGAATTTAACTCTATAATTGGAAACTGTTGGATTCTCCTTTGCTTTCATGAATGTATTGAACCCAAGGATTATTAGCCATTAGCCAGGTAGATTACCCTTACACAGCATCAGCCATCTAGAGCTTTCCTTGGATGCAAAGAGGTACTCTATGTGATGAGTATAGCTATTTGCCCTGACTGCTGAAGGTGCAGCGAACACTGTTAAAGACTTTATCCCATGCTTTGATGAGTACTAGATGACCATGCAACATCTACACCTATGCTAGGAGGGAAATATTTCTGGTGTTCTAGTGGAAGGATTTACAAACTAAAAGGCAAGACTGTGATTGGTTCACACAAATGGCTATTATTAGCCCCAAACCAATGGTGGTGATTAGTTCCATGACAACAGGGTCCTTAGATTCAGAGAGTTCACTGGGAGACATTTTCCTGTGCTGCCATGCCTGGTGTTATAGCATTAGGCACAGTAAAAGGCTCCTCTCAAATGGTGATTTTTTTTAATACCTATCTTCGGTAGAGCCACACAGATCATATGGGGGATCCTGCAATCTGAGGTCTCTCACACTAGAGGACCACTTTGTTGTTGCTCTTCTCTGCTTACTTTTGCCAAATACCAGCGTTGAAGAGTTTGTCCTTCCCTATCACAACTTCTTTTTGGGTGGAGTAAAAGGGCTCCCAGGCATCTGATTGGTACCTTCTCTTACAACTCTCTGGATGCATACTGGTAGATACTATACAAATATTTAAAACCTGGTATGTTCAAAATTGTACGTGATGCTTTCATTTTCCTTTATCTTAAGCCATATGGGCTGCTACATGAAAATGCTTCAGTGGGTTGGCTTATAAATAGCACTTTTCACTGCAGTGCTGAAGAGTGGGAAGCCCACAGCCAAAGTACTGGCAGGTTAAATGTTGGGTAAATTCAGTATTCTGTAGGTCTATTTTCCTGATTCCTGATTAAAAAACAAAACAAAACAAAACCTTTTCATTGTAATTGTACATGAAAAAGGAGCTTGTGACTCTATGCAAGGACACTAATCCCTCTGATAAGGATTCTACCTTTACAATCTCCTCTGCAAGAGCCTTACTTCTATGTACTATGACATCAGGGCACAGATTTTAATATTCAGACTTGTGGGGGCACAAATTAACCCATAATAGCTTTGTGCATTTTTCTCAATCTCTCACGGTATCTTAACCAGTTAGCTTTCCCAAGTCAGAATCCAAAGAAACATTGTAGATATTTCCCTTTATCTTATCTTATGCTATAAATGATCACCTTTTTTTGTTTCTTCTTTTTGGAAGTGCTTGGGCTTTGTTTGCAGGGATCATATTATGTTTTTCTGATGTGTTCATATATATCATATCTGTTTCCTCTGCAAATTTGTTCAGTTTTATAAAATGCAAATACATTCCCCATATTGCTCAGGGGAAACTCAAATTCCCAGACCTATATAAAACACCTCTAGGAGTAAAGGTTGCCTACTGTGACTGTATTTACCTAACTATGATGTTGCCTATACCAGAGCCAAACTGAAGCATTTTTACAGAAATTATTTCTGGTCTTTTGTACTTCCCGTCTTGTCTTTAAATCTCTGGACATCTTTTAAACTGCTAGACCAAAAGTCAATTCACTTGTTACTTAGTAAATTATTGAGTCTCTAATATATGCTGGCACTGTGCTAATGGCAAGTTTCATGAGTGATCTCCAGAAACCTACACATGTCTTTAGGCTCTGTGCACAGCTCTGTTAGTAAATGGAATTGTCAAGATTTGCATACTTACTGCTTCTTTAACTAAAGTATGTGCTTCCAGAGGAGGAGATTTGTTCTGTTTATTTAGGTGCCATTAGCTCTTAATACAGGCATAAGTTATTATATGTTGAACAAATGAATAAATGATTGCTTAACACAAAGTGTTTACAATATTTCTTAGAGAGATTTGTAAAATTATACTTTTCTGTGCTTAGAATATAAAACAAACAAAGCTTTCTGAGATCCTAAACCTACTGGGCTAGAAAATGAGTGTTTTTAGATAATGGGAACATCCCAGCATTCTAGTTAATTGGAGTGAATAATTTCAGACAAAAGGTTGAACATCAAATAGTTCTTTACTTCACCTATCTCTTGTGTCTTTCATATATAGTCTGATAGAAATTAGCACAGACAACTATAGCTTTTTACTTGGTGTTGATAATGAACACTAAAGAAGCAGACATAGTTCTGAGGGAGTAATTGATGCTGATATTTTGTGGACGTTATGGGGTGGAGGAGGGGAGAGAGAACGCTCATTACAGTCATTACACATCTCACCTGATAGTCATAAAAAAGAACCGTGTGAACCAATGATTTTCTTTTTAAGTGAGGTGGTTGCAGCACATACCCTCACTAGTAATAAGGAAAATAATTGGTCCTATTAAATTTATAAGCTCTTTTTGTTTATTTGTTTTTGAGACAAGAGCTGGTCTCAAATTTACTATATAGTCCAAGCTGGCTTTGGACTCATAATCTCTCCTTAGATTGAACAGAGACTATGACCAGTAGTCTTGCCAGCATAGAAGGGGGAAATATTTTTATTTAAAGATGTATTTATTTTATGTATATGAGTATACTGTAGTTGTACTGATGGTTGTGAGCCATCATGTGCTTGCTGGGAATTGAACTCAGGACCTCTGCTCGCTCCAGCCCCGCTCTCTCTCTTCGGCTCCATACACTGTAACTGTCTTCAGACGCACCAGAAGAGGGCGTCAGATCTCATTACAGATGGTTGTGATTCACCATGTGGTTGCTGGGATTTGAACTCAAGACCTTCGGAAGAGCAGTCAGTGCTCTTAATCGCTGAGCCATCTCTCCAGCCAAGAAGGGGGAAATCTCATGGAGCCTTACCTCTAGGCAAGTAAGGGGTGCTGAGAATGGGAAAAAAAGTCTTCCCCAGAGAGGATCCCCTTAATTGTCTATCAATGCCAAGTGGTCAGCCCTAAGACCGTTCATACAAGTAACACTAAACAGAGTCAGAAAAGTGTATTTATATATCTATATCTCCGTATAAACTTGTAAAAATTACAATTAAAAAAATCTCTGAATTTGAAAATCTTTAATAGCTATACTTCATCCAAGGGATCAATACATAGAATTTGCAAAGAATTGGATAATTAAATACAAATTAAATAAACTGCCAGTCAATTCATGGGCTATTTTTCCATTTAATAATAATGGGACTCTTGGGAATACTGGAAGACCTCCCACTTTCAATTCTGAAATCAAGAAACAAATCAACCCAATCAATGTTAACGCTGGTACTGATTATCCTTCCTCGCAACACAACAAGAAAACCTCTTTCAAAGCAAGTATTTCATTAACTTTGTTTATTCTAGACTTTTAAAGCGCAGCCACGAGAGTCACCCACACCCAACTCCCTGTAAAGTTTCTGGGAAGTGATAGTGTTGGGTCCTCAGTAGGGAAAACACCTAAAGCTGTCAGAGCTCAAGGATGCAGTTGGGTGGACATGTCTAAGCAACGGTCTCAAATCTTCCATCTGCCTGGGATGGCGACATGTCACCTTCAATTGGAAGTTTACTCTGGAAAGCCATTGAGTCTGTGTTCCAGTGATGACTCTTACAGGCTCTTCTCATAGGCTTTGTTCTTCCAAACCCTGCAGTGTCCTTGGGTAGCCATTTCCATCAGCCCTGCACTCAAATCTTCTACCTACTTTTTATTTTGAACCAGTGTGTTTCACTTGTCTTGAGTAGCTGTAAAACAGGCAGCCTTCTTTTAGTGGTCTTTCCAGATGTCGGGGTATTTTTCCATACAGAGAACTGGATGCAGCTTCCTTTACTTTTTTAGCTCTTTCCCCCAACGACCCCAGCTGCTTCAATAGCACCTCCCATGCTCCTTGGCAACTTCTTCAGTCGGAAAGTACTCCAGAGCTTGGCGTTCGTTAAGAGCTGGAGTCCACCAGGCAAGGCAGGTCCTCACCCACCTCACAGGAGATCTCTTTGTCACGCTCACTTTCCTCTGACCTAGGATTTGCTTGACACTGGCTTGTCTGCTAGAGGACACTGAATTCTTTACAGGTGTGTCTGCTTTGAGCTCATTCAGGTGGTTTGGTTCCTGGTGATCAGTAAAGGTAGTTTTCTTCCCTAGAGGAGAAAAGGGAGGGCCAGCAGAGTTAACCATCACAGACTATAATTACTGGATGTGGAAGGTAGTTCAAGCGTGTAGAGAAGAAGAATTCTCTCTGAAAGGCTTGTGGGATGTTTGAGGCCATTTTTCTAGAGACTATGCCCATGGTCCCAGGCACACCTGCTGTGGGAGTGTTATTCAGTCCCATTTGGCTCAGGACCTCATGGCATAGAAGAGACAGCTTCCCAGAGTCTCTGAAGCCAGGTGATTCAGAACACACTCTTCTGTTCTGAAAGGCATAGATAAAAAGTCCAAACAAAAATAAAAGCCCAGTCTAAGTTGCAAAAATAACCATAGCAAATATTTGTTAAATAGGATTTAAAGTAATATAAGATCTTATTTAATATAATTTATCATAAACATTAAAAAAGATGGCTAGGTAAAAATAATTTTACAGAATGGAGGATAACACTTTGCACAATATTTTAAAATTAAAATATAGCATTTAACCCAAGCTTAATTTAAAAAGCCTGAAGCTGAATTAATTTACAACCTTCATATTAAATATTTTTAATTAGTCTTAGAAATATTCCTCTAAACCAAAACAAACCACACCAAACCTCTAAAACCAGATTTGGGTCATTGAGTTTTAAACTATATTTCTTATTAACATAGCTATGTATTTTTATCTGTAAGAACCCTTAAAATCACAGCTTTTAAAAATATTTCCTTGAACTAATTTTCTTTTGCTCAGTTTTTGTTAAAAATCTTGAAAGTTCCTTTATCTTTGCTACATGTAATGTATTTTGGAAGCCATGCTTATTTTACAATAGGAACAAAGCATATATATATATATATGTGTGTGTGTGTGTGTGTGTGTGTGTGTGTGTGTGTATAAAACATAGACAAATATAAAGTACCTCAAAATACTGATAACTCTGAACCAGATTAAGCCAATGGTTTCCTACATATAATGGTCTATGCAAAGGTTACCTTCAAATTACATATTCATTATCAAAGGCAGGGTTTGTAGCAAACAGAGAACTTTCTGTTTTAAAATCTGTATTTATATTTTTGCTAATAATTTGTTCTTTAAAGTTGTTGTACTATTGGGTTATCATTTATTAGCAGAAGAAAAAAATGCTTAGTTGTCTTTGTCGCAGAAATAGTGTGTTCAAAGATGCATTATGCAGAGATGTCATGAGGTGAATGACCCCTGGTTGGCTATTAGGAGTTGTTACATAAGAGCTGACTGGAGCCGGTTCTGAAAATTAATTGTTTTTCACATACAAAAATCTATGTTGAAACATTGTCTTCTTGTTAACTGATTAACTAGATGTAGTGCCTGCCCATCAACTCATTAACAGGAGTAAAATGATGAGCTCTGCTGTAATGAATGGTGGGATTTTGGTAGAAAAGTTCACCATATATGTAAGCAAACTTCATTAGTATTTTAACATTTACCTCTTTACCATTTAGCAAGAGTTACCAATGTTATTTCCCTCAGAGCAGAGATAAGCATTCAGTGGGCTGTTGCTTTGGATGGACTGTTTTCTTCCCATGACCCCACGAGGGAATAGTGTTGAAAATCCCAAATCTAGCCCTTTCTGACCCAGCTTACTTAGAGCAGCAGTGGATTTAGACACATGGTGCTTTTCCCCTATGTAGATTGGAGCTAGGTCAATTTTCTTATCCCCACTAGCTTTCAGTTTCTTTGAAAGTTGATGGGGTTGAACTAGGACATTCCTAAGTGCCTATGTATGAAACATTCTTGTTTCTAACTCAACTCTGTCCAAAACATAGTGCCCTCTTGGGTGTGCCTGTGTCGAGCTGCATTGCAAGAATTTCAAAATAATCTTGAAACAGCCACATTATCTTCAAGGAGGTTAAAATAAATGGTTTTGGGACAGAACCGCTATACTGAGTACTCAGCCTTTGTTGGCTATGTTACTGGAAGGAGTTCTACAGAGTGTCTCTGAAACACAGCAAGGACTTCTCTATCTTATGTTCACACAGTCACAGGTGATGCTGACTTATGAGTGAAACTGGTCAACAGGTTAGCCAGAGTGATAGGCCAAAGATAATGGGGCCAGTAGCAATACATTAGTGTTACCAATGCTTGCTTTATCTAAGAACATATTCTAAGTTGTACCAGCTATTCGTTTCCTGAAGTATTTGTCAAAACTAAAGAGCTTCATTTTGAAAAAGATTAATGACCATTTAATTTTAAAAAACATTTATTTATAGTGTATGTTTGCCCGTATTGGAGGGAAATGGATGGGTGGGGGCAATTTCTCTCCTGCCATTTAGGTTCAGTCTTAGGCTGTCAGGTTTGATGGCAAATACCTTAATCATGGAACCATCTTGCCATCCCAAAATACCAAATATCTTATAGTATGTGTGCGTGTGTGTGTATGTGTGTGTGTTGTAGTCATGCATGTGCAAGTGTCTCACCCATGTGGGCACATGTTGAGGCTGGAATTTGATGTTGGGATGTCTTTCCTTGATAGCCTTTTCAACTTAGAGACAGGGCCTGGAAGTTTGCTTTTCATATATAGTGCTGTAAATGTTCATGGACTCCTCAGTGTGAATGTTGTACTTCGGTTAGCTGTTTTGTATAGGGAAACGTACATTTGGGTTTTAAATGTTATTTTATCTAGAAAATTGACTCCACAACTTTACATTTCACTAGTAGGCAGGAAATGTCAGACTGCAATATTTAAGGTTCCCCATCTTCAAACTATGGCATTTCTTTATCATATATTGAAAGTAAATGAGTTGTCTCAGAGTAAATGAGCTGCCTTTGTTTTCCCGTAAATGATAACGGCATTCACTCTCAGTTTATCCAAACTCTAGGAGATGCATACTACAGTCTAGCAACTACTTTAAGATTGTGTTAGACAAGTTAGCAAACTCATGTAATTAGAGGTGGAGTATTTAAAATTATTGCAAATTACATGTAGTTAAGTTAGAAAAAGACATTTTCGGAATTCCAGCAATCAGCCGAGGAGTTGGTGAGCTCCAGCTCTCCAGCCTTGGCTATCCGTCTGCAGTTGGCGCCTGTAATTCCCTGTTCACCATGGGGCTGGAGCCCCATGTATTATATCACATGTTTGTTTCTTCACTGTAAGGTTCTGACAGCATCTTCTGGCAATCTTAGTATAAAGTGATTTCAAAATAATATTTATTTTGGAAACAGTTGTTCTTCTCTGCCTGATAAGGGATGAAACTCGGGCATGCTGCTTCCTGTACTTGCTCTGCTTCCAAAGATTCTGTAATTGTAAAGTGAAAAAAAAAAGAGGGGGGGGATTAGTGAAAGTCAGAGAATCTGCATCTCATTTTAGGGATTACGTTTCTAAAGTCAATCTTTGTTCCAAAGGCTTAATTAACAAATATTTGTTGACTGAAGAGTAAAGAGCATCTGCAGCAGGCTTTACTCTGCCACAAAACTCCAACTGCCTAGTAGTTTTTGGAAAAGTATTTAAAAATGGTAGAAATATTTTTTTCCTTTGTAAAAATTTGTAATTTATACAGTTATTTTTAAAAAGTGGACTGTACTTATAATAAACATTTCTTAAATCAATTTGGGTGGTTTTCACTTGGACTTCAACATTTGTGAACTGTTTGGTGTAGCTAGATGCACAAATAAAACATGTGTATCTCATTGGTAAAATTGTGGGCTTGTTCTTTGTTAAATTACCTAATCCATGTATAACTATGAGCACAGTTCCTGGAACTAATAAACACCCACTCGCCGAAGATGTCGTTATTAGCTCTCACTGATTTGATGGAGATCTATGTTGGAAGCACTCGGCTGTTATTGCTGAGTGAGTGGGAGGCCCAGCAGGTATAAACAGTGATCACCGTTAGAGTCCTTCCTTACTCCGTGTCTACTGTCTAACATGCTCCTAGAACACTGTGCCAATAGGATAACGATTCAGGCATTCATATCACACAGATGACCCATGATTTCCCTGCTGTACTTTTTTCTACTTTTGAATTCTTGTTTCCAATCACATTCCAGGTTGCTGTTGAATGTTGATCCTTTTTTAATTAATCATTCCATTCATTTACATCTCAAATGATACCCTCCTTCCTAGATACCCCTCTACAAATCTCCCTCCAACATCTGTCCTCTCCCACTTCCCTTTGCCTCTACGAGGGTGCTCCTCCACCGACCCATTCACTTCCACTTCACCACTCCAGCATCTCCCTAAGCTGGGACATCAAACCTCCACAGGACCAAGGGCCTCCCTTCCCACTGATGTCAGACAAGGCCATCTTCTGCCACATATGTATCTGGAGCCATGGATCCTTCCCTGTACATTCCTTGGTTGGTGGCCTAGTCCCTGGGAGTACTGAGTAGTTCTGCCAGCCGACATTGTTCTTCATATAGGGTTGCAACCCCTCTCCCCTCCTCCAGTCCTTCTGCCAGCCCCTATACCACTGTCCCCGAGCTCAGTCTGATGGTTGGCTCCAAGCATCCACATCTGCATTGGTCAGTTGCTGGCAGAACCTCCCAAGGAACAGCCACACCAGGTTCTTGTTAGCAAGCCCCTCTTGGCAACAGCAACAGTGTCGGGGTTTGGTGTCTGCAGACAGGATGGATCTCCAGGTGGGGCAGTCCTGAAGAAATATTCAGTGATTCTTTGCTCTTGTGGAAGAGGAGTCTTAGGATTCTTGAACAGCAACTTCATCTGCAGCATTTAACAAATTCTTTTTTTTTCATAATTGCTAATGAAGTATAGTACTGACTTTATTGGTAGCACAGGTCTGGAAATAGATAGGAGGCCATAAATGGTACGTTTGTGTGGCTTTTCTAAAAATCATGTGAAGATGAAGAAATAAGAGTTTCCGGCGTTTTGGGTGTTGTCATAATTATTTAAAACAAACAGTTTCACTTACAATATATACAGCAACAGCCAGGAACATAAATTCACAGCAGATTTGCTTATATGCCTCTTAGACAAATAAATTGAGTTTTTATAAAAGGGAAATGTAGAATAATGCATTTTGGAAAGAGAGTTTGTCAGAACAATCCCTCTTACTGTCATGTTAAAACAATAATTTAAATATTATTATTTTTGCCAAAAAAGGATGATAAATTTTTACAGTGTGCATGTGTTTACATACACAGAACACTAAGGAACACAAAAGGAGTTTGACTTTTAAAATGTGCTGTTGCCCGTGTTTTTCATTGTCACTATTAATCACAGGATGTTGTATAAACTCATTGCAATATAACACAGAACAACGCTGATAATTCTGAATTAGTGCTAGGTTGAGATAAAAGCAATAAAATGTCTTGAATAAACATACACATTTATAAATGTAAGCATCTTTTAATTAAAAATTTAAGTAAATCTAGTGAAAACTGTAAAACCTACTGACAGTTTTTGCTTGAATCTAGGACTCTAAATTTCTTTAATTTGTACTTAAAAGGTCATTTTCCTTCCATTCATCTCTCTTTCATTTCATCTCCTCCTCTTCTTTCCCTTCCTTCCTTTCCTTCCTCCTTGCTTTCTTGTTTTTTTTTCTCTCCTCTCTCTATTAGTGGCTCTCCTCTTTCTCCCCCTTCTTTTGCCTGTTTTGTATGCACATGTGTATGCCATGTACACATATTAGAATGTCTCATCTGGGTAGTGAATGTGCTGTACATTCAGGTGCTTTTGTGGACACAGAGGAAGACCCCTGATGTCTTCCTATTGCTCTCCACTTTACTTGTGGAGGCAGGATTCCTTGCTGAACTCAGAGCTTGCCAGTTTAAATAGTCCACCTAGCAAACTAGCTAGGGGTGGGGCTGGAGGGATTGTTTTCTAAGAGCTGTGATTTCCACACCTGCTGAATATGAATTCTGGTTCTCACAATCGTATGCCAATGACTTTGTCCCCTGAGCTTCCTCTCCAACTCTTCGCTGCTTCTGCTTTATCGTGTGTGTAGTTTCTGTGGCCACAGGTTATACTGCACGTGTAGAGGTCAGAGAACAACTCTAGAGTCTGTGGCGACTGTTCTCCTCCCCCTTCCCGTGGATGCTAGGGATTGAGCGCAGGTTTCCGGTTGGTGTCATCGGGCAGGAAGCACATTGACTCACTGGACCACCTGCTTTCCTTTTTATCTCTTTTCTTCATTCCTTCCATTTTCTCCCCATTGTCTCCCTTCCTTTCCTTTTCCTTCTCTTCTTCCTCCTCCATCCCTTGTATTTTGAGACAGTGTCTTACTCTGGAGCCCAAGTGGGCCTCAAATTTGAAATTCTCCTGCCTCAGCCTCCTTAGTGTAGGATCATGAGTATGTGACAACAATGTGCCCGATTTTTCTTTTTCTTTTCTTTAGAGCAGTTATAAGGTGATTTTCTCCTACTTACGATTCAGAGAGCAAGGCAGGACTGGTAGCAGAGCCCTCTTATCTAAGTAGATAGCCTAAGCCTAGGATCAGCATGACTTCTGTTTCAACTTAATTCCTGGTCTTTCTGCCTTACCCTGCACAGCAGAAGAAGCCCATTGCCACCAGAAGTGAGAGGATCAGTTGGGGAGAGTAGAGTAGTTCTTCTGAGCAGGATTGGCCTCACGGCCTCAGAGAAACCTTTTCAGGTTGGCTTGGACCTTGAGTGCTGGGTCATTCTCCTGCATCCCAAAGTGAGAGACAGACCCTGCAGACCTTCAGTTGCTATGCTTACACCTGTCACTCACTATCTCACCCTGTGGCACTAAGGTCCTTCCAAATGTGTACTGTCTCTTCCTAGTTGGAAGGGCTAGGAAGAGAGCGACGGAAGAGCATTCTAACCTTCTGCCTGTGACCAACAAAATACCGGTGTTTCTTAATGTATTCATTTCATTTTATAATACTGTGAGCTAATGCTTCATACCTTGTTTTCCCCAGTTATCAAGACAACTTGTAACTCCTCTTAATAAACTCTGTGGAATACCTTCTTTCAGGGAATCCAGGAAAACAAGACTGTTGCCCTCAGATTTCCTTTTAAGCATTAATCAATGCTATTTTCCCTCCCCACATCTTTTCTAAAGAGCATAGTATATTTAATATTATACATTTATTTTTGTGACTTTTGGGGATCAAAGGGAGCTTTTAGACTCATATTAAAGATAAACCATGTAATAAAAAAAAGTGAAACAAGATTAGTTGTTTATCCTCTTTTCAATTGTATAGCTTTGTTTATGTATTCTCTTCTTGACGCTATTCAGACAAGAAAATCCTGCTTTGTTCTTGTTGCTCTTGAATGATTTCTCCTGTGCCCTAGATTCTGGAATCAAATTTATTTTCTGCTTTAGATATATAAAGAGATATCTCTCAAGTCTTGGAATGTATTATTATTTCTCAGGGCAACAAATCTAAGAATGTGACAGAGAGCTCAAAATAACTAAATTAACTTGCTGAGTCTCTGACATATTTATGAAATTTACCACTTAAACAATACACAACCACAACTTTTTAAAGTTTTAATCAGGGTGATTTTTTTAGGGCAGAGAATATCAAGAGAAGGATATGTAGAAGAGAATCCTTCATATTTTATTGATTTCAGAGGTTTACAATTTGTTCTTTATAGTGCTAAAAGTTAGATGGAAGCATTGATTTGTTATATCTGACCATAGAATTATATTGAGACTCTTAAGTATCAAGAAGATAGACTGTCTTCAATATATCTTAAAAATAAGACAGTTACTCTTAGTTATGGTCCCTATAGCTGGAACAAAGTACCATAACCATAATAACTTGTAGAGTAAAGGCTTTATTTCACTCCCATGTCCACATTATGGTCCATCATCAAGGAATTCAGGGTAGGAACTCCAATCAGGGCAGGAATCTGATGGCAGGAGCTAATGCAGAGACCATGGAGGAATGCTCTTTATGGCTTTTTCCTCATGGCTTTCTTAGCCTGCTTTCTTATAGAACTCAGGAACACCAGTCCTGGTGTGGCATTGCCCGTAGTAAGCTGTGCCCCCCTACCTCAATCATCAATAAAAAAAATGAACCACAAGCTTATTCAAAGGATCAACTAGTGGGGACATTTTCTCATGAGTCATGTTCTAAAATATATTTAGCTTGTGTTAAGTTGACATAAATCTAGTCAGCATATTCGCCAACTTTCATTTGCACATCAATAGGTGCAAAAGTATTTAAAGAATCTTTGGCTTCTTTTGGAGATTCAATTTCTCTTGCCTCTGTCCACACACATGAATATGTATATTTACATAGATGTGTAAACACACACACACACACAGGAGGGGGTGATATTGTTTTGTATCTTTTTGGTATCTCAGCTTCTACTTGCATGGACAGCCTCAATTTGCCTAGACTAATTATCTCTTAAATGCCTTGCTCTCTGCTCTACAGATCAAATGCCCAACCTATTTGATAATTACAAAGTAGATTCCAGACTTTATATCTTTAAGACAGCTCGAGTCAATAACAGAAGTGTGATCATTGCTTTGGGGAGATGCTGTTTCATCTGTGGAGACAGACAGATGAAAAGTCATTCTTTTTTTTTTTTTAAACTTTTATTGCATTATGATGAGAAAAGTTACATGATTTCAATTTATCT
>NW_022196897.1:70065929-70076440 GCF_008632895.1 Mastomys coucha | reverse complement strand
TGAGAAGTGATTTTATATCTGAATCTTGCTTTTCCAGTGTAATGTTGTGTCCAGGACTTGCTATGGTGAGAGTATTGGGTTCTGATGATGCCAAATGACCTTGGTTTGTGTTGTTTATTTTCTTATGCTTGCCCCCTGCCATCTGGCTATCTCTAGTGCTACCTGCTCTTGCTAAATCTGACTGGAGCCTGTCCTTCCTATGTTCCTGGTTGTGTCACAACTCCTCAGAGTCAAGCTGTCTCTGTGATCCTGTGATTCTGGGATCCTGTGATCCTGGGCTTGTTAGAGAACCTGGGAGTGGTGCTTCCTCTGTGTGTTGTGGCACTGGCTGCGGAGCTTGTGCCCAAGGTCTGCTCAGGACACCAGCCCAGACAGACCAGAAGGAACCAGAACCACTGGGCTGGACGGTGTTCCTGTGTGTCTGGTCCTGCTGGTCCCAGTTACTCCTGGTGTTGACACAGAAGTTGGTTCCTCCTCATTTCTGATCCTGGGCATGTCAGAGCTCCTGGGAGTGGAGCTTCCTTTGGGTGTTGTGGGATTGGCTTCAGAACTTGCGCCAAGGTCTGCTCAGGACACCAGCCCAGAGAGACCACCAATTTAACAGTCTTATGTAGATGCTTGTCTATAGCAATACTCTGATCCTGTGCGTGTTAGAGTGCCTGGGAGTGGAGCTTCCTCTTTGTATTGTGGGACTGGCTGTGGAGCTAGCACCCAAGGTCTTCTCAGGGCACCTCTGTTCCTGGGCATAAGTGCACCTGAGAGTGGAGCTTCCTCTGGGTGTTGTGGGACTGGCTGTGGAGCTAGCACCCAAGGTTTGCTCAGAGCACTGGCTGGTCCAGACAGACTGGAAGGAACCTGACTCATCTCTACTCTTAAAAATGTACTTTAAGCTCTCTGGGATGTAATGTTGATGGAAATTAAAGATTATAAGAGGTTTCTAGTACTCAGCTAGTGCTACCATAACAAAAATGCTATAGATTGGAACTCCAATAAGAAATGTGCTTTTCCAGAGACTGGTGAAGAAGTCCAAATTAAGCTGTGAGAAGCTTTGGTTTCTCCTAAGGTATTTCTTCTGGGTTTGTGGATGTCCCTCTTGTGTGCTCATGCTCCTCCCCCCTCCCTCATATAGGCACACTCTTTCTTCTTATAAGGACATTAGCCATTACCTCCTTTTCTTAAAAAACATAAAAGAACACTTAACAAGGCAATATTTACTCCTTCTCATCTTCTGACATTGGGTCTGTGGGTTGCTCCTCTACTGTCGCCCTGTTGCTGTCTGAACTGGTGTTACTGTCACCGGTCCCTTCCACCTCCATGCTGTCAACCCCCTCCTGCTCACTCTCCTTGTCCTCAGGAGTAGGTGTGCCTTCTTCACCATTCTTCTGGCTCTCTGCCATGTCTTCAAGGTGTGTCTCCTCTGTCTCCATTGGGATGTTCTCCTCATCAACAAAAACGTTTCAAAACCGAATTATGCTGACAGTGCAGACACTTCTTGAAATGTACCTTTGAAATGGGTAAATTTTACTATATACAGCATATACCTCTATAGAATTTTTAAACATGTGTCAAAAGTAAAACCCTTGTTAGAAAGTCAGATAAAAGTCTTTAAATTTGGGAGAAAAAGTCATCTAAAAAGGCCTTTTGCTAATATAATCCACTAAGCAATCTTATAAATCATGAAGTATCTGAAAACATATTTATTTTGAGTTAAGTATAGTTACACACTCAAACACATTCACACTATGATTTTACAATACAATTAATTAACTTTCCGTAGCTAATGGAAAAACTTATTCAGATTAGAAACCACATTAAATAAATACTATTGCAAGTGGACAATGCTGAACACACAGTAATCTGTTCATACTTAAAGAGGGTAGTTTGAGAAAAACTATTGTAGATGTGAGAATCATCCAAAGTTAAAATATATAACAATGAAAGATATTTGTTATAAAGACTCAAAGAACCCATTTTGAAGGTTCTCAAATACAGTGCACATGATGTATATCTAATGCTGCAAACTTGTTCTGCATTGTTGATCATAAATTGGATTGCTTAAGTAATTAAACTGTGAGCTTTTGAAGGTCAAATACATTGTTTCTCTGGCATGTTTTACTTGTACTGTTCTGTACATATTTAATAATGGCAGAGTTCTGGGCCAAATTCTTAAAGTAATTCAATTATAGCAAATGATAATACTCAACTAAGAGAGTCATTAATCACTTGTAATCTATCTCTTGCAGGCATAGGACTCTTTTCAAGGCATAAACTTGGTAATGATTTAGTTTTAGGCAACACTATACAAATATGTTTAGTCTTAATAATTCATGAAATGAATAAGTACTAAATTATTGAATGAGTTTGATCAGATTTATTGACTAGAGAAAATCAGCACGGATGAACATATTTTAACGTGAGACTTTAAAGTTTATGGTATGTTAAATATTTGGATTGAATAATTTTTTATTCACTTGTAGGATTTGTAGGCCATTGCAGACGGCTGTTGGTGATGAGATGTTCTCTGCCACTCCCACATCACTGGTGACATGTTCATAGCAGTGGGAGCTCTCCATAGTCACAGGTTTTATGTGATGCTATTCATTATTATAATAACTACATTATTTATCCATTTCATAACACCATCTTGAATTTTCCTTTTCACTATTTTTCAGGTTTAATTTTTGGAGTCAAGAAAGTGTCATTTTTAGTAATTATCTTTAGTTACTTACTGCACTGGCTTGACATGTTCTGTCCTTCACTACCAAAATGCCTGGAATGTATCCATGAACACTTAAAGAAACCTCAGAGAGGACACCAAAATGTGTAAAGATCACCTTAAGGAGTGAAAACAGGAAGACTTCCTCTTGGAACATTTTGAATAAGATTGAATAAGATTTTGAATAAGATTCTCTTTTAAATTTTCCACATCTCTTCCTGTGTCTTCTATCTGTCTGTAGTTTGTAGTTACTGTCTGTACTCTGGTGTGTGTGTGTGTATGTGTGTGTATGTCTGTCATGTCCATTCCTCTTGCCTACTTGATGTGTTGGCCTTTGTCTTGTGCTTGCTCCTAACAAAAGGTTTTTCTATGCATTTATTTAATAGCACAGAAAATATAGCACTGGAAAGGAACAAGGGAGTTTTTATTATTTTTTTTAAAGAATTTTTTATTACATTTTATTTATTTGTGTGTGTATGGATATGGATATGGATATACACATGCCTTGGTATGTATGGAGGTCAGAGGACAACTTTGGGAGTTGGTTCTCTTTTTTCCACCATGTGGGTCAAGAATTGACCTCAGGTTATCAGCTTGCCTGCAAGTGTCTTCACCCACTGAACTATCTACAAGGGAGTTTTTAAACAGCTGTCTTTGATAGAGTTTTACAAGGGAAGAAGTTACTTTACTGACCCTAACTGATCCAGAGTAGTACTCAAACCCTTTACTAGATGTCACTCACACATATTATGATACTTATAATGTTTATGGGATACTTGTTTTGTTTAACGGTGCTTTTATTCTGTTGACTGCCTTCAGCAAATGGTTACTACAATACATACATAGATTGTCCTGGGTTGTACATAACTTAAGATTAAACTTTACATTTAGCTTACATTGCAATGCTGACTGCATGGGAAATCCAAGGCATAGTAAAGTTGGTTTCATTGTGTTCTTAAAGGCAGATTAAGCCTAAACAGGTTGAGTTCACATTAGGACAGCAAGTTGTGTATATAGTCTCAAGTGATCAAAAGTCACACGTACTATTGACTTGGTGGCATGGTCAGGCAAAAGAAGTTCATTTACTTTGAAGATAAGAGATAATTTTAGAAAAATATGTCATTACAATGATGTTTGGAGATATGAATAGCATGAGGATTGGTGTCTATATAGAAAGATAACTGCCTGATTAGGTGTTGATAGATGGCTGGTCAAGATGATTTTATACTTTCATCATCTGCTTACAAATATTTGGCCTATTACAGACTACAAAGAAGCCTTCATCATCAGAGAGAAAATTCTCTAAACAAGCATATTGGAATGAAAGGTCATTCAATTGAAAATGAAGAGATAGTTTACTATGTAAGTTTCTAAAAATAAAGGCTAAGTAGCAAGGACTGCTCAAAGAGGGTGCATGAGTCTCCCTGGGAAGGGGAAATGGAATAAATTGCTCAGGGAGACTGGGGACCAGTGGGGATGGGAGAAGGATCAGGTGGGAGGAGGATGGAGTACCGGGAGAGACAATTTGAATTGGGGCATTTCTGGAATGAGCTAGAAGCCTGGTGCAATGGAAACTCCCAGGAATCTACAAGGGTGACCCTAGCTAGGACTGCTAGTGATAGGGGATATGGAATCTGAATTGGCCATCTCCTGTAATCAGGTAAGATTTCTAGTGGAAGGATTGGGACATCAGCCCAGCCACAAAACTTTTGATCTATAATTTGTTCTGCTTGCATTATATATTGAGATAAAGGTGGCAAGGAAATTGAGGGTAGAGCTAGAGACTCATGCTATGAGAGGGAGCCCACCCTGGACACTGCCTGGAGGGTTGGGAACCAGAGGCTGGATAGCCCAGAGATCTAGGATAGAACCAAATACAACTAGGAAAAAAAAGTCTCCAACATACTTTTTACTGATATTCTGCTATACTCACATATAAGAGCCTAGCATAACTGTCATTAGAGAGGCTTCCTCCAGCAACTGATAAAGACAAATGCAGAGACCCACAGCTAAGCATCAGGGGAAGTTCAGAGACCCACAGTTAAATATCAGGGGAAGTTCAGGGAATCCCGTGGAAGAGGGAGAGGAAGGATGTTAGGAGCCAGAGCAGTCAAGGACACCATAAGAAATTCCACATAATCAACTAACTTGGGTTCATAGGGCCTCACTGAGACTGAACTGACAGTCAGGGAGCCTACATGGTTTTGATCTAGGCCCTCTGTATATACATTATAGCTGTGTAACTTGGTCTCCTTGTGAAATTTTTTACAGTGGGAGCATGGAGCAGTCACTGACTATTTTAGAGGGGAAAACTCTAAAATGCAGGTTAAATTTGACTGTTAAAGAAAAAATTAGCTGGGCAGTGAAGGCAGACAACTTTAATTCTAGTACTTGGGAAGTAAAGGCAGGTAGATCTTTGTGAGTTTGAGCCTGGCCTATAGAGAGAGTTCTATAACAGCCAGGGTTACACAGAGAAACCCTTTCTCAAAAACCCCAAACCAACCAACCAACCAACCAACCAACCAAACAAACAAACAAAAAACAAAAAAACCTACCACTAACAAAACAAAAATAAGGAAAAAATTAAAAAAAATAAATTGAGTTAAAAAGTATGCATCCTGAGCAATGAAACTGGAAAATAGCAATAGGAGTAAAAACACAGGATATGGAAATAGTAGTAGACATGGTGAGGTCAAATCTAGGGGCTCTGTGATGATGGTAAGTCCAGCTCATCTTTTCTAGAAATCAGACAGCATAGAGAAACTTGAAGGAAGATTTGGTCCTTATTGGTTGACTGTAGAAGATATTTGAAGGTGGCTGTAGAGATGGCTAAGTGAGTAAAGATGCCTGCTACTGAGTTGAGCATCTGAACTTGATCTTAGGTCAAAGGAGAGTGCCTGCTTCCCCTAGTTGTGCTCTCTGATCTCTACACACATGATGTGATCCATATGCTCCCCACCCCCATGTGTGAGTGCACACACATACGATAAATAAATATTAAAAAAAACATATTTGAAGAACTTTCACAGTAGAAAGGACACCAAAGGGCCAAGAAAAACATAGATAAAAGACTCAAACATGAAATCAGGCAAGCCACGTCAGCTGTGTGCTTGTGAAGGCGCACACTTTCAGAACAGGGTTAGTTTTTCTACCCTGCAGCCAATGTGCTATGTAAATACAAGAGTCCGCATGAAGTCTTTTGTAGAAATCAGTGCTGGAGATGAGCAAATTCTCCAGCAGCCAGTAATCCAGCAGTCAGAGTAACAGAAGTCCTGAAAAAGTGAAAATGTGATGCACACAGGGTAAAGAAGCAGAAAAAGTATGTGTGGATCTGTAGATCTCATAAATGATTTTTAGAGCATTACACATGATGATGCTTTGGTTGTTGCTACTCTAGCTCTCAATACAGACCACCTCTCCTATAGTCACCTAGATGTACAGAACCTATTCCTTCCATGGGAACCAACAACTCTGCCTTGCACTAGTTAAACATCTCACTACTCAGTTCAGTTGTGGGACTAACTTTCTGGAAATTTCATAAGACACCAGAGGTTAAGGTCACTGTCTCACAAGACTGTTTGCAGTTTGTGACACCAGCCACAAGCTGTAGGTTCTCATATACTCTCATGACTGATTGTAAATCATGGATTCCCATAGCATCCACAGAATGCTGTTAATTTGTGCCAGGGTGTCAGAGAGCTTAGGAAAATGCTTTGCCTATGTTAGTTTATTTGTCTATCATAAAGGACATGGGTGAACATTCAGATAACACTTTAATGGCATCTTCCTCATCACATTCCTGGGGTACCCACATGTTCATCTATATGTAAACTCATCAAAACTGACTGGACAATGGTGGCCAACTCAAACTCTGTATTCTGCTGCCTGGAGGATGAGATGTGGGCTGACATTTTAGTCACAGTTTGATACTTTGTGTGTATGTTGGCCATTCTGAAACTTTGCACGGGCCTCCACCTACCAGTCACTATCACAGAAGAAACCTGAGGACTGTACGAGTTCAATTTCATTCAGATCAAATAAATATTTCATGACAGTGCTGCTATCATTTCTTTCTTAGGCTTTCTTGAGTCTATATGATCTGGAACCTAGAGACAAACATGTGGGAGCAAGAAGGACAAGGGCTGAATCTCAGAGAGTAGAATGTGAAGCCAGGCCTTCCAACAAACATGGAGGATTGGGGCAGGACCATACTTCAGAAATATAAAGAGAATTCGGGCACCAAAGTGTTTCCAGTGGCAATATTTAATTGAGCATCAAACTTGGATGCCTAAACAATAAAAGACATTAAGACTCCCTCCCCATCAGAGCCTGAAATTAATGCCCTCCTATTATCCTTATCTATTTGCCACCTAAACCAAGACTTAATGATGAAAACTCTGTTACAGCACAAGAGTTTGTATGAGATTTGTAAATGCTACAGTGTTTATTTGGCAATTAGATTACGTTTTTTCTTTTTTCTTTTTCTCCTTTTCTTTAACTTTCAACTTTCTATCAGTAAGCTAATTATGACTCAGTGTTATTATTTGTGTCTTGATACCAACTTTCATCAGTTTGAAGACTTTGAATGTTTATTTTCCATTTATCCAAAGTAATTGATTATGGAAAATGAGTTAGATTATTGCTTCAGTTGTGTAGAAAATAATGTAACACTCACATTTTAAGAAAGAACTGAAAAGAAAATCTGTACACTTGCACTGGCTTTCTTTTTTCCCTCCCCTGGATCCTCTTGCAGAAAGTGGGAATGTGACAGAGTCTCTTTGTAGAAAGTAGTGTTTCTTTTCTTTTTTTTAAAAATATTTTTTGGATATTTTCTTTATTTACATTTCAAATGTTATCCCCTTTCCCAGTTTCCCTCCCTCCCTATTACCCACCTTATCATATACTCCCTCCCCCTGCTTCTATGAGGGTGTTTCTCCACCCACTCACCCACTCCCATCTCCCCACCCTTGATTCCTCTACACTGGAGCATCTATTGGGCACCTATTGAGACTTCATAGGACCAAGGAGCTCTCCTTCCATTGGTGCATGACAAGGCCATCCTCTGCTACATATGCAGCTGGAGCCATGTGCACTCCTTTGTTGATGGCTTAGTCCCAGGGATCAGAAGTCCCTGATGGGAGTTCTGGGGGAGAGGGGGAGTGTGGCTCATTGGTTGATATTGCTGTTTTTCCTTTTCTTAAGCAGTACAATACTAAATAAAATGTGAGGTTCCTATCAAATCAACAACCTAGTATCCAGTGTATAACATAAAAATCAAACAAAGGTTTATAAGTCAAAAACCTTTAGACACAGGAAATACTTTAATCCTACTTCTTCATTATATGGGATCAATAATGTTAAAAATCAATTTGTTATTGCGCTGTCTTTCAAAAGAATGCAGAAGCTTAGTAAAACCTGGTGTGGTAGTATATGCCTGTAATGTAAGGTGAGCAAGAAGGTCTCCTGGTGAAAGCCAACTTGGGATATACAGACTCTTTCAAAAGGGTGAAGGGCTCTTCTGGGATATAAAGACTGTCTCAAAAGGGTGAAGGGCTAGTTCAATTGTGCTTCACTTTTCCTCCAGTCCCTCCATTCAGACCCTATGTCACATATATTTTCTTTTCTTTTTTTGACTTTATTCATAGAAAGAGGGCAAAGTGCCTGGAAATTCTGATTAAATGATGCTCTCAGCCTATTTAGTTCTTGAGACCTATTTGGAGGTTGCATTTTAGATATCCTGCACATCAGATGTTTATATTACAATTCATAACAGTAGCAAAATTACAGTTATAGAGTAGCAGTAAAATAATTTTATGGATGAGGAACTGTATTAAAGGGTTGCAGTGTTAGGAAGGTTGAGGGACACAGGCTTATTGATTTATTCTCATAGTTAAAATTATTAAATACCAAAAATGATTTGAACAAGGTAAATGGGTTTCTAAATTTGTATGTTTTTTTTCTTTTTAATTAACTTAAAAAAAGGACAGTGAGTGATTTTCCTCTTTTTAAATAATAGATTGAATTTTTAGCTTTTAAAAATCTTTCATTTCTGCTTTTCTTTGTTCTTTATTTTTTCTTGGTAATAACAACTTCTAACAACCTGTTTTCTGGGCATTTACTTCTCATTCATGTGAATACTCATGGACTCTGAAATCAAATGTCATGAACTTCATTTTTTTTAAATGCTCCTATGAAAATGGGTGAACAATGATTATGTTAAATACTTTTATTATGTTTTCTTTGAGGAAGAATTATGGAGTTCTGTGTAGTGATTCAGTAATCTCAGTGACATTCTGTTACTCACTGAGAGTATGGCCTCATGTTTATGCATTATTGTCCTTGCCTGGAGGGAGTGGTCCTGCCTGTAAGGTTTTTCTATTTTTATAGTTCAACATGATAGAAGAGGAAAGGCTAAGAACAATCAAATCTTGTTGCCTTCAGACAAAACTCAAACACAATGTAAAATCAGAAATATCAAATTTTCATGAAGCTTTTAGTTACCTTTAGGGCTTGCAGGAGAAGCTAAGGCGTTTTAGTTAAAATGCCTGTTTCAGATCCATATGTAACATGCTAAAGAGACATAAAAAAATATAAAGAACTCCAGCTTCTTTAATTGCACAATAAAACACAATCTGATGCATTCATTTTAGTTGCTTTTGTCCAGTGGGGAAAAAAAAACTTAAGTCATTTTGCTAAGTAAGAAGCAACAACTTGGAGCCAGGGACCTGAGGTTCACTTACACAGAAAGAAAGAAACAAGAGCAGCTATTGCTACTGTGAACACATTGTGTTCACATTGGAGAGAAATGGCTCCCAGGCACTTAAGAAGGATATTACTGACATTCAAAACCAGCAAGAGACTCATTTATCTTTTAAAAGAATGTGCATAGACCTCAAAGAGACAGAGAAATAATTTATTTTATGTTTTCTTTAAAAATAAAACCTAAGGAGAACCAGCCCCACAACACCCAGAGGAAGCTCCACTCCCAGGTGCTCTAACATGCCCAGGATCAGAGTTGAGGAGGACACATCTGTCCCATCACTGGGAGTAACTGGGACCAGCGGGACCCAGGCACACAGGAACTCGGCCAGCCTAGTGGCACTGGTTCCTTCCAGTCTGTCTGGTCAGTGTCCTAAGCAGATTTTGGGCCCAAATTTTGCAGCCAGTCCCACAGCATCCAGAGGTGGCTCCCCTCCCAGGCACTCTGAAACTTCAAGGATAAGAGAGAGGATCAGAGGTGAGGAGGACACATCTGTTTCAACACTGGGAGCAGCTGGGAACTGCAGGACCCAGGCACATAGGAACTCCACCAGCCCAGTAGCATTTGCTCCTTCCAATCTGTCTAGGCTGGTGCCCTGAGCAGACTGTGGACACTAACTCAGCCAGTACCACAACACACAGAGGAAGCTCCACTTCCAAGCACTCTAACAAGCCCAGGATCACAAGATCACAGAATCACAGGATCACAGAGACAGCTTGACTCTGAGGAATGATGACAAAACCAGGAACATAGGAAGGACAGGCTCCAGTCAGATTTAGCAAGGGCAGGTAGCACTAGAGATAACCAGATGACGGGGGCAAGAATAAGAAAATAAACAACACAAACCAAGGTTACTTGGCGTCATCAGAACCCAATTCTCCCACCATAGCAAGTCCAGGACATAACATCACACCAGAAAAGCAAGATTCAGATATAAAATCACTTCTCATTGTGATGATACAGAACATTAAGAAAGACATAAATAACTCCCTCAAAGAAATACAGAACACAGGTAAACAGCTAGAAGCCCTTAAA
>NW_022196897.1:70022506-70064947 GCF_008632895.1 Mastomys coucha | reverse complement strand
TAAGGAGCAAAACTACACCCTAGAAGAAGCAAGAAAGTAATCTTTCAACAAACCCACACAAACCTAACCACCTCTAACAACAAAAACAACAGGAAGTAACAATTACTTTTTCTTAATCTAAATATAAAAATTAATATTACCAACATATCCTAATCGATTGAAATCCAAAAATATGAGAAATTAGAAATTTGTTGGCTGTCATCCAATGGTCTCTCTAATTTGGTAATTGGAGAAATAGGTCCAGTATTGTACAATCCATGTATACTTTCTGCTTGTTTGTACCTGATAATGTCTTGCTGTGTACCACATAATGGTCTTAAGATCATGCTTCTCCTATCTCAGCCTCTCTATTAGTAGTATTGTTTATTTCATGTTTTTACACTATACTATGATTTCAGAACAGCTTACATATTTCAAAAGTATTTATAGAGCCAAAAGAAACATAAACAATTGGGAGGTGGCTTGTAAGACAACAACAAAGAGTGAGACTGAATGCTTTGCTTGACGTCTGCAACTATTGTATCAAGTTTGAAGAAGAGGACTTCCTAAGTTACTCTTTCTCTGAGATGAATGCTTTTCCAAATTATCACAGCTAATGAACTAGATTCTTACCCTCACCTAATGTCTGTGCCACCTTCCAAGCAGAACCATTGTTCATTGAAACAGTTGGTGAATGACTTTATGGATAGACCATCTTAATGCACACACCATTTCTTAAATGAATGTAACCTGTTCTCTGTGGGTTGAGAATGAAGTCACTCACTCAAGTCAAATAGCTTTGACGATAACAAGAAGTCTGTATCCAAAACTCTTGCCTACAATTCATTTCTTGGCACAGCAGAACTGTCAACTCTTTGCTTAGCTAAGATGAAGGTAAAATCCTTCGGTGATGTGAGGGTCATTGAAGTACACCCTTATTACAATGAAGTCCAATGTCTAAAAATTGTTCTTATTTTGGGATTTTACCACAGTAAGAGCCAAAATTTTAAGTACTACTAAACACAGAGCAAACAGACAAACAATCAAAAAGATTTTATATATTTTTGTTCATTTAAAAAAATACTAGTAGTGATATATTATTTTAAAATATACAGTTAATATGTTTGGAATTATTTAAAATTTATATTGAGAAAAATGTATGTATTTTCAGTATTGTTGTAGACAAGCATCTACATGAGACTGTTTTATATCAAATAACTTTTGTAATACTCATTTTTATTGTTGTAATATTTTGTAAATTTTGAAGAATATGACAAAAAAGGTATTATAGGTATTGAAAGGGGGTCTCTGAGAGGGGTTGGGGTACAAAAGGGAAACAAGAATGTGAGTTTATTCTATTTACTTAAAATATGTTTTTAAATGTTAACAAATTCAGATAAATTGAAATCATGTATCTTTTTTCATCATAATGGAATAAAACTTAAATCAATTTAAAAAAACCTAAGGAGAAGGTGGGAGCATGTAAGCTCTTCCTTTTTCATAGCATGGGAGATTTAAAAACAATTTTACCTATCACTAGTGCATGTGTGTGTGTGTGTGTGTGTGTGTATCACAGTGCATTTGTGGAAGTCAGATGACAGTTTTATGGAGTTGATTCTCTTTCCACTTTCACTTGGTTTCTGGATCAAACTTGGGTCCTCAGGCATGCATCTTAAGTATCCTTACTGCTGAGACATCTTGATGCACCACTCTCCTGTGGAACATTGTAAATTTATATGTTGGGGGTTTTTATTGACTCCTTTAATCCAGAATGAATGGCATCTCCTGAGGTTCTTTTTCATCTTTAGGTTATTGACAGTTCAAATTTGGTTAATCCATGTATCACAAACAGGTAATATTCTGTGGCATTCCTTATCTGAAGGTTTCCCGCTCGATAGCATCATTCAGAAGTTTAGGGTTCCTGACACTTGTCTTTAGAGAGTTAATCTGTTTACTACTTCCCAGTATTTCAGGATGTAAAATACTCTCCTATGGTCAGAGTTAGAATGCAAGTTCCATATTTTGAACAATAATTACAGTCTTGATGTTCCAGCTCCTGGTTTTACAAGCTGCTTTTTATAAAGAAGAGTGACTTTCCTACAGTCCCAAATGTCTAGTTGTTTGACATTTTGATGTTAAATTTGGCTACTTCTGAAGGATAGCTAGACCAAGGACTGATTATTGATACTGAACATAGAGAACTTTCTTTTCTATGTCCCTGTGTTTTCAGAGACAGGACTTTTTTTTTCCCTCTTGGTAGAGTTGGCACCTTTCACTTTTAGATCTTGTAGATCTTCAAAGGTAGCCAACTGAGTTTTGTTCCAGGGTTTTTAGGATAAAAGTCACAGTTCTGGGAGTCCTAATAATGAAAATTGGCTCAGCAAATCATAACATCAGTTAAGGAAACCAATAGTAGAGAAAAGAAAAGAAAGGATTTAAATGAAGTGATTGTGTTGGGAAGAACAGATAATAAGCTTTGGTGGTGGAAGTCCATCTTTGGGATGCTGCAATAAGATCTTAGGTCTAAATAGAAGAATAATTAGGGTGGAAAACAATAGTTACGCATAATTAAGCAATCTTGTTCACAGGGAGGTCTGGTTAATCACCTCAGCTATGGTTCTACAAGAGAGTTCAAAACAAGTCTCAGAGGAGACAGGAAATCTCCCATGAGATGTTCGCTTTGGAGTGACTTCATCACAGCATGATCTATCTGTGAAGATCTACTGGATCTGGAATTCAGGGAGATAGATGTGTTACTAGTGTGTGAGATAATGCCCCAGCCTTCAGGTCAAGCTGATGCAGTTATGGATGCCTCCCAAGCAAAGTATGAAATAGAGACCAGAAGAAAGTTAGAGAAGCTTTCAAGAAGGACAAATAATAACACCAATCACAACTACAAGGGTATCAAAGGCAGTAAAGTGGAAAAAAAGTCAAAGGGTCAGTTTACTCAGTCTTAGGTTCTTCTTAGTTTTTATTGAAGGTTAAGGTGGAATCAGAAAAGCTAAAAACTTTAGGTACAGAAATGTGCCCAGAAGCAAGAGGTGAGAGCAAATAGGTAAAGAGCAACAGGGTTTCTTTCTTTCTTTCTTTCTTTCTTTCTTTCTTTCTTTCTTTCTTTCTTTCTTTCTTTCTTTCTTTCTTTTTTTAAAATAAGGATAATATTTAATTGGCTTACAGATTCAGAGGTTCATTCCATTATCACCAAGGTGGGAACCTGGCAGCAGCCAGGCAGGCATGGCACAGAAGCAGCTGAGAGTTCTGCATCTTGTTCAGAAGGCAGACAGGCAGGCAGGCAGAAGACTGGATTTTAGGCAGTGTTTCTTTTGGAACTTCTCATTTCTGAATGTTTTACAGAAGAAGTGCTGCCCACCCTGGAAGAGAGTCTTCTCTCTTCAGGTGATCCTTCTGGGAAATACCTTTACAGACTCTGAGGACAGATTCATTCAAGTTGTCAAGCAAGATTAATTGTCATTAAAAAAGCTGAGGTAGGGTAGGCAGTATAACCTTTAGGCAGGCACCTGTGGAGTGACTACAAAGTCTAGGTGCCAGTTAAGCAAGAATCTTTGCCTTCAGACAAAGGGGATAGACACAAAATGAAGAGCAAGGACACTGTTTTTAGTTACTTTGTAGACTTGTTTCATGATGTTTCCCAAGGAGATATGAACAAATGTATTTGCAACAGAAATAGAACATTAATGTCAGACAAAAGAAACTATTAAGACTTGCTTGACCTCTGATTTAAAAGTGTTCTTTTCCATTCTCCTTCTCAGATTATGATTTGTGTAGAATTTGGCTTAAAAGTACCCTTCTGTTCTTATCTTTCTGGTTTATTTTCAAAGCTCTTGTTAGACCAAGCAGAGACTCCATTCCCCTTGACAGCCCATTGAAATGTTCTCTGAAGTTAATGTAATTTTAGGAAGGTGATACCAAAGAAGAGAAATTTGAAATTGAAGCTACAAAAGGCCATTGGAAAGTGAAGTGGAAATCTCTGGTTTCTTTGGAGATTCAGTTATGTCATGTGATGTTTTTCTAGAAACTGTCTTCTGAGAGATGTTTTGTGGAGGCAGACACATGGAAGGATCTTTTGCTGAGAACAGGCATGAGGTATTTTCTGGAAGCTGCCTGGAAAAGGGCATTTAATGCTTTGCTAGAGTGGATGCTTGAGAGAACATGTGATGTTTGGAAAGGGTATAAATATAAGTCAACAGACAGTGCACAACACTGTGACATTGGTTTGCCTTGCCTTTTTTTGCTGATCATCATTTATTGTGACTTCTTAGAGAGAAACTCATCAAAGAACTTCTTTTGATCATCGGGTGGCTTCTTGGCACTTCTGCACAGATTAGGGCTGATAGGCAGAGCCTCAAGGATTCTTCTGGATAGAACCGCCACTGCTGATTTGTGAATAGTGTTTGCCAGTGGATGTAGCTACCATTGCTGATTTGTGTGAACTGAACTGCTGCTATCCCGACAACAAAGACTGCAGTCACTCCCAAAGAACTATTTCTAAATAGATCCACATTCTCCTTTGTCCTATTAACCTTTCCTTTCCACTACCTCTGGTAGATGGGAAGCTAGAAAGGTAGGTTAAAACATTTAAAAGCCCTAAACCCTTTATAAAGTAGGTTTTGAAAAATATAAGCATACAGGGAAGTGACCTTTCATAGGAAAGATGTGAAAAAGTTGAACTATGGTTGTGGATGGTGTATGGAGAAGAGTGGACTCATGGGAGGTGTTTGGAATTAAAAACAATGTGGTAATGGAAAGATTGAGTAAGATTCATGTTTCTGACCTGTGTAACTGGGTGGATGACGAGGTAAGTCAATGACATAAAGAAGTACAAAGTAAGAGCATGTTTAGATGAGGAAGAAAGCCTATGCACCGTGGCAACCAATAGGTTCTATGGCAGCTCTGCCCAAACCTTACTTTGTCATGACATCCATGAAGCATGAGAATGTGGCACCTTAGATAAAAGAAAACTGGTAGTCAGGCTTAAAGGCAAAGATTTCTGCATTCTAGCCACTCTAGTTCCTGCCTTGCTTGCTTCAAAGGCTGGGGAGATAAAAGTTAGTATCCCAGAACTGTTGGGAAAATATCCCTGGGGTACCTTCCACACTTCATGTACTTATTCTTTAAGATTAGGATAGAACAGTGGTAATATGTATACAATACATGCATACATACATACATGCACACATACATACATACATACATACATACATGTTCCATATATTCACGTGTTATATACCTATGCTGAAAACTGCTCATACCACCCAGATTTGTAACACAACACACACTTGTGAGCCATAGGGAGATTGGAGGGTTGTAAATGAAACTAATGAAGCTAGGTGCCTGGGTTTTTTTTTTTTTTAAAGTAAGATGAATGGCAGTCATTTTGATTGACATGTGTACCATCAACCACTGCTGTTTAGTGTTTTTCTGTTATCACTGAAAAAAAAGAGGGAGGAACTGTGCAGCTGAAAATTCAGTTCCTTTAAGCTAATTGGGATTGCAAAAGAGGAAAGTTAATGTCTTTTTTTTCAGATAATTTTAATTGGCAATTATGGTAAAAAGGAAATTGAACACTTTCAGTATAAATTAAGAGAGAAGAAAGCCTAAGCTCTGGACTACAGCCAGATTTCTAAAAGTTATACATAACTAAACTTTCATTTTTTTGTAAGGCTCAGGAAAGTTGATACTTGTACTTACTATAAAATAACACAGTCTATTATTTTATTTCATTTTGCAGAATCATATAGCTAAGTATATGCTTCTTATATGTCTATTCTTAAAATTAGGAAGTGTTTTAAAGGAGGAGTAACACCTTCTCTTTCATCTTGTAACCTCCACTATAGGACAGAGTCACAGGAGGATAGCACATAGCATTTACTTATGTGTCAGTGACACTGCAGCTTCCCTAAGGAAACGAAAACTCAATGGATAGGAAATCCATATGATTTGGAGTTTGTGTTTATGAGAGGTGGATGGGCATGGAAGAGTGTGACTAGAGTAAGCAAGTAATAATCTGAAGGAAGTATGGAGAGTCTAGCTTTCCATTCTTCTCTATGAGACTTTGTTTCCAGGCACAGAGCTCTATTTTCCCCAAGCACAGGAAGTGTCTTGGGATCTTTCCCAGGTTTTACAGCCTCTAAGAAAAGAAGGGCAGAAGTGGACCAGAATTTTCTTCATACTTCTGTGGGATTTTTCCTAGATCCCTTTGACTGAAAACATTTTAGAGTAGTCCTGAATTCCATCAGTATCATTTGTAAAATATATTTATGGCAACAATGAGATAAGATATGCAGTAAAATCAGGACTTTCCTAAAAATAAAAAACCCCAGGTTTTATAACGATATTCATGTGTATATACATTAAATACCATCTCTAGAAGTTAGAAGTTAGAAACCATCCCTCTTTGGATGCTCACAGGCAGAGGCAAGCCCAGAAATATCAGACTCAAAAAACCATGGTAAAGGATACAACATGATAGAGCGTGTAAAGAAGTTACAATTAATAGCCCAAGAAGGGAAACTCTGGAAGGGACGTCAGTTGGGGTACTTGAAGATGTGAGAGGATACTGCTCCTTGGAAATTTTGGATGATGTTCAAGGCATAGGTGAAGGAAGGGAAATGAGACTGGACAGGGAAGCAGGGCATTAATGTGGAAGTCATGAGGAGTTATTAAAAAATTCACAGTTTTATCCTGAAAACAATTGGGATACATTTCTGGACTCTGTCAGAGGACGTCCATGGAGGAAGACTATCACAGAGAATGGAAAGTGGGCAATGACAAAGGAAACAGGAAGGAAACAGAGCAGGGCAGCTGAGAGACATTATAATCCAAGCAAAGTGAATTATAAATTTGACTTAAAGCAATGTCTGTGTGGGTACTTACCTAGACCTATTTAGGAGAGGGATTGCAGGAAGTGTGATGAGAGAGACAAGGAGGAAAGTCCTGAGCCAGCTGCGCTAATTTATGAGAAGGAAAGTAGTACTTTCCACTGATAGAGATCACATGATCTATTGATTCTTGCAACATAAAATATACCTACTTAAAAAATTGAATATACCCTTATGTGCAATCTTAGGACTTAATTACTGGTATCTCAAGCAGTAAGAAGATAAGATAATATGTTATTTTTAAGATGAGAACTGATATTTAAGGGAGCCAATTTACATGAGGAAAAGCATTGAAATATATATGGTAATGAAATAATAGCTGCTTCATATTGTTTTATTTTTATAGCCACAGTTACTGGCACTGGGGATGACCAAATTAGATGAAGTGACATAGTTTAATGATGAGCTCATTAAAAAGGCCAACAAGAATTCAAATAAACTAACATGCTACCATGAGTAGTTAATATAATGCAACTAGGAGAAATAAAACTATTTTTAGTTGTGATTTTACAGTTTATGTTTACTTAAAGATTGTATTAATATACTGGACATTTTTTGGCTGATAATGGTGATTGTTAAGTAATAGAAAATTTAAATAGATGTTAACTTCCCCATGAAAATTATCTGAAAAAGAAAAATGAGTGTGTAGATTACAGATGCTGTGCTGTTACCCACTCCCTAGTATATCATATTTCATCAACTATACATATAGAAGTTGTTGGTGGGCTGAGGGAATATATAAATCAATGTAAGAGCTGTTCTTTTTGTTTGTTTGTTTGTTTTATTTGCATTCCAGGAGCTGCACTCCTTCCTGGTCCCTCCTCCCCAAGTTCTTCACCCCATCTCCCTCCTACCTCTGAGAGGGTTCTCCCCTACCCACTCTCCAATCCCCACTTTGCCCCCTACCAATGTCCCTCTTCCTTGGGGCATCAAGTTTCCACAGGATTAAGTTCATCCTCTCCCACTGAGGCACTGCGCCACATGTGCCTGGGTCCACTAAGCAGCCCATGTATGTTCCTTGGATTTTGGCTTGGTTTCTGGGAGTTCTGAGGGGGTCTGGGTTAGTTGACACTGTTGTTTTTCTTATGAGGTTGCAATCCCCTTTTGCTCCTTTAGTCCTTCCTCTAATTCTTCCATATTGGCTCCTGGCCTCAATCCAATGGTTGGCTCTAACGTATCTGCATTTGTCTCAGTCAGTTGCTGGTAGAGCCTCTCATAGGACAGCCTTACCACACTCCTATCTGCATGCACAATATGGCCTCAGTAATAATGTCAGGATTTGGTGTGGGCACATGAGATGGATCCTAAGTTGTGCCAGTCACTGGGTGACTTTCCATTAGTCTCTGCTTTCTAAAGGAAATGTAGGGACAATTTTAACTCAATTCTGGGTTAAAAATTTTGAAGATGGGTGGGTGGTCCCCTGCCTCCCCTGGAGACCACATTTATCTACTGGAGGTAGTCTCTCTGGTTCCATCTCCCCACAGTTGGGAATTTCAGCTAATATCATCCCTATTGAGTCCTGGTAGGTTCTCACATCCCAGGACTCTAGGACTTTCTAGAGGTTCCTCCTGCCCCCCAACCCCCAATGGCTGCATATTTTGATTCATTTTCCTGTCCCTCTAGGCATCCCTCCAATCTTCCCTGGTACCTGATCCTGTCCCTTCTTTCCCCTCCCTCCTCCCCTCTCCCACCCAATTTCCTCCTTCCCTCTGTCTCCCATGATTATTTTGTTCTTCTTCTGAGTTTCAGGTATCCATACTTGGGCCTTCCTTCTTATTAAGCTTCCTATGGTCTGTGAGTTGTATCATGGTATCAGTGAGTAATATACATATGCCATATGCATGCCCTTTTGAGTCTGGGTTACCTCACTCAGGATATTTTCTAGTTCCATCCATTTGCCTGCAAAATTCATTTCCTCATTTTTTTTTTTTTTTTTTTTTTTTTTTTTTTTTTTTTTTTTTTTTTTTTTTTTTTTTTTGGTTTTTTTTCGAGACAGGGTTTCTCTGTATAGCTCTGGCTGTCCTGGATCATTTCCTCATTTTTAATAGCTAAATCATATTCCATTGTGTAAATGAACCACATTTTCATTTATCAATTGTTGATGTTAGAGCCTGAGCCATTGGTGTTCTGTTCAGGAAATTTCCCCCTGTGCCAATGAATTCAAGGCTCTTTTCCACTTTCTCTTCTATTAGGTTCAGTGTATCTGATTTTATGTTGAAGTCCTTGATGCACTTGGATTTGAACTTTGTGCATGGTAAAAAACATGGATCAATTTGCATTCTTCTATATGCAGACCCCCAGTTAGACCAGCACTATTTGTTGAAGATGCTTTCTTTTCTCCATTGTATAGTTTTGTCTTCTTTGTCAAAGATCAAGTGTCCATAGGTATGTGGGTATATTTCTGGGTCTTCATTTCTATTCCATTGTTTGCACAACTTGAGGTCAGAGATGGTGATAGCCCCAGAAATGTTATAATTGTTCTTTACAGGATTTCTCAACTATGCAAATATAAAGATACATTATGAATTATATGATGGGCTTTATGGACCTGAAAGAACAGAGGCACCTGCACTAATGAGCCAGCTTTGTCAGAAAGATATTAAGTAAAAAGGTAAAGAGATTTAGGGAGTGGCTATCTTAGGGAAAGACCCCACCCTGCTAAGCTTTGTGTTTGCAGTTGAACAAGAATTAGTTTGACCTTTAATCTGGAGTGAACTACAATCCAGAAAGAGAGGGCATGCTTGTGATCCATATCTTCAGGCTGGAAGACGCAGGCTTTTGATCTGGATCTTGACTAGTGGCCATGAAAAACTTTGGCTCAGGTATGGTGGTACACACCTTTAATCCCAGCATTCAGGAGACAGAGTCAAGCAGTTCTCTGAGTTTAATGTCTGTCTACAGAGCAAGTTGTAGAACAGCCAAGCTTAGGTAGTGAAAGAGTTGTAAAACTCAAAGCTGGTGATAATGTAATAGAACAATGGCATCATGTTCCAGCTCCAGCAAGCAGTAGACCTTGGCAGCTTTGGCCATATGGCTCTGTCTTTAGAATCAAGGGGCTAAGGTTATAAAATGATAATTTGTGGATATCAAAAGGGAACCTGGTGTAAATGACTATATTGATATGCAATTCCTAAGGAAGTAGTTTATGCAAAGTAAAAGACTGGGCTTTGATCTGCAAGAGAGAGTTATCTCAAGCAGAGAGCAATCTTGAGCATAATACAGAACTAGCATCATTCATGTGCTCTGGGTGATTCTTCCTCCCACTCCCAAACACCCCTTCCTCAGGACCCTCTCTCAAACTGAGGCTGTACTTGGCAGGGTTTGATCCCCACTGCCATAGAATGGGGGTAGGGAAAAGATGTTACTGGTGTAAACTCTTTCCTCATATTGAGAACCAAGCCAAGAGGAACAGGAGAAATGTTATTGTCTATAATCATTCATATACTATTAAATCAATCTCTTAAGTATTATGAGTATAAAGTAACTAGTATCTTTACTAAATGTGGTAATCTTTATTTTTTATTTTGGACCTAGTATATTTCTTTTCCTTCTAAAAATTTTGGTTAGCAACTGAAACATTCTTTATTATTTTTGAGAAAATATAAAATATTATATTCCAAAGTTCAGCCCTTTGTAGTTATGATTGCTGAGGTAGCATTTTCTCTGTCCAATCACATTAGGGCAGTGACAGTCCTGTGATTGGACAGGAATAGAGAAGTGGAGCTAGAGTTGGAGAGGGAAAAAGGTCAGAGAGAGAGGAAGAGAAGGATTTTAATCATGAAGTCAGAGGATGATGAGGAGTCAGACCCCGTGTGGTTATACAACCAAGCAAAGATTTTTACAAAATAGATTAATTGGGTTAGAATATTGTCTTTATTATTTGGTTCTGAAATTATTGTATTGGTGTCTTGTAAATTGTGATCTTTTTATTATATAAACCTGATTGGCTATTAAGGCCTTAAGAGTCATACATTATGTACCGAGTTCTAAGCGTTAGATGAATGATTGTGGGGTTGTGTGAAGAATTGAATGTGAACGAGATGTTGCAAATAGCTGGGAGAAAATAACAAGAGCCCACCAGAACATGGTGATGCTTGACTGTACTGGCTAAAAAACCTGGCATGGTGGGAAAGGGAGTTTTCAGAGTGAATTAATTTTTTTTATTAATTCCCGCAACAGCCTATGGTCTCTTGTATCTGTCCAGTCAATTCCACAGTAACTGTTGTTATGTCAGAAGACAGATTATGGCATTTTTCTCTTAATTTAAATTATTATTTTGTTGGAAACAGTTTTGTTTCCCAAAGTTTAGTTGAAAATTCAAAACAACGAGACCGGTTTATAGGAATTTTATCTTCATTCTTGATCTGCATAGATGTTTGTATTTAAGCTTGAACTGCTAACTACTATCACTTTACTTTATGAGAATATTGATTCAATTCTTTTTCTCCAAATAGAATTAGAAAGGCTTTGAACACTTCAGAGAAAGCAACAATTAGGAATCTTTAAAAAACATACATTGTTTCTTATTTTTATGTTTATTTCATTTTATGCAGACAAATGATTTAAAATAATATGTCAACATATCAATAGTGATAATTATATCAAAAGAATTTATTATGTATTTATAAAGAACTGGCATGAAAGGCTTAAAGTTTCCAAGCAAAACAAAATGATAAAAGTTTAGACAGATCCATTGACTGAGTATAAGGTCCCCAGTGAAGGAGCTAGAGAAAGGACTCAAGGAGCTGAAGGGTTTGCAGCCCTTTAGGAGGAGCAACAATATGAACTAACTAGTACCCCCAGAGCTCCCAAGGACTAAACCACCAACCAAAGATTACACATGGGAGGACTCATGGCTCCAGCAGCATGCGGATAGCAGAGGATGGCCAAGCCGGTCATCAGTGGGAGGAGAGGACCTTGGCCCTGTGAAGGTCCTATGCCCCAGTGTAGGGGAATGCCAGGGCCAGTAAGCAGGAGGGGGCGGGATGGTGAGCAGGGGGATGGGGGAGGGAACAGTGGATTGTTCTAGTTTTTGCTTTTTTTTTATTTTTTTTCTTATTTTATTTTATTTTATTTTATTTTTTTTTTCTTTTTTGGAGGGGAACCTGGGAAAGGAGATATTGTAAATAAGAAAACATCTTAAAAAAAAAAAAGAAAAAATGTTTAGGCAGGACAACACCCAGAGAAAACTTCACTCCTAGGAGCTCTAACAAGCCTAGGATCAGAGGATCAGAGGTGAGAAGGACATAACATCTCTCCCAACACTGGGAGTAACTGGGACTAGTGAGACCCACACACACAGGAAGTCCCCAGCCCAGTGGCACAGGTTCTTTCCAGTTTGTCTGGGCTAGTGCTCTGATCAGATCTTGGGCACAAATTTTGCAGCGAGTCCCACAACACCCAGAGGAAGCTCCACTCCTGAGTGCTCTAAAGGGCCCAGGATCATAGGATCCCAGAGACCCCTTGACTCTGAGGAGTGCTGACACAAACAGGATCACATGTAGGACAGGCCCCAGTTAGATTTACCCAGTCTAGACTTAGCACTAGAGATAACCAGATGGTCTAAGGCAAGCATAAGAACAAAAGCAACAGAAACCAAGGTTACTTGGCATCATCAGAACCCAATTCTCCCACCATAGCAAGTCCTGGGCACACCATCACACTGGAAAAGCAAGATTCAGATATAAAATCACTTATCATGATGATGATACAGGACTTTAAGAAAGACATAAATAGCACCCTCAAAGAAACACAGGAGAACACAGGTAAACAGCTAGAAGCCCTTAAAGAGGAAACACAAAAATCCCTTAAAGAGCTCCAGGAAAACACAATCAAACAGGTGAAGGAAATGAACAAACCTATCCAGGATCTAAAAATGGAAATAGAAACAATAAAAAAAATCACAAAGGGAGACAACCCTGGAGAAAGAAAACTTAGGAAGGAGATCAGAAGTCATAGATGCAAGCATCATCAATAGAATACAAGAGATAGAAGAGAGACTCTTAGGGGCAGAAGATACCATAGAAAACATTGACACAACAGTCAAAGAAAATGCAAAAAGCAAAAACCCCTAATCCAAAAACATCCAGGAAATCCAGGGCACAATGAAAAGACCAACCTAAGGATAATAGGTATAGAAGAGAGTGAAGACTCCCAACTTAAAGGGCCAATAAATGAAGGATAATAGATGGAAAACACCAACATTAGGAGCAAAACTACATCCTAGAAGAAGCAAGAAAGTAATCTTTCAACAAATCCACACAAATCTAATTCCACCTCTAACAACAAAAACAACAGGAAGTAACATTTACCTTTTCTTAATATCTAACATTAAAATTAATATTACCAACATATCCTAATTGATTGAAATCCAAAAATATGAGGAATTAGAAGTTTGTTGATTGTCATCCAATGGTCTCTCTAATTTGGTAATTGAAGAAATAGGTCTAATATTATACAATCCATATACACTTTCTGCTTGTTTGTACATGACAGTGTCTTGCTGTGTACCACATAATGGTCTTGAAATCATGCTTCCCCTACCTCAGCCTCTCTAGTAGTAGTATTGTTTATTTGATGTTTTTACACTATACTATGATTTTCAGAACAGCTTACATATTTCAAAAGTATTTATACAGCTAAAAGAATTGTAGACAATTAACTTGGGAGGTGGCTTATAAGAGAACAACAAAAAGTAAGACTGAATGCTTTGCTTGACGTTTGTAACTATTTTGTATCAAATTTGAAGAAGAGGGCTTTATAAGTTACTCTTTCTCTGAGATGAATGCTTTTCAAAATCATCACAGCCAATGAACCAGACTCTTACCCTCACCTAATGTCTGTGCCAAGCAGAATCATTGTTCATTGAAACAGTTAGTGAATGATTTCATCTTAATACACACACAGTTTCTTAAATGAATGTTTCCTGTTCTCTGTGGACTGAGAATGATGACAATCACTCAAGTCAAATAGCTTTGACCATAGCAGGAAATCTGTATCCAAAAATTGTGCCTACAATTCATTCCTTGGCACAGCAGAACTGTCAACTCTCAGCTTAGCTACTAGGGAGGTAAAATCCTTTGGTTGATGTGAGGGTCATTGAAGTACAACCTTATTACAATGAACTCCAATGTCTAAAAATTGTTCTTATTTTGGGCTTGTTCCACAGCAAGAACCAAGATTTTAAGCTCTACTAAATACAAACAATCAAACAAACAAACAAAAAGACTTTATATATTTATGTTCATTTAAAAAATGCTAGTAATGATGTATTATTTTAAAATATACAGTTAATATGCTTGGAGCTATGTAAAATTTATACTGAGACAAATGTATGTATTTTCAGTATTGCTGTAGACAAGCATCTGCATAAGACTATTAAACTGATTGTTGTTTTATATCAAACAATTTTTATAATACTCATTTTTATTGTTATAATATTTAATAATTTTTAAAGAATATGACAAAATAAAAAAGCCTGAAAGGTATTACAGGCACTGAAGGGGGGTCCCTGAGGAGTTGGGGTATGAAAGGCAAACAAGAATGTGATGTATTAGGTCTTCTTTGAAGGTTTGATAAAACTCTGCACTAAACCCATCCGGTCCTGGGCTTTTTTTGGTTGGGAGACTATTAATGACTGTTTCTATTTCATTAGCAGATATGGGACTATTTAGATCGTTGATATGATCTTGATTTAACTTTGGTACCTGGTATATGTCTAGAAAATTGTCCATTTCATCCAATTTTTCCAGTTTTGTTCAGTATAGGCTTTTGTAGTAGGATCTCTTGATTTTTTGGATTTCCTCAGTGTCTGTTATGTCTCCTTTTCATTTTTGATCTTGTTAATTAGGATACTGTCTCTATGCCCTCTAGTTAGTCTGGCTAAGGGTTTATCTATTTTGTTGATTTTCTCAAAGAACCAGTTCCTGGTTTGGTTGATTCTTTGTATAGTTCTTTTTGTTTCTACTTGGTTGATTTCAGCCCTGAGTTTGATTATTTCCTGCCTTTGACTCTTCTTGGGTGAATTTACTTCTTTTTGTTCTAGCGCTTTCAGGTGTGCTGTCAAATTGCTAGTGTATGTGCTCTCCAGTTTCTTTTTGGAGGCACTTAAATCTATGAGTTTTCCTCTTAGGACCGCTTTCATTGTGTCTCATAAGTTTGGGTATGTTGTGGCTTCATTTTCATTAAACAGACATTTCATTCCTTCTTAAACGGGGGAACAAAATACCCATGGAAGGAGTTGCAGAGACTAACTATGGAGTAGAGACTGAAGGAAGGACAAGCCAGCCTAATATAGCTATCTCCTGAGAGGCTCTGACAGTAACTGACTAATACAGATGTAGAGGCTCACAGCTATCCATTGAACTTAGTACAGGGTCCCCAATGAAGGAGTTAAAGGAAGGACCCAAGGAGCTGAAGGGTTTGCAGCCCCTTAGGACAAACAACAATATGAACTAACTAGTACCCTTAGAGCTCCCAGGGACTCAACCACCAACCAAGGACTATACATGGTGGGACTGATTGTTTTGGCAGCATGTGTATAGTAGAGGATTGCAAAGCCGATCATCAATGGGAGGAGAGGCCCTTGGCCCTGTGAAGGTTCTGTGCTCCAGTGTAGGGGAATGCTAGGGCCAATAAATGGGAGAGGTTGGGGTGGCAAGCAGGGGGAGGGGGAGGCAACAGGGGTTTGTTCTTGTTATTTTTTGTTTGTTTGTTTGTTTGTTTTTTGGAGCAGAAACTGGGAAAGGAGAAATCATATGACATGTAAATAAAGAAAATATCTAATAAAAAAAAGAATGTGATGTAATTCTATCTACTTAAATTATGTTTTTAAATGTTAAATTCAGAAAAATTGAATTCATGTATCTTTTCTTATCATAATGCAATAAAACTTAAATCAATAAAAAAGTCAAAAAAACAAAAAACCCAATAAACCCTTATAAGATATCATAAAAAAATGTTTAGGCAGAGGTGCTGATTTGAGCACTATACATGTATAGTATTATGCACTATGCCCTTTGAGAATGTACAATTATCATGTGTTAATTCAAACAGCAAAATTAAAAAAAACTAGAAAATTCCAAAATATTTAAAAGTTTTACCAAGGGAAAACTTCAGTTTTCATTTAATACCCTCATTAAATTCAAAAGTAAGTAATTCCAAGGCATTTAATATAAATATATACTATGTTCAATACTCAATTTTGGAAAAATGGTTTCGTGTTAAAAGACATAAAATTATGAATTTGAGCATCTCTATTGCCATTACTTGAATAAAAATGTTTTATGATGAAAATGAGAGCGTGCATTTCTACCTGTGCCCATGTGATTGAAGGAGAAATGACATTTAGATGTAGATCAAATGTGAGGGAAATTTCAATTCTCTGCAGGTCAGAAAGAAAAGTCTTTCCCACTGGCTCAAAAACTCTAGACAGGAAACTTAAAAACGATTACATCTTTCCCCACAGTGATTGAACAGTCATGTAATTTCACTCTTACCTTATAAGGACACAAGTGAACCTCAGTTATACAATAGAAAAAATCGAAACTATTTAAGCCTCACATGTATCTATTTTGTCCTTCCACAGCCAGTGACATGCAATGCATTTCTTTTACAGCTATGGGGAAAAGAAAAATGTAATTTAGAATTTAATATCTATTCAATGTGATGTTTTACACAAAATATATTGTTAATTTGATTTCAATAATTTTTTTATGTAGACTTTATATAGCAAAATTCTTGAAGGTATTGGAAAGTACAGGAAAAAACTCCATTAATTAAGTAAAGGCTTAGGTAATCCAACACAGAATAAAACACATCCCCCCTAGTGAAATGTAGGCGTATAGTGAAGCCTCAGGAGGGAAGGGTTTGCTTTTCCTTTCTGTCCTTCTGCAAACTCTCTGACCTTGACAGCGGCTCATGAGACAGCCTCTGTCCCAATGGATACCTTCCCTGTGCTCAGAGGAAAGAGACACTCTTCCTTGAAGGCACAGGGCTGCTCAGACCAGTTTCTACATGGGCCTTGCTGTGTCCTCAGTTTACCACCCTTAGAACTTCTTATTTATCTTCTCCACAACTATTCATAAATTCTAAAATTCCCTGAATCAGTGCTGTGGAGGAACACGTGTCTAGGGCCAGATCATCTTTACATCTTTTCAGGAGGGTGGAGGCCTAGATGCTCTTTTTTTTTTTTTTTGTACCTTTAGGAGATAAATCTCTCCCCCAAAGAATCTTCTGATGCACTCTATTGGGTTGTTCTCCTTCCCTTCCTTTGCCTTGGGGTCCCTTCCATCCCCGTAGTCTCTGCTAATTGACATACCACTGCACATTGGCACACAGAGCTTGTGGGCAGCTCTTCCACAGCTTTGTTTATCTTACTTAGATTTTTCATTGGCATAAATTAATTTTAGAATACCCACATTACTACAAAATGTAACCTGAATTTGTTCACATTTCTTTCTCCACTATCTTTCTACTCCTAGGCAACCATTAATCTACTTTCTCTCTCCCTAGATATGCCTGTTCTGACTTGTTTTTAAAAATCGATCCAGATACTATTGCTTGACTTTTGTTGTCATGAGTGCTTCCCACTTAGCATGATGTAACTAAGGAACTACCATCTTTGTCATTGGTGAATAAGAGTCTATTGTTTTAGAAATTGTTACCCATGTATTAATTTCTGAGCCTTGGATTCTCTTTCTCTTTTGATATTAAGAATAATTCTATTGTGAACATCCATATTCTTCTTTTGGTGTTTGGAATGTTTACATTTCTTCAGGGCGTATATCTAAGGGGTATAATTTATTTCATGAAATGGTAACTTTGTGCTTAGCATTTTAAGAGCAATGAAATTGTTTTTCAAAAGAACTTATCCACTTTACACGTCAGCATGACTAGGATGTTTCCACTTTCCCAGCAGTCTCACCAGTGTTTGCTAACATCTGACTCCCTGATGATAGCCACCTTGTGGGTATAAGGTGCTGCTATCTCTGTGTGACTTTGTTTATCATTTCCTTAATTAACAATTTGTCTTTTCAAGCATTTTGTATACACTTGTTGGCCACTTGTGTGCTTTCTTTAGAGATATGTGTATTACGGCTTAATTCTTGAGTCTATATGACTATTCATATAGTCAATGGACCTTTGGGTGTGGAGAAAAGCCAAATTCACAGACACTTAGATAGGCACATAGACTAAATAATCTTAGAAAATAGTGATAGTTCAGGGAAAACAAATAAACCAAGAAAGTCCACTCTGATTTGTGTCCTTAGATAAACGGGAAGGCGCTTCTGCCATTCCAGGAGGAGGTGGACGAGCTGTGCAGGATGATTTGAGCAGCCACTCATCTAAGTACACAGCTCTAAAGACTTTCTACTGGTGGGGAGGACAGGGCTCCAAGAGCTGTAGCTGGGTGTGACAGAGGCTCAGAACTTTGATATGTGTCAACATATAAAAGTAGGTTCAAAATCTGTACCAGTGATAGCTTTTCCCTGGGGAGCAGGGGGAGTTGATGCTATAGCAGGTCATGCACAGCTTGTATTTTTGAATGTTTTCTTTAAAACATTTCTTTAGACATTTTCTTTAAAACATTTAAATGAGTGGTTTTATTTTCCTGTTCTTGAAATAGAAAAATACATTCAAATATTTTAAGCATGGCTTGGTTAAGATTATCAAATTTTTATGAAAGTGAATTCCATGCATGGTAAAGCATCTGATGTCAGTGAGGGCAGGAGTGAAGAATTAGCCTCTTTAACTAGTCAGGTAAGAACAGGAAGGCCAGGGTCCTGTGGGGACTGGATATCCACGAGACATTGTCTTCTTTCGAAGATGCTCTATACTGAACACAGTTATGAACAGCCACTGTTGCTGCCCTCCAGAATGCCTTCGTTTGCTACAATTCAGCCATTCATCATAGCCTTACAGCTAGAAATCGCCCAGTTGATAGAACCCAGGGACTGGCAGTCTACTTTCTCCAGTTGTAGTAAACCTGTCTGCTTATTATTTCCCAAGGAAGCAAAACAATTAAAAAACAGGAGCTTTGGAACAGCTTCCTCTTAATCACAAGTGGCCATTTTCATTCAAGCTTTCAAAGAATTTTCTACCTATAAGCCAACAGAAAGAGATTGTGGGGAAGAACAATGATTTCTTTTCTTTTCATCCACTGCACAATTAATAGACTTTTTCTCCTTTTTCCCCGCCTGGCATTATTGAGTGGACCATGGAGAAATAAAGAGAAGCTCAGTCAAATAAATAAGTTAGCTCTGAAGGGATTTTTCAACACTCGGTAATAGCTAGCCATTGTACTCAGCATAGCTGTCGCTACTGTGAATTTTTACTGCAGAGACTTAATAAGAGACAAAAACCCCTGACTTTGCTGAATAAAATGAATACTAACGACAGTCATCAATAAAAATAATAAAAGTGCTCATCATCTATGCACAATTACCTTATGTGTAACAACCATGATGAACATCATTAATATCTGTCTGCATTACAAGTTGTATTCGGGTCCAGTACTCACTTTGCCCAGGTTCTGTGGTTCTGTGGTTGAAAAACTAGATATGCTGTCACTTCTTCATAACCTCACTGTGTTGAGGATAGCTATCTAGGTCAAACATGCTTTCCTCTTCGAGTTCTAGTTTACCTACTTGTGCAGTAAACATAGTCACTAACTGTTCCTTGAGGACACATGGAGGTGAAGTGGGGTGTGGGTGAGGGTGGGGTGTGTGTGTGGTGTGATGGGGGTAAGGTGAGGTAGGAGTATGGGGATGAGGTAAGTGGGTTGGTGCGTGGGGGTGGGGAGCCTGTTTCCAGCCAGGTTACCATAAGCTCTGTAAGTATTCACATTCCCTTTAGCCTTTCTGATTTTTCCCTCAGATTGTGGACTCTTCAAGTTCACTCTGCTTCCTTACTTATTCATAATGCCCTCAACCATTTTCCTCTTATAAATTGCTTTGTTTCCCTTACAGCCTTCTCTCTTTGCTCCTCATCAAGGTTGCCCAGTGTAGGGGAGACTTCGTGTCTGAGTTGGCTCCCCTTCAAAGTCAATTTTTATGTCATAGGAGTTCCCAGCATCCTTGGCTTCATTTCCTCTCTTTTGTACTTGTATGTATTTAAAAATACACCCTCCTTAAAATCTATCAGATTTGTGTCTTAATATTTACATACTAACTTCACTGTCGACATTACAGAAGGTATGTGGGTTCCCTTGACTCTATGATGAGCAGGGTCTAACATGGGAGTATATCTCAGACTTCTGTCCTTTTCATGGGTTTTAGAGGAACATTCATCATACTGCTCAGAGTATGTCCCCCACACGTGCTTCACATATGCATCAACACCATGGCCTAGATCATTCATCGTGTTCTTACTCTCTTAGTTTATGTTTCCCACTGTGTTTTCTCTTTGCAGATAGAATCACTTTCTCTGGTTAACTCCATCATCTTGACTTCCTTCCTTTGAGTGTGTTCAGTTTTTTTCTTCAATGTAAGTCTCTCTCTGTTCTCTGCCATCTTCTTTCCCCCTCAGCTTCACTTCTTATTGTAAATCTTTTTTTTTCTAGTGTCCCCCACTATCTAGTGTGTTATTGGTAGTGAGTTGGTACAGATGACAGAGTTAGCATTCACAGATAACACCATACACCGAAGTCATGAGGGCAGCAAGAGTGATAGAAAAGAGCCTGGAGGCCTCATTTTCAAGGGCAAGTGGGTATATAGGGGACTGGAGTGTTGACCAGACAGGTGTAGACTAGTAAGTTTGGTCTGAGATGAAAGCTCACTGACTGTAGCCAGGACTTACCACTTGGGGTGTACTTTCCTTGACAAGAAGAGCACTTGGCTAGGGCTCTTGCTTATACTCCTCTTGGCCAGCCTTCAAGGTGTCCTTCCTGCCTCAAGCTTTTAGAGAAAAGACCTGCAGGGCTCAGCCATAGGAGAAAGTCAAGGCACATTTCTTCAGCAGCAGACACTTGTTGATAGCATTGAGGTTGATGGGTACCTCTTCCTCACTGTGCAGCTCCAGACAGGAATGTGATACCAGGAACTGCAAAGGGTACAGTGCAATGAGTCTCCCAAAAGTTGCTATGGTAATTTCTTCACTGGAAAATTTCTGAGTACAAACATGACCATGTACTTCAGCAAGGTCCTTCAAGGTAGATGGGATGGCCACTCAGAACCATGTACACAGCATCCAATACCTTTTTAGTTACATACTGACAGTTCTGCAAGTCAAGGTCTCCATCAGGGAGGCCTCAGCACTGGCATATTTATGATGGCAAGGGTTCATGGGGAGTGTTCCCAATCTTCAGCACACCATGCTGCTTGGTAAAGTCAACTCCATCTTTTTTGCATTGGGCATTGCATTCAGAGGGTTCATTCAGCCCCTGGGTGATGGTCTCACCGTTGGTTCATGGCAGAGGCACCACTTCCTTGTCTACTTTTATGCCATCATCATATTTGACAGTGCCAAAAGGTTGCAGTTATCTCCTAACTGACAAATCTTAATCTATATTTACTTCTAATCCTGGCATCATATACTTTTTTTTTAGAGTTACAGGACCTTAAAATGCAATTTACTTTGAATTTGAATTACTATATAATGTCTCTCCTCCATTTTGAATGTTTGTTTCCACTCTCCCCCACCCCCATTCTGTAGCTTTGGATCTTAGTTTCCTGCCTGCTCTATTATTTATGTTTTGGGCATTGTTATTATTATTATTTTTTTACCATATTGTTGATTTAATTTTGGGCTATATCTGGAGGTTATCTTTTTTGGTATTGATTTTACATGGGCCACCCCACTCTCATGTGGATTCTAGAATTTTAAGGCCATGGACCAATCATTTATGAGAATGAAGTTTGTCTGCACCCAAATCTCAGTGTCCACTCCTTCAAGAGCATCCAGCAGGAAGAAATCTAAATTAATGAGTGAAAATGTATTCAACAGCCATGTTTATATTACTCTTACCTTATAGGATGTAGCATATGAACGTTGATACATTATTTAAACTATGTGAACCTCAATATCTTCAGAAACTTGGACAATACAACCTCCCTTGCAGATCTTTGGGAAAACCAAGAGCAATGTGTAATCAGTCCTTTCATGTTCAAGATTTTTGCTCTATACTACAGGTCTCATGGAGCCTGAGACATTGTTCTCTCTTTTGACCTTCTTTCGTCCAAACAATTGTTATTTTCTAAGTCTCCGGTAAAGCCACACTTCAGAACCTCTTCGTTTCCTCTAAAGTTCTGTATTAACTACAGTTTTCTCATTCCAGGGCACCAACTTATCTTTTCTAAAATGCATCACTTAATTTTCTCTCCCAAGGCCCTTGATGGATGACTTTCTATATTTAGAAAGATATTTGAGAAAATGTTGTAAAAACATACCTATCACATTACCTCAAATCTATTATTTTATTCCTTTAGAAAGTATTTCAGAATTTGAGGGGATAATGAAGTTCTTGAGAAAATATTTAGTTATTATTTTTTTGCTTCAGTTAGTGATAAATGATTACATGAGCCTCCCTGGAAGCGGATAAAATTTAAAAGTAAAGAAACAAAGTAACTCCAGCAACATATATTTTGTGTTTCTTTAGACTGTGCTTGTATACACTATGGATTTTCCACAAATATTTATGTCATTGCATTGTCCTCAGAAGAGCTGACAGATGTTTTAGATAGAATCTCTGGATTATAAGCTGTACCAGGAAATAGTAACTTTTAAACAATAATTTAAAATAATAATTATTATCATATTTGTTAAATATATATTTAAGGATTTATTTTTTAACTTATGTGAATATTTGAGTATCTACATACATGTATGTGCATCATGTGCATGCCTGGTGCTCTTGAGGCTAGAAGATGGCATCAGATTCCCTGGAGCTGGAGTTATAGGTGGTTGTGAGCAACCATGTTGGGGCTAGGATTTGAACAAGTGTAGTAAGTGTTCTTAACCACTGAGGCATCTTTCCAGCCCCTAAACATTGAAGAGTACTATATTTATCTTAGAATATTCTAATTAACATCTTGGCAATCTGCTGGTGCTTATATTTTTTTCCTCAGAGAACTATAAGACATTAATTATGCAAAAATTTGAAGTATTTTTATTTTATTGGCTCTGTGGCATGTATCTATAGGGTATTTAAATTGCTTATTACATTTCCAAGTACCTGAGGATTCTTTCTGGTCTGTTTTGCTATAGTTTCTCATGGTCTCTGATAAGGAGGAAGACTTATTTGCATTGTTGACTTGATAATACAAATGTCTAGACCTGCGAGTCAACCCTATTCTTGTAAGGCTTGATTCCTCTTCAGACATTACTAAAAGAAGGGAAAAAACTTTGCTGTCTGCCATTTGCCTCTCTGTATGTTAAGAGGCATCCTAGCCCAACTCTGAAATTTTAACTCTGTAGCTTTAGACCTTGGCAGAACTTAGAAACTTCTATATTTCCCTCATTAGAAAAGCTCTTGACATGTTTGGGGATAGTTAATACATGGACTTTGGTTTTAGATGCCCATATCTGTGATTTCTATTATTTTCTTGCTTTGTAACCTTGACAAGTTTTTGATACTTTGCTACCTCATTTATGAGGTAGTAATAACATGGACCTCATGGACACTTGTTAGGACCAAGCAGTTAATGTAACCCAGTGCTTCCCTGTGTGTGCCTACTATGAGCACAGAGATCATCACCATTATCACCTTCATTACTTAGTAGGAGGTGAGACTGCTGGTTTTTTGGACACCAGTTTTTCAAGAAAGGAGAGCCAGGGAAGGTGATGGTGAGCAGTGAACCTTAGCTTTCTGGTGACAAAGCAAAATCCTCATAAATTTGTCAGAGCTGGCAATTTTCATCCCCACTCTTCCTTATTCTCCTTGACTTTTTGTGCATGTGCTCCAGGGCTTGCTTGACATGAGTGACATGAGGAATTATACTCTAGGTATTTCCTAAGCTGCGTTCCCATCTATTTTAATTGCTAGAATCTTTTGACCTTCAGGTTCTCTTCTTCTATTGTGTATCTGAGGCATGCATAGGTTGAAATAATGTTGGCAAGCTTCATTTCACTTACTATAGAAAAATAATTTTATTACAAAAAATTCTTGATACTTTGAAGCCACGTTATACTAATATTTGTGAATTCCAAATTTCACTGAGCACCTTAATAAACTACTACGCTCACACTGACGTAGTTCATTTGAAATGATATGTATATGTATATGAAATGATATTATATGTAATATATTATAAAAATATTTAAACTCTGATCACTATTTAATTATATTCATTAGAGTTGGAGTATAAATTACCTAAAACTAAAATGCTGACTATCATGTTTCTTGTTTTAGCCCCTTAAAATAACAAAGGTCATTATAGTGGTTTGAATGAGAAATGTCTTCCATTGGTTCAGATATTTGCACATTTGTTCCCCCAGCGGTGGAAGTTATGAGAAATGTAATATTTTCTAGCTCCTCCATTTTCCTGAAAATTTTATGTTTTCATTTTTCTTAATGGGTAAATAAAATTCCATGTTCTTTACCCACTGATCAGTTGATGGACATTTAGACTGAGTTCTTACCTTGCTGTTAAAAGTATAGTGTAAACAGTGTGATGTGCAAGCGTCTTCATATGCCTGAGAGTGTTACAGTGGAGTATGTGATAGTTTTATTTTTAGTTTTAAAAACCGTCTCCATGGGCTGGGCAGTGGTGATGCATGCCATTAATCCCAGCACTTGGGAGGCAGAGGCAGGCAGATTTCTGAGTTCGAGGCCGGCCTGGTCTACAGAGTGAGTTCCAGGACAGACAGGGGTACACAGAGAAAACCTGTCTCAAAAAACAAAGCAAAGGAAAGCAAGCAAGCAAACAAACAAAATCTCCACACTGATTTCCATAGTGGCTACATTTAAAATTTTTTTTATTTTAGAAAGACTAAAAATGGTATTTAGGTATGTCCCACCTCTTCTGGGTAACATTTCTAATTTCTTATGTTAAATGTTACTGAAATCACAAATATTTCTGTTGTTACATATCTTATATTTTAAGATATACTCAACAGTAATGTCTACTTTCACTAGAAACCCTCTGTCACTTTATTTTTATTTTTATTTGGTTTTTCGAGACAGGGTTTCTCTGTATAGCCCTGGCTGTCCTGGAACTCACTCTGTAGACCAGGCTGGCCTCGAACTCAGAAATCCACCTGCCTCTGCCTCCCAAGTGCTGGGATTAAAGGCATGCACCACCACTGCCTGGCCCTCCTTCACTTTAAAACCCTCATTGTGCACTGAATTCGGAAAAAGGAAGCAGTTAAGACTCCTTTTATGTATTAATTATTTATGGGTATTCAGAATTATGACCAGGTAATACAAACACAAATTTCTTCATTTATAAATAAGAAGGACAAGATGAATTTAGTTTAGGGATTTTGAAATCTAATAAAATCAATGCAATTGTGGATTGCAAATGTTGAGATGATTGATGAATCAATGGGAAGTTATGATTTTTTTAGTTTAGTTATGCAGGTGCAATACTTAGGGCAGTAATGGATACATGTCAGCACTTGTATTTTTTATGTTAAAGGATGTAACTCTTGTTCACTTGTAACTATTAGTATTACATTTGATTGCCTAACAGTGATTTTTCTTTCCACACTCTATTGTTAGGATTAAGTAGTACTTTGTAACATAAATCAACAGTCCTAATGGATTTTCAAGATCAGATTGTTTAGTGTACTACTTCTGAGTAAAGATACTTCAATATCTTTATAAACTATGTGTTATGATTTAAAACAGTGTCCCACTCTTCCATTCTGTATGCACTGATTAGCATAATGCATTAGTTGGAGCTGTTAGCTTTTTATTACCATGGCAGGGATAAATTGACCGCATTTTAAAGCTAGCCTTAGTGAGAAAACTATAAACATATAGACAAGGGTGTTCTGAGTGCATAGCTTACATCATCCAGGCAAACTGTGAGGTGAGTGTAGGGCTCCAACCAACCCTGTGAGGAGCTTGTCTTAGGTACCTGCGAATAGACCCTATGTTATCGCTCACAATGTTGAGGTGTAATAATGTTTAGGTTATTGAGTGCTTGACTCAGGGTGAGTTAAAGCTTTTCCGTATATGAAAACCACAGATTCAGCAATAATAAATTTTTTTCTTGTTCTAATGTTTTTGTTCACAGAATGCCCCCTCCCTGTCTAGTAACAGTGGCTTTCTTGTACTCTTACAATCACCAGAAAATACCACAAAATCTTATCCATAAGTATATATAGATTTAATTTCTAGTAACATTTTTTTTTGTAAAAGTCAGGGCAAAATGGCATTTCAGAATGCAAAGTGCCAGATTCACTCAAGAGCTCTGATTATTTTGGCTTATGGTGTGACTTCTGCCCTAATAATAACTAAGTAAGCTTCCCAGAGTTTCCAGTTTATCTCTAAATGATCTTTCAAAGTCTTGTTTGAAGAGACTGTTAATCCTAGCTACTATGGCTTTCCACCTCCCTCCATGCAGATATTGTGATGTGTTTTGCATATCTGATTTAATATGCTCAGAATTATCACCCACATATGTAAAACTAAAAATAAAAAATTAGGAAAATTAAAGTACTACTTGTTAATATTTGTGGAACAAGTTTATTTATTTATTTTCTTTTTTATTAGATATTTTCTTTATTTACATTTCAAATGTTATCCCCTTTCTTGGTTTCCCTTCAGAAAAGCCACTATCCCCTCCCATTCCCCATGCTCACCCACCCACCCTCTCCCACTTCTGGCCCTGGTGTTCCCCTACACTGGGGGATAGAACCTTCACAGGGCCAAGGGCCTCTCCTCCCACTGATGACTGATAAGGTCATCCTCTGCTACATATGCATCTGGGGCCATGAGTCCCACCAAGTATACTCTTTTGTTGATGGTTTAGTCCCTGGGAGCTCTGAGGGTACTAGTTAGTTCATATTGTTGTTCGTCCTAAGCGGTTGCAAACCCTTCAGCTCCTTGGATCCTTTCTCTAGCTCCTTCATTGACAACCCTGTGCTCAGTTCAATGGATGGCTGTGAGCCTCCACCTCTGTATTTGTCAGACACTGGCAGAGCCTCTCAGGAGCCAGTTATATCAGGCTCCTGTCAGCAAGCTCTTGTTGGAATCCACAATAGTGTCTGGGTTTGGTGACTGTACATGGGATGGATTCCCAGGTGGGGCAGTCTCTGGATTGTCCTTCCTTCAGTCTCTGCTCCACACTTTGTTTCTGTAACTCTTTATATGGGTATTTTGTTCCCCCTTTTAAGAAGGAATGAAGTATCCACACTTTGGTCTTCCTTCTTCTTGAGTTTCTTGTGGTTTGTGAATTTTATCTTGGGTATTCCGAGCTTCTGGGCTAATATCTAGTTATCAGTGAGTATATACTATGTGTGTTCTTTTGTGACTGTGTTACCTCACTCAGGATGATATTTTCTAGTTCCATCCATTTGCCTATGAATTTTATGAATTCATTGTTTTTAATAGCTGAGTAGTACTCCATTGTGTAAATGTACCATAGTGGAACAAGTTTATAATGTTATTATTAGGAGAGGCTAAGGCAAGCAGATGACTTTCTTGGAGATGGCTCACATTTTTGCATGGTCAGTGATGGATGAGCTCTGAATTGCAAGGGCTTCAGAAATCTCATCTCAGGATTGATTTTTATTGGTAATATGCCTTGCCAGTCATTATTAAATTAGTCTAACAATTCCTGGGCATTTGTCCACCCTATTGCACAGGGTTTCTGCTAATTAATGAAGATGTACTCTCTTATAGTAATGCTATGTAGACAAATTAATTATTTCATAATTCCTAATAATGATTCTACAGAATTACTAAATTTATACAAGCAATTTTGAGCCCTCTATAGAAAAAGCTGTAATTAGAGCTGTATAAACCTTCATGTGTCATGGGCTAATTGCACTAGGTTAGACAGCAGACTTGGAACAAATTTATGAATAGGGAAAACATTCCTTTTAGGATGGCCATGAAACCATTCTGATAACTACTGCCATAAACTGGGAATGGACAATTTATTGTAGGTACAAGGACGGAAGATAAAATATTGGCTGGATTTATCTATACAAAACCTCAAAACTAATGAGACTCTAGGCAGATAATTTACTTCTTGACAAAACCATGCTAACTTAGGACATAAGAATTATTGTTTTAAACTTCTAATGAACTTGTGGAAATAGTGACAGATAATGAATGTTTAACTAGATAACTAGTCTTAATAAGAACTGATGGAAACATTTCTGCTGAAACTTCTTATTTAATTTATAATGAACTTTTAGAACATGAAGATGCTTGGAAAACTATGTGATATATTCTGAAAAAGTATAAGTACTAAGAACAACAATAAAGGATGAGTTTTTTCTTACTCACAAGCCTTCTTTCATTCAGCAATAAAAAGGTTGAAACTTTTTATTTCTCTGGGCAATAAAAGTTGGAGCTTTTTTTTCATACAGAATGATTGAGTTCTTTCTACCCTAGTGCTGGTTCAAAGTTGCCCGTAAGGCTTTTGTCATATATATATGTATATGTGTGTGTATGTGTGTGTGTGAAAATATAGGTATGTATATGTAAGTATGCATGAATACTTATGGAGTGGATGAGACAGGTAGTTGGGCCTGACCAAAATATGTATGTGTATGAATGTATGTGTGTTTGTGCATATTTGTTTGTGCAAAAATCATTCTTTCTGTTAGCATGATTTTCTTTTCCTGGTTCACAAAGAGTTAATAAGCTCCAAGCCTCCCTCTTGCCAGCAAGAATTAATTATGTTTATACATATGTATACTTAAGAGTTAAAAGGGTTCAGAGTTTTTCCCCTGGGTATTCTTGTCAGCCCCAGATAACTAAGTTTGTTCTATCTGTAGTATTGACCCTGTAAATTGCCTGATGCTGTCGCTAGGTCTGTTACCAGCATGACCCCAATTGCCAATGCTTCCCCCCATTCGCTGCCTTTCCAGACAGAGAACTTGTGCTGGGCAGGATCTCAGCAATAATTGTATTTAGTTCAGTAGAAAATAGAAGTTATGTGCTAAGTCAAGGAATAAGAATTGAAAAATTTGATAAATTATCAACTATATACATTCTTAGCAAGAATTACTTAGATGGAAAAAGTGCAAATGTACATTTACTTAGCAAAGAAGTGATATAAGCTAACATCCACTAAGACTGAAAAGAATTTTTAGGAATCCAATCACATTCTAGCAGTTGGATAAATTACTCACTCTTGAGATAAATACATACAAGTAAATTTGAATACAAAATAGGAATCACCACAATAGAATCAGTAAAGTCTCATTCAATGAGAGAAACATATCTAGATGACCCTAGAGACAATTATTATTTTTTGGCAAACTTCCAAGAAACTGTTCCTGATATCTTTATTATGGTTAAATATATATATTTTCCATCAGGGGCTATAAAAAAGTAAAAGGTATAGAACAGGAAAAGCTAATAAATTATTATTACTTTTATACAAAATTTAATGACTCTAATATACAATAGCAAGATTAGGTCAGTCTCATTTACAACCAATATACTCAGATCACAATCTTTATATTCACAAATAAATTTTAACATGTCATATAAGTCAAAAAATATACCTCAATACACACCAAAAATATAAAAAGTTTTCAACATTAACAGATTAGGAGGTATCACTTCTATATCTACAGAAGTGACAGATACGTTCCAAACCATTAGAAGAAAAGCCTCTGACAAGTTAAGAGTTTTAAAAGAGTTTATTACTTGGAGTATATCTCAAAGATTCCAATAGCTAGATTTTCATTGATGTATAAGCATCCTCAGTAAAATAAAGAGCAATACAAAATGTCTTTGATTTTCTTTCTGGAGTAGAGGTCCTAGCCAATGGAATACAGAAGCAAAGATGATCAGAGTTGAATAGTGTCCACTTATTCTTCAGATGCTATATAGAAAACCTAATGCATCATTAGAAGTGTAAGCATTTAGAACTGTAATTTTTGACACAGGATAGTGCAATAGACCAATAATATCATTATACAACATTTGATAACATGTACTGTACAAAAAATATGAAAGTAACATAATTTGCAAGCTACCAATGACTCAATCTGACAAAAGTGTGGAGGACCTGTATGGAATGATTGTAGGTCAGTGGATAGTGCTTGCCTAGCATGCCTGAATTCTTAGGCTCAACACCTTTAGGGGCAAAAAAAGACCTTTATAAAGAAATTCATACAGTGATACAAAAGAGAAAAAAACAAAATAAGGATGCAAAATAAGAAAAGCAATGTTTATCTTATTTAAAACATTTTCCATATATGATTAATCATAACCACATATAGTTAGATATAATTAAAATATGCTATTTTTCTTCTTCTAAACTGAGGCACTGTCTCTGATCAACATAGAAGGGTGAATAATCTGGGAAACAGTTCTGTGACTAAGCATATTCTTCCCTTCTTGCTGTCATTTGAAGTTACAGAAATTAAAGTTGTCTTTGAGGCTGGGGACATATCTCAGTGAGTAGTTGCCTAATATGTGTGAGGCACTGAGTTCAATCCCGAGCACAACTATTAGTTTTTATTAATCATGTATTTATTCTTCAAGAGTTTTGTACATATATATGAAATATTTTGATCACATTTATTCTTCCTTCCCATTCTAACTCTTTCCTGCACTTACATTCTGCTCTACAAAGATTTTAAAGGTGTTTAAAAGTAAAAATGTAGAGGCTCACCCAGTCTTGTCTTTTCTGCTCATGTTCTCATATTTTGTATGAGGATCTTAGTTTATATCCTAAGAGCCATGTAAGAGCCAGGCGAGGACGCACACATCTGTAACCTCAGGGCTGGAGTTCAAACAGGTGGATCCCAGAGCTTGCTGATTAGCAAGTTGAAGACTATCCAGGATTGTGGCATTTAGGGAGATAGCCTACCCATAAGATAAAGAGAATGACTGAGGAAAACATCCAACCTGCATTTTCTACCTCTACATGCAGGTACACATATGTACATATGCCCCTGCAATTTTTATGTACAGCTACACACACTTGTGTACACATGTGCATAACACACACACACACACACACACACACACACAGAGTCTTTACTTCTTCAGAAGGATGAGGTATGTGTTGCACCATAGTAACTTTAAAGAAATTGAAGAGCTATTCAGTTATTTTCCTTTGATTTTAAAAAAACACTATTATATATTTAATAGAGAAAATAAAAAGAGCTTAGAAGTAAATTGTAACACAAAACTGAAATGCTTGAAGTATCAGACAATCTATTGCTTAAAAATTATGTAGATTGATGTCAACCTATGAATTGTAATATGGTGAATAGATTGCTCTACATTCCCTCAGAAACTCAAGGGGAAATAATGTTCTGTTTTATGTAAAGTATGTGTGAAAGACTTGAGATGTTAATTTTCTTTTCTATCAATGTTTTTCTGAGGTGAACTATAAAATCAGCCTCACAAGTTTTCCCTTTAAAGTTATTCTCTGCACAAAATAATTTACTAAAGTAAGTGTTATGTATTGTAGATAAGCATTGAAAGACCCCCAGAACTGGGGAGATCCTAACTCAAGTCTCGGGATGACGTGACCACCCAATGACTCACGAGAAACTGAACTTGCTGCAATCACATGAGGTTTTATTGGGGATACCGGTACCGGAGTCGATCTCGTGACCATGCTGGCCAGCGGAGTTCGACCCTGGGGTCGATCTCGTGACCATGCTGGCCAGAGTTCGACCCTGAACACAAGAAGTGTGGGGTATTTAAAAGGGAAACCCACAAGCTGGGGGCGGGGAGAGGGTTACCAAAGAAACATGACAAAAACAGTGGAAAATTTCAGAGGGACCCAACCCAAGGTATTCAGTTAGGGAGGGGAACATATTCCTTCTAGGAATGTAATCTTCATCTACTGGTCGACAGGGTGGAGAGTCCCATAAACCAGTAGACCTTCATTCCTACTGCCCTCATTGTGGATCAGCCAGGAGGGGCAATTATTGGGAATCAGATCCCTGAGGCTCTGGGTTCCTGGAACTGGCTATTTTATATTTCTGGCTTGTTATATCTCTACTAGTACATTACTTTTCGTTAACATGCTTTTCCCCAAATTTCTAAGTCTCCCAGTCTTTCAGCATGATTTCCAACATATTACATATTTTTACTTTCTTTCTTTTTTAATATTTGCAAGCAAATATTGTTAGAGCCAGTGAAATTAGAGCAGTAATTACATTTTCCAAGGATGATGTTCTTCACAGTGTCTATTTGACTGTTCAGATTAAAACTATGATCAGAATAAAATTCCATACATAACTGTCTCATTTCCAAGATGTGGTATAGATGCAATAAAATAATTTTGAGGGTACTGGGTTCTCTCTCAACTGACCTGATGAGCAGTGCATGTATGGTTTTGTCAGTTGCCCTTTGTTTGATGTATTTAGCTATTGTGTCAGTTTTTAGTTCTGTGTATTCAGTTTGGTAATAAGACAGACCACTTTCTGTCACAATTTCTGTGTCAAGAATCCAGCAAATTGCTAGTGGCCTTTCTGCTGAGAGTTCTAATGAAGATCTGCCACTTACATCCAGGTAAGTGACTGAAATCAACATTTCAGCAGATGTAGGGCTCATGACTTTCAGTTTCTTCAAGGCCAGTGGTATAATTCTGAATTCTCTTTGCTACCATGAAGACTCATGTAGCCCAATTAAATGAATGCATTTTTCCACCACTTTCACAGGGATCTATGACGTGTGTGCCTCAGGGGTAGGCACTGGGAGGCACTTTAGAGTTCTGACTAACAAGTTGTTTATTGTTTTTTAAAGGGTTATTATTTATTATATGTAAGTACACTGTAGCTGTCTTCAGGAGCCCCAGAAGAGGGCATCAGATCTCATTATGGATGGTTGTGAGCCACCATGTGGTTGCTGTTATTTGAATTCAGGACCTTCAGAAGAGCAGTCAGTGCTCTTAACCTCTGACCCATCTCTCCAGCCCTATTGTTTTAGTCTTTTTTTCCTTTTAGCATAACACTCACAGCCTTAATCTCTGAATATTCAGAACTTTCTCTTTTCTTCCTTTTAGCGACTGAACAATACAAAGAACTATATTTTGATGATATGTATGGATATTAGGAGTTTCTGCTCTGAGTTTAATTTTGATAAGCACATGGTAGAGTAGGTTGTTTCTTAAGAATGATAAAAATTTTTCAGTACTTACAGACACTTAAAATGTAGATAATGTTAACACTGAAAGTTATTTGAAAATATTATATTCAAGTTATCAAAATTTGAATCTTAAGGAGTATTGCTAGTAAGGATTATTACTTAAGAGTTAATTGATTAAATAAGATATTTTAATAGAGATACATAACAAATGAACTCTAAAATTTGTGGAAAGTCATAGTAGAAACAGGGAATTTTAAAAGATTTATTTTTTTAAATTTTTAATTATGTGTATGTGTGTGTTTGGCGATGTGTGTGTGTGAGTGTAAAGACCTTTAGAAGCAAATGGAGTTGGATATCCTTGGCGCTGGATTTATAGGCAGTGGTGAATCAGTTGATGTGGGATCTGGAAATTGAGCTTGGATTTTCTAGAAGAGCAGTATATGCTCTCAACCACCAAACCATTCCTACAGTGCTTAAAAATCTTATTGTTAGGATAGATGTAAAAATTCCTTTATATTCAATAATATCTCTCTAAGGCAGATGATCCATGGAAGCATAGCACCTCTAACCATATTTTCATTTCTTTTTAAAAAGAGAATGGATTAAAACTTATTCTCTGAAGTAAAGTTATTTTAATCAATGATGAAGTTGATTGTGACAATAAAAACCAAAGGGATTAATGAAAACCCTGTATTTTATATTACTGGTTAGTGGTAGAGCCTGTAAGTCAATAGAAGAGAGACTTCAAAGAAAAGGCAATAGGTGTGCATAAAGCATGAGTACACCTTTCAGATACAATCCTGTAATGAACTGGAAGTACTGTCAGAGGAATGGATTAGAAAAGAGAAGGAAAGAAAAATGACTTATAACTTTAAACTCACATTTGCGGGCAGGTAGTACAGGTACCAATTCTTGTCAGTCTGGCTATGCTATTGCGTTTATTAACTTGTGTCAGATTATTGGCCCTGTACCATCAGAGTGTGGGAAGTGTTTGGCCTCTACCCTCTGTGCTTGCCTCCTCTCTTTCCCAGAAGAGATTAAAAGAGAAGTTCAGATAACTTCAGGGTATTCTCTTTAATATCAGCTTCAACTGAATGATTTTTGTGGTTAGTCTTGGCAGGTTTCTTGAAGTGTGAGATCAATGAATAACAACTCCCAGTGCTCTTAAAAAGAAAACAAAAGCTTTGAGTAATACTTGTAGAAATTTTTTTTCCTGAATTTTTCAAATTATGTTTCAAATCAGAGTAAATGAAAGCTCATGAAGATGAGGAACTTTGTAATTTGAGTGAGTTGTGACTTAATATGTTAATTAATTTTCATAATACAGATACTTTTGCACTTAGTGCATTACACAGTAATACAGAGTGTCATTTTAATTCAAATTCTCAATCTTGATTAGTATTCATACAAAAATGTATATGAGTTCATGAGGATTTTAGAGAAACTCTTTTTTTTAAGCTATTTATTTACATTCCAGTTGCTACCCACCTTCCACAGTTTCTTATCCCATTCTTCCTTTCCTTTGCCTCCGAGAGGGTACTTCCCCCACTGCCAGAACTCCACCTTCCCTGAGGCCTCAAGTCTCTGGAGGATTAAGTGCATCTTCTCCCACTGTGACCAGACCAGTCAGATCTCACTATATATGTGCCAGGAGCCTCAGACCTTCCTGTGTATGCTCCTGGATAGTGGTGCAGTCTCTGGAAACTCCCTGAGGTCTGGGTTAGTTGAGACTGCTGGTCTTACTATGGGCCCGCTTTCCCCTTCAGCTTCTTCAGTCCTTCCCTTAATTCAATCTTAGGGGTCCCTGACTTCAGTCCAATGGTTGGATGTAAGCATCTGCCTCTGTCTTAGTCAGCTGCTGGTAGGGTCTCTCAGAGGATAGCTGTAAGATTTGGAGAGCTGAGTCACGTCCAGGATGTTGTCCCACTCACAAAGACACAGAGACAGAGATCACTGCAATCTGCACGAGGTTTTTAATAATCCAGTATACTGGGGTCATCCCACATTCAGGTAAAGGCAACCCCAGAACAAAAGCACACACTTTTTTTTTTTCCTGTGACAGGGTTTCTTTGCATAGCCCTGGCTGTCCTGGAACTCACTCTGTAGACCAGGCTGGCCTCGAACTCAGAAATCCACCTGCCTCTGTCTCTCAAGTGCTGGGATTAAAGGTGTGTGCCACCATAGCCCGGCTAGCATATACTTTTTATACCCTTCCAGAACATAGGTTTATAGCATGAGTTGATTATTTCTCATTGATGGAGCTCATTGTTCTTTGTTTCCATTGACCTTTGTACCCCAGGTGAGAAGATACCTTAGGCACTTAGGAGGGGCGCAGTGAGATCAGCCCCCTCCTGGGACCGTTTACTTGAACGGGGCATTACTGCCTGCAATTAGGGCATTTCTTGGGGACAAGATGTTTGTTCAGTAAACCTTCCTGAAACTCTCTGTCTTTAGGCTTAATGGACATTCCTGCCTCTTTGGAATTTTTATGAGGTGTCCCTGTTTGCTCAATTCTTACATAGCCATGCCAGGCTCTACATAGCCATGCCAGGCTCTAGTCTGCAAGCACATCATAGCATCAGTAATAGTGTCAGGTCTTGTCCTCCCGACCCTCAGAAGGATCCCAATTTGGGCCGGTCACTGGACTGCCTTTTCTTAATTCTCTTCTCCATTTTTGTCCCTGAAGTTCTTGTAGACAGGAACAATTCTGGGTCAGAAATTTTGACTGTGGGTTAGAAACCCTGTCCCTCTACTTGAGGCTGTGTCTATATACTGGAAGTGGACTCTTCAAGTTTCCTCTCCCCAATGTTGGGCACTTTAGCTAAGATCACTCCCGATGAGTCCTGAGAATGTTTCACCTCCCAGGTCTCTGGTATTTTCTAAAGGATCCACTTACCTCGTAACGCCCTAGGCTGCTTATTTCCATTCATTCTCCAGGCACTATGTGATGGCACCCAGGCCATCAATGTTACCAAGAAACGGGCGAAGGCCTGACGATTTGAAAGAAAATACAGACACAGGTCAATCGTGAGAAGAGAATGCTGCTTTACTTAGGAACTGAGCTCCAATATATATCCTGGCTGAACGGAATGGAAAAAAAACCCAGAAGCACAGTGGAAAAACACCCTGTTTACAAATTTGTTGTTTTGTGAGCTGGGCAGGAAATGACTCAGGGCTAACACAATGTGCTGATGCCCTGGGCAACAAAGCAGCAGAGCAACTCATCTTAGAGAGGGGGTCAGGGCCCAACACCTATGGGTTTCTCCTCTGCTTCTCCCTTTCTGATTTATTCCCCCTTTCTCTTCCCACTTCCCCCTTCTACTCAGGTCCCTCCATCCTTCTGCCTCCCATGATTATTTCCTTTCCCCTTCTAAGTGAGATTGAAACCTTCTCACTTGGGCCTTTCTGTCTGTTATACCTTCTACAGTCTGTAGGTAGTATTCTAGGTATTCTGCACTTTTTGACTAATATCCACATATCAGGGAGTATGTATCATGAATATCCTTTGGGATCTATATTATTTCCCTCAGGATCATATTTTCTAGTTACATTCATTTGCCTGAAAAATTCATTCTTTTACTTGCTTGGTAAGAGTTACACACCAAGACATTTTATATTAGTTGTGGCTATTGTGAAGAGTGTTGTTTCCCTAATTTCTTTCTCAGCCTGTTTATCATCTGTATAAAGGAAAGCTACTAATTTTTTGAGTTAATTTTATATCCTGCCACTTTACTAAAGTTGTTTGTCAGCTGTAGTAGTTCTCTGGTGGAATTTTGGGGATTGATTATTTATACTATCATATCATCTGCAAATAGTGATACTTTGACTTCTTCCTTTCCAATTTGTATCCCCTTGATCTCCTTTTGCTGTCTAATTGTTCTAGCTAGAACTTCAAGTACTATATTGAATAGATAAGGAAAGAATGTGCAACCTTGTCTTATTCTGGATTTTAGTGAGATTGCTTCAAATTTTTCTCTATTTAATTTGATATTAGCTATTGGTTTGCAGTAAATTACTTTTATTATGTTTAGGTATGGGCCTTAAATTCTTGATCTCTCCAATACTTTTAACATGAAGGGGTGTTGTATTTAGTTGAAGGCTTTTTCAGCATCGAATGAGATGATCATGTGATTTTTTTTCCTTGAGTTTTTTAATATAGTGTAGTGTGTTGATAGATTTTTGTATATTGAACCATCCCTGTATCCCTGGGATGAGGCCTACTTGATCATGGTGAATGATGGTTTTGATGTGTATTTGGATTTGGCCTGTGAGAATTTTATTGAGTATTTTTGCATTGATATTCATAAGCAAAATTGGTTTGAAGTTCTCTTTCTTTGTTGGGTCTTTGTGTATCAGAGTCATTATCAGGTATCTTTGGGTCTTTGTGTATCAGGTATCAGAGTCATTGTAGCCTCATAGAATGAATTAGGTAGTGTTCCTTCTGTTCTTATTTTATGGAATAGTTTGAGGAGTACTGGTGTTAGCCCTTCTTTGAGGGTCTGGTAGAATTCCACACTAAAAACTACCTGGCCCTGGACTTTTTTGGGTTGGGAAGCTTTTAATGGCTTCCTTTATTTCCTTAGGGTATATGAGCCTGTTTAGATAGTTTATCTGTTCTTGATTTAACTTTGGTATGTTGTGTCTGTCTAGAAAATCATCCATTTCATCTAGATTTTTAGTTCTCTAGAGTATAGACTTTTGTAGTAGATTTGGATGAATTTTTGAATTTCCTTAGTTTCTGTTGTTATGTCTCCCTTTTCATTTCTGATCTTGTCAATTTGGATACTGTTTCTGTGTCCTCTAGTTAGTTTGGTTAAGGGTTTATCTATCTTGTTGATTTTCTTAAAGAACCAGCTCTTGGTTTTGTCAATTCTTTGTATTGTTCTCTTTGTTTCTAAATGGTTGATTTCAGATCTGAGTTCGAGTATTTCCTGCCATCCAGTCCTCTTGGGTGTGTTTGTTTCTTTCTGTTCTAAAGCTTTCAGATGTGCTGTTAAGTTACTTGTATGGGTCTCTCCAATTTCTTTATGAAGGCACTTAGTGATATAAATTTTTCTCTTAACAAAGCTTTCATTGTATCCAATAAATTTGGGTATAATGTATCTCCTTTTTCATTAAATTCTATAAAGTCTTTGATTTCTTTCTTTATTTCTTCCCTGCCCAAGTTATCATTGAGCAGAGAGTTGTTCAGTTTTCATGAGTATATGGGCTTTCTGTTGTTTTTGTTGTTACTGAAGTCTAGCCATAGTCCATCGTGATCTGATAGAATGCACAGGACTATTCCACTCTTCTTGTATCTGTTGAGGCTTGTTTTACTTCTGATTATGTGATCAATTTTGGAGAAGGTACCATGGGGTGCTGAGAAGAAGGTGTATTCTTTTATTTTGGGGTGAAATGTTCTGTAGATATCTTTTAAAATCTATTTGGATCATAACTTCTGTTAGTTCCACTGTGTCTCTGTTTAGTTTCTGTTTCAATGACTTGTTCATTGATAAGAGTGAGGTGTTGAAGTCTCCCATTGTTATTGTGTGATCTTCAATGTATGCTTTGAGCTTTAGCAAAATTTCTTTTATGAATGTGGGTGGCCTTGCATTGGAGCATAGATATTCCGATTTTTGAGACTTCCTCCTGGTGGACTTTTCCTTTAATGAATATGAAGTTAGGATGGCAACTCCAGCTTGTTTCTTAGGACCATTTGCTTGGAAAACTTTTTCAGCCTTTTACTCTGAGGTAGTGTCTATCTTAATCACTGAGGTATGTTTCTTGTATGTAGCAAAATACTAGATCCTGTTTAAGTATCTGTTGGGCCCTATTTGGCCTTGGTTTGGACCTTGAGGACAAACCCGAGCCTGGCTCCAGTTTCAAGACCAGTCATTAGCTTGAGAGTGACTCAGCACAACCTACTGACCTGAATTAGACTGCCTCTGCTTAGCTACCGCTGATGTATCAATTTCTTACAGACCCCGTGTGATCACTCCACCCTCCTCCTCATCTCATCCTACCCATATGTCAGCTCACCCCATACTTCTATCCCCACCTTCTTGCCCTGTCTATATAAGCAAATTGCTGCCACAATGAAGTTGAGTTCTTGCTTTGACAAGACTCCCAGCCTGGTATGTTTCTTTGGGGTTGTGAACACTCGCCATCCTGCTCAGTCCTGGACAGGTCCGGTTGGACCAGGTTCTCTCCTCTCGCCTGGACCTGCCAGCAGAGCTGACAAACTGGTGCCCCGTGAGAGGAATTCCTCTCCTCCTGATGGAAGAACGCTAAGGGGTTAATCAGTCTGTTGGTGAGTGTATCCTCATAAATTATGGAGCAGTACTCTCCTGAGTCCTTATTCCTTCTTTACACCCTCGGCATGGCCACCCTATGGGGGAAGGGTGGAGGCCTCTCCGCGCACCCTCTAGCACCCCAGCACTGAGGCTGTCCCCTTGCCTCCAGGTCCTGACTCACAGGGCCCTGGTCTGCTGTGGATGCCTCTGCTGCTGCTGCTTGGGGAGGCTAGGGCTAGAGATCCAACGACACTTCCCTTCGCCCACCACCATCTTCAGCTTGGATGGCATAGCGGGCACCGAGTACCTGGTGAACTGCTTATCCCAGCTTTCAGGTGCCAGCTTGAGCCTGGAAGACAAAGAGATCATGGGTCCCATGCCGGACAGCTCGCTGTGTTATGTGTGGCTCCATCTACCAGGGTCTGTGCCAGCTGAGGCACCCGGGGAACATCTCAGCCTTGGCCGTGAGCTTTCTGCCTGTTGCTGCGCCCGACTGCTGAACGTCACTGTGTTCCCCAGCATGCACAATATGGCCGCCAACCACTCCAGTGAGTCTGCTGTGGGGCTGGTGCTGCTGCTGGCCTCTGGCATGGGATAGGGCAGCCGTCTGCTCTTGAGCTCCAAGTACATCTATGGCAGCGCTTTTCTTCCCGCTTAACCATAGCCTAGAAGACCACCACTAATCCCAGCACTTGGGAGGCAGAGGCAGGATAATTTCTGAGTTCGAGGCCAGCCTGGTCTACAGAGTGAGTTCTAGGACAGCTACGGGTATACAGAGAAACCCTGTCTTGAAGGAAAAAAAAAAAAAAAAAAGAGGACTACCGCCTGAGATCGCTATCTGCTCCCTAGAAGAGTATGGAGGGAGACCTGGCCAAGCTCTTCACCTTCAACCTCAATTCGTGGATGCCAACAACCTGAAGATAAAGCAGGGTGCCAAGGAGCAACACAGGCTGGGCTTCGTGTGTGCCTTCTTGTACTCGGCACATTGCACAGAGTTCAGCCCTACAAGTACCTGGCATTCAACAGTGCAGGCCACGATGAGCGCTACAGCCGCCTCAGTTCGGTCTTCAGGTGCCCCAGGTGTTCACAATGCCAGCTGCGCTCTGCCTTCCACTTTGCCAACATGCAAGCTGCTATTCATACAGCATCGGCTATTGATGTGGTGGCGGTTGCTGGATAGCGTGGTGCAGGGCACTGGGCTGGCGTGCAAGAGCAAATGCAACATACAGCTACAGTGGGAGCAGCCATATTACAGAGCAGCCCACCTGCAGCCCCCACTGATCTTCCTGCGGGCATTGCCCATGTTCCATACTCACAGCCATGGCTGTGGCCAGTGCTTATAACTTCATGGCCATCTTTCACTGAGAGGCTCCTCAAGATCATCTGAACGAGAACATGCAGATGGCCCGAGTGAAGGTGGCAGCGTGAGAGGTACACTCCACATGCGGGGCCTATGTGGGCACAGCAGATGCCTACGGCAGTGGTTGGTGTACTCTGGAGATCTGGTGCACACTCCATCAGGATTGCACCAATTCCAGCTAGCCACACTTCTGGACCAGTGCCAGTGAGGGCCCAGCCGCTGCCCTGCTGTGACAGCACTGCCCTCTGAGATTAATGTGCACAGGGACTACACAGGTATGGCCTTACAGATCTCTGCCCAGCCTCAGTGGTATGGAGATGGCTTGTGACTAAGGAAATGGTGCCCAATGTGATCATAAGGCTTTATAAGATACTGAAGAATATGAATAACAATTCGAACAGGGGTCGTATACTCTAATTATAGAGAAGATGTTCACTTTGAACATCAATACTCACGGCCCTACCCTCAATCCTAAGGGCCACTGCTAGGCTCTGCTCCCCCGCCCCCAAAGATTCGTTGGATATCTGGGGACCCCATATGGGTTGAGCAGTGGCCTATTCTTACCACCATATTATAATAGCTACATCTTTTGGTTCGGCAACAGAGGGAGTTAGGACATCTAAGGCCCTCTCTACCAGTCCCTGGAACTCACCAGTGTTTGTGATTAAAAAAATCCAGGGACTCATGGAGAGTATTATAAGACTTAAGAAGGATCAATGAGAGAATGATTCCTTTTGTGACCCCCCAGAGGGGGCTCCCCTGGATCCTAGTGATCCCCAGTGCCCTTCATTTAACTATTATAGATATTAAAGATTGTTTTTTTCCCATCCCACTCCATCGAGAAGGTTGTAAAAAATTTGCCTTCTCCACGACCTCCATTAATTTTGGAGGTCCAGACTTGAGATATGAATGGGCTGTTCTTCCTCAGGGCATGGCTAATAGCCCTGCCCCCCATTTGTCAGTATTATATTCTTTCCATTTTTCCTCTTTTATAGTTACATAGATGATATTATTCTGGGACATCCCAATTTATCTGGATTATGACAATGCACAGATAGATGCTTCTCCATCTTACAAGAGAATAAGTTCTTGGTCACCCCTGAAAAGGTTCAAAAGATTCCCCCCTTTCAAATCCTTGGCTATATGCTTTCTTTAGGTACTGTCTCCCTGGTTAAACCCCAACTTAAGATTCAAGATACTTACACCCTTCCTGAGGTCCAAAAGTTGTTGGGAGAGATTAATTGGATGAGGCCCTGGATCTCTATATCCACAGAAGAATTAATGCCCTTGTTTGATTTTCTTAAGGGAAAAGACTTTTCCACACTTATTATTTTGTGTGATTGTCATTGTGATCTTTTAGAATGGATCCAATATGCTATAGATTCAGCCATTCTTAAGAGATATGATTCCCTTTTGCCCCTTATACTCTATGTTTTTCCAGGGGAGATGCTATGCACTGCCCTTCTCACCTAAGGCACGGAGCCAGTGCACTGGATTCACTTTTTAGTTGGTGGGGTTCCCCGGATTTATTCTATGACCAATAAGATTGCCGATTGTATTGTCAAGGGAAGGAATATTACAGTTCTTGCCACGGACCGGGATTTCTCGCGGGGTCCCTGTTCCGCGGGACACGGGATTCTGGCCAGGTGGGCACGGGATTCGGCTTTTGCAAACAGATCAGACACACGGGTGGTGTAAAATCTGAGTGTATTTCTTTTAAAAATGGCATGAGGCTTTTACAATCATTGC
>NW_022196897.1:69976808-70022020 GCF_008632895.1 Mastomys coucha | reverse complement strand
TTTTTTTTTTTTTTTTGGAACCAATCCTCAATCCATAGTTACTTCCCTCAGGATGGCTGATTTTACCTGGGTACAAAGAAATAACCAGTGTGTTGCCCTGGCTCTTGAAGGCTTCCTGGATGAGATTGCCTGTCATTTTGGTCCCTATAGATGGATGAGCATGTTTTTCAGGTTGGAGTGGTTGCCTTTCAGACTCTTCTTATCTAATCCTGATCCTAGTTCTGCCACAGTCTTTACTGATGGTGGGCACCTGGGATCCTCTGCGGTTGTCTAACCATTTATGGCAGATAGATGTTAATCATTATTCTCCTTTTTGAAAGCTTAAATATGTTTTTGTATCTGTTGATACTTTTTCCCATTCCTGCTGGGCTTCTACACATACTGGAGAAAAAGTCAAACATACCATAAGCCATATGCTCCAGTGCTTTGCTATTCTTGGGTTACCTGATCAGATAAAAACTGATAATGGCTCCTGCTTTATAAGTCAAGCCTTTTTAGGGTTTTTAGGGATGTGGAAAATTACCCACTCAACAGGGATTCCATATAATACCAAGGAACAAGCCATTGTAGAATGCTATAACCAAGTCATTAAGACTCAATTACAATAACAAAATGGGGAGTCTCTAACCCCTATGGTTAATTGAAAAAGGCATATTTTAAATTTTTCTAAAGAAGATCCATATCTGTTCCCACTTCGAAAACATTGGTCTTGATCAGTTTCATACAGCTCCATTTGGGTCAGGTAGAGTGACCCACTGACCGGAGCTTGGAGAGGACCAGAACTGCTCTTGACAGCTGGAAGAGGGTTTGGCTGAGTGTTCCCCCAAAATGAAAAAAATGCCAATCTGGATACCAGCTAGAGACATAAAATACTTGCCCCAACAGGTGGATGGTGATAAAAATCACTCCAGGGAAGTTCCCAGCCCTGAGAATTCCCAGCAGCCTCCTTCTGCTTCCTCTATCAAGAAGAGAGAATGAAGATTCCCCTGTTGATGACAATGATGATGATCCTCCAAGAGCCTCCTCTTCCTGACATTGGGGTCAAATGTACTTAACAAGCTTATACAATTTGTTCAACAACAACTAGAAGCAATAAGGTTCCATCAGGTCAAAATACATTGTCATAGGCTTGAGTCCTGAGAGCCAAGGTCAACATACGATTGGCCCTCAGAGTATGAGCGACCCTCCACAGCTCTCCATTTGACCAGTGACGGGTAAGATCTCAGATGCTCTGAGATGACCTATGACAGGTCATCGAGCAGACCCCCAAGCAAGGTTGATACATGGTATCCAGAGATGGGTAAGATTCCCAGGCAAGGGACAACCTAAGACAGAAGCCATGTGACCTGCTCATAAAAAGGAAAAAGGGGGAGATGTTGGTACTAACTCTGCCAAAAATCTATGGCTTAATGGAAAGACTTGAGCCTGGCTCGAGCCTGAGGACCTGCCTCACTTCTGTACTAGAGTGACTCAGCACGACCTGGTTAAGCCTGCCTTTGCCTAGCTACCGCTGATATAAAATAACTTCATTGGCCCTGTCAGTCACCCCATACCCTGCGTCAAAAGTCATCTCACCTCACCAAAAAAACCCTACCTCCTCCCTCAACCATATATAAGCAAGAGGCTTCTTTAACAAGACTCCTGGCTTGGTGTGTTCATCTTTTGGGCCATTGACACTTGCCATCCTGCTCAGCCCCGGACAGACCTGGCTGGAACAGGTTCTCTCCTTTTGCATGGACCTGCTGGCAAAGAATCTGCTCATTACAAAAACAAAAGGGGAAGATGTTAGGCCTTATTTGGCCTTAGGTTGGGCCTTGAGGACAAACCCAAGCCTGGCAGAAAAGTATCCAGTTTGTTAGCCTGTGTCTTTTTATTGTGGAATTGAGTCCATTGATGCTGAGAAATATTAAAAACTGATGGTTGTTAGTTCCTGTTACTTTTGTTGCTGCTGGTGGTATGTATGTATGATTTTCTTCCTTTGGGTTTGTTGTGAAATATTTAGTTACTTATGTGGGTTTTTTTGGGTGTAGTTACTCTTCTTGTGTTGGAGATTTTGTTCCAGTATCCTCTGTAGGGGCTGAATTAGTAGAAAGATAGGCTGAATTAGTAGAAAGATATTGTTTAAATATGGTTTTATTATGGAATATCTTAGTTTCTCCATCTATGATGATTGAGAATTTTGCTGGGTACAGTGTCCTGGGCTGGCATTTGTGTTCTTTTAGTATCTGGATGATGTCTGTCTAGGATCTTCTGGCTTTTATAGTCTCTTTTGAGAAGTCTGGTGTAATTCTGATAGGCCTGTCTCTATATGTTACTTGGCTGTTTCCCCTTACAGCTTTTAATATTCTTTCTCTTGTGCATTTAGTGTTTAGATTATTTAGTAATGAGAGGATTTTCTTTTCTGGTCTAATCTATTTGGTGTTCTGTAGACTTCTTTACACCAAAAAAAACCCCACCTCCTCCCTCAACCCTATATAAGCAAGAGGTTCCTTTAACAAGACTCCTGGCCTGGTGTGTTTATTTTGGGCCATTGACACTCGCCATTTATGGCCATGACTTTGTTTAGGCTAGGGAAGTTTTTTTTTTCCCTATGATTTTGTTGAAGATGTTTTCTGGGCCTTTGAGCTGGGATTCTTCATACTCTTCTATTCCTATTATTCTTAGGTTTGATGTTCTCATTGTGTCCTGAATTTTCTGGATATTTTGAATTAGGAGCTTTTCACACTTTGTATTTTCTTTGACTAATGTGTCAATATCTTCTATGCCTGAGATTCTCTTTTCTATCTCTTGTATTCTGTTGGTGGTGCTTGCATCTATGACTCCTGATCTCTTTCCCAAGTTGCCCATCTCCAGGGTTGCCTCCCTCTGTGATTTTCTTTATTGTTTTCACTTTCATTTTTAGTTCTTGGACTGTTTGGTTCAATTACTTTACCTGCTTGATTGTGTATTTCTTTAAGGGATTTATTTGTTTCTTCTTTAAGGGCTTCTATCTGTTTGCCTGCATTTTTCTGTACTTCTTTAATGGAATTCTTTATATCCTCCTTAAAGTCTTCTATTGTCTTCATGAGATTTGATTTTAGGTCATTATCTTGATTTTCAGGAGTGTATCAATGGCTTACTGTGGTGGGAGAGCTGAGTTCTGATGGTGCCAAGTTGCCTTCTGTTCTGTTACTTATGATCATGTTCTTGCTTCTGTCCATCTGGTCTCTTTGGTGTTAATTGGACTGGGTATCTCTGACTGGAACCAGCCTCCTTGAAGGCAGGTAGAACTCTGTGACCTGAGTTATATCTGGTCTCTCTGGAGGCAGGCAGCATTGTCTCTGGTTTGGGTGGGCCTCCTGTGTCTCTGGTTAGGGCAGGCCTCCTGTGCCCCTGGTTACTGAGAACCTACTATGCCCTTGTTTTCTGTGGACCTCCTGGGAGGCATAGAGGCTGTAGCATTTGGGTAGGTATCAGGCTGCTGATCTGGCCAGTGTGGGAAAATAGGCCTGATGGAAGGTGGAGCTTGGGGTGTAGTGGTTTGGGGTAGGTGGTTCCATGTCAGCCATGTGTCGTGGTTGTCCCAGCTGGTGTGGTTATTTAGGTTAGATTCTCACCTATGCCTTTGGTTGCTGCAGACTCCCTGGGAGTCAAGCAGTCTGTAGTGTTTGGGCAGCTATTGGGCTGCTGAACTGCCAGAGTTACTTTTAATAGTTCAATTCTTGCAAACATTAGGAGATACATCTTTTTATCAGTTATGACCACAAAGTGCTAATATGTGAAGGAACAATTAGTCCCACTCACATTTACTTTTATTTCTTTTTGCATCATGAGTTTGCGGTGCCCTCAAGTCTGTACTAGAAACCAACATATAGGATAGGCTAGCTTTGAAGTTTTAATTTTTTTCTCCTTTTAAATTCCTAAGTGCTTGGATTATATGTATATAATAGAAAAGGTTCTTTAGGTTAATTCTTACCTAAACATTTTTCATCTTAATGCTAATAAAAAATTCTAAAATTTTGCTTATAAAATTATTTATATTGGATTATTTATTCTTAGACTGTGGTTCCATTTTTTATTCATAGAGCTATAGATATTAGATTACATAAGTTGGCTACATGTTTTCATTTTTTATTACAAAAAACCTTAATTAAAACTTTGTTATGTTAGTATTTTTATTGTTATCAATTATTATTATTATTACTATTTTTTAATGTATGTGCATTTGTGTGCATGTATGCCTACATACCAGAAGAAGGCAGAATATTCCATTACAGATGGTTATAAGCCACTGTATGGTTCCTGGGAATCAACTCAGGACCTCTGTAAGAACAATCAGTGCTCTTAATCACTGAGCCATCTCATTAGCCCAAACACTTTGCAATATTATTGAAGTTTTAGTTACTAACTATTTTAGTTGACAGGAGAACAAAATGTAAAAATTTAAAATAATCTTGGTGAAAATAAAGTTTAATAAAGATTATTAAAATCATAGCATCCATTTATGATTTCAAATAGCATTTACATTGTTTTCTAGAAATGTATTATTATTGACTTTAGTTGATTATAAGCATTATTGACATTTGGAACATGTTTCATATGTTTCTAGAAATTAGAAACAATATTTTGAGTTAGAGTACATTCTTTTGAGATATAGCACATTAATAAAGAGTTAAGGAATTACCACTTTAAGTACAATGCATGTTAATGTGTACCAGTTGAACTTCACTAAAAATGAGGGAAAAAGCAGTATAATTCTACAATAAAGCAATCTCTTGTACACATATTTAATAATAACTTCAGCTTCTAAAACCAATTTGTCCGAGTAATTAATGAGCTAAGAAGAAATTACAGATTGAATACCAAGATGTAGAGCATTGCTTATGTTTTCTATCAGGAATGAGAAGTACTACTTTTCACCTCTTCCCATTGACCAAGGGAAGTATAGAAGCTATTGATACCTTTTGAGTTGATCTGGATTTAAAATTTGTTAATCATTCTCCCTTTTTAGGATATTTAATTGTTATAGCCAAATAATTGGAATAATTTTTATTTCTAAATTATGGAATTTAAGTAGAAAGCCTGGAGGACTATTTACAGTTGAACAGTTTGCTTTGATATGTGCATGTCTTTAGAAGATTAATGACAGTCTTCCAAATCCAACACTGTCAATAAAATGTTTATATTAGAAAGAGATGCACATTCAGGAACAAGAATCCTTGAATAGTTTTTGCTTGTTTAGGGGTATAAAATTGACTGTAGTCAACTTCTCTGACAGTGATTCAGTTATTTTAAGTAACTTCATTATCATCTATGGTGTGCTCTGTTGAAGCTTGCATTATCATAACAGTTTCTTTTTAAATCTCATATCTTTATATACATGAAAATAGGCATGCCCTAACAAAAATGCATTGTCAATTTTTTTTGTGTCAAAATTTTATCATTTAAAAAAAGGCATGTTGGCTTATGTTTTAATTTTAGTACTTTTAGCGGGTTGATCATTATGAGTTTGATGTTAGCTTGGGTTATGTATTGGGTTAAAATAGACCCAACTATCTGTTGTTTCAAGAAACATCAGTGGCAAAGGTAGACTAAAAGTCAGAGAATGTTAGGACATTCACCAAGAAAGTAGAAACTAAAAACAAGCTGGTACAGATATTTTTATATGTAATAAAGTAGACTTTGAACTAAAATTAGTCAGAAGAGGTAAGTAGGGCATTATATATTAATAAAGAGAAAAATTGATCAAGGAGGCCACAATTATAAGCACATACATACTGAATGTGCTCTCAAGCTCATTAAACAAATGCTAATGGGCACAACGTATCAGAAAAGTCCTGACACAATAATTGTGTGTTATTTTACTACCCCTGCTTCATAGATAATCCAAACTATAAAAATTAGCAAAAGAACTTGAATGTTAAACTACACTTTTCGTGAAATGGACTTAAGAATATTCCATTCAGTGATACGGAATTTGTGCAGTTATCAGTAGGCCATGGAACAGTTCCTACAATTGATCACAAAGAGAGTAAAAACAAAACCAAATAAATAAAAATAATTTCTTAAATCCAAGGTAAAATGAAACTAAAATTCAATAGTAAGGTAAACAAACTGTAACAACTACACAAATATTTAGAGACTACACGATCACTTTTGAATGAATAGCAGGTCACTGAAGAAATCAGGAAGTAAGTACAAGAATTTCCTAGAATCAAGTAAAAATTCAGGCACAAGTTACCAGAAATTTTGAGATATAACTAAGCAGATTATAGCTAAGAGGATAGTTAGAGTGGTAGATCTTTACACTTAAAAAGTCAAAGCTTTTCCCTAATTCAACCACAGGGGTCGCTATCTTCTTTTCATTAAGTTGGGTGTAAATATCTGCATCTGACTCTTTCAGCTGCTTGTTGGGCTTTTCAGAGGGCAGTCATGATAGGCCTCTGTTTGTAAGCACACCGTAGCATCAGTAATAGTGTCAGGCCTAGGGTACTCTCTGAGCTGGAAGAAGCTGAGGAGGAGTGCTACCCCATAGGAAGACCAGCAGTCTCAACTAACCTAGATCCCAGGGATCTCTCAGACACTGAGGCATTAACCAGGTAGCATTTAGCTGATATGAAGCCTGAACACATAAACAGCAGAGAGCTGCTGGGCCTGGACTCAGTCAGAGAATACGTACCTAACCCTTGAGAGACTTGGGGCCTCAGGGAATAGGAAGGTCTGGTGGGGTGGGTGTGGGTAGGGACACCCTTGTGGAGATGGGGTGGGTGGTAGGGGAGGAGGTGTAGGATGTGGAACAGTCAGAGGGTGGACTGGGATGGGGATAAAGTCTGGGCTGTAAAAAAAGGTTAAAGAATGAAAATAAACAATGTCAAAGCTAGGCTATGGTGATGGCTCTGCAGGTCATGTGCTTGTTGCCCAAGCCTGTGGACTTGAGTTTGGAGTCCTAGAACCCATGCATAAATCTGTGCAAAGTGGCTCAGGTCCATCATCCTGGCATATGTGCCAGGGGGAAGGAAGATAGTTTTTCCCTGTCAACATAGCTAGCCTTGAGTAGCAGGTTCAGGTAGACTCTGTCTCAAAAAGTAAGGTGGAAAGAGATGGAGAAAAATATCTGATGTCAATTTTTTTGTGCATAGATGTGCTCACCATCACATACTTGTGTTTACATATTCATGACCGTACCCCACACAATTTATTGAAAGACACAAAACCTACTGATGAATCCCAATGTCTCAGAAAACTGTAAAAATGAAACCCAAGAGACAAAAAGAAACCATAAAAACTAAACCAAAAATAAAAAAAAAAGACTAAATGAAGAATTCATTAAATTAGTCAAATAATTGTTTCTTTGAAGAGCTAATATTGAAAAATCCTTACACAAAGTAACTAAAAGAAAGTGGAGACCCCAATTGATACAATTAAAAATGAAAACGAAAATCCCAATACAATCTAGGGATACATTAGGGAATACTTTGAAAACTTATATTAAAAGAAACTAGAAAATCTGGGGAAAACTGATACATTGTTAGACTCATATACAATACTAAAGTTAAATGAAAACACACATGACTTTGGTTCCATAATAAACAATGAAATGGAAATAGTAATGAAATAGATTCCTAACAAAAGCTCAGGGTTGATGTATTTACTGTTGAATTCTACCAAATTTTGAGAAGTGGTGACACCAAAACTCCTCAACTAATTCCATAGAAAGGGAGAAGAAATGCTACGAAACCAGTTTTACAAAGCCAGTAGTATCCTGATACCAAAGCCAGGCAAGGCACTCAACAACAAGAAGAGTCTGGACACCAGTATTCCCAATGAATATAAATGCAAATATCTCAACAGACATGCTTGCTGCAGCCACTGAGTCACATGTGTCATCCTCTTGTAGCCGATTCTATTTGCTCACAGCGCAGTCTACCTATTATACAGACAAACGGAGCAATGTTTTCCACCAGGCCATTTGTACCAATTAGCCACTTGCTGACTAGCCGAGACCATGACATCACCAAGCATGCAGTGAAATCTAGGGGCCACCTTTAAAACTGAAGACTTCTTGCTCTCTGTGACTCACCCAGTGTGGAGATGTCCCAGGTAACATTTTCTTCTTATTGTCTCGTCCTCTCAGGAGGTTTCAGAGGTTCCAGTACAGCCCTACACTAAGTACTTCTGTTGGCCCATAAAGATTACCCTTATTGGTACTTCCACCATCCCAGTTTCAGCCATGGGACCTGATTTCCACCAATGAAGATTTTTAAATTGCTTCCTTGAATCAGATGCTGTCACCCCTCATCCGCCTTTATCCTTTTTTATTGTTATATCTGTTAGCTAAAAATTCCTGTTGCATTGAAGGTCGGGTCTTCTGCCTATTCACTTTCATTGTACATACCTCATTTCAGACTAGCTTGCCTTAATCTTGCTTGTCTACATAAATAGCCACCAGTGCCACCTCTAGCAGTCATATAAGAGACAGCATCACACAGTTCACTGCCCCCAAAAGATAACAGCTAGGCAATGGATCCTCCTCCTACTGTTTCCTGTATGTTAACTCTGCAAATATTTTTGTCTTAGACTGTATTCTTGCACACTTCCTCAAATACACAGCCTATGTTTTAGTGGCTTTACTGAAACAAAACAAAACAACAAAACCAAAAACAAATCCTTTCAATGATAGCAAAAATGGAAGCACATGAGGGTGTTTTAAAAACATTGGTAGTACAGTGTTGATTGATGTCTAGTGTAAAGTTTACAGAACGCTGTTCAAATAGGGTGGAGGAAAGGTAGAAGCCAGACACAACTGGTCTTATTCCTTGTAAGAACTTTGTAAGATTTGTAAGAGATTTATTTGTAAGAGAACTGTAGGAAAATTGCGCACCATACCATCTTTGTAGGTCTGGGGAGAAGAGAAGGGATCATTAGACTATTTTGTCAAATCTAAGCTGCTAATTTTCTTCTGTTAGCCATTGCCTAGAATGTTAGACTGAACTGTGGGGTAAACATAAGCCTGTGGCGTTGACAGCTAAGGACAGACGTGAGGAAAACACCTCGTTCCAAACATGGTTTGTGGTCTATGAAGTGGATGAACCCACAGCTCCCAAGAGTTAGAGGTGCAGAAAGAAGATCCCAAACGATGCCAGCAGTTAGGATTCTATGGGTGAGGTGTCTAAACATAAATCTTTGAAATCTTCAACATGGGATGAACTCCTACATGGGACAGGATGGTTTAATCAAGAGAGAGCATAGGATTCTACATTTAGAATTATTTATGACAAAACAAATCAAATTATTTTGATACTTTAGAGATGGAAGACGGTTTTCATGCCTCATCTGTCTAGATAATTTGATGTTAGCATGCCGTGGTATTTCAAATGCTTCTGCTAAAAGAACACAATTAAAATGTGATGAGACCATCATACTAGTGACTTTGAAGTAAACTTCCAGAGAGAGGATATTAGTTATCACTGTAAATTTATAATACTGATCAAAGAGTTTTCTTCTCAAAATGTATACCATCAGGGACACTCACCTTTGACCCTTAACTAGAGTATTTTGAATATAGTTCAAGCAGAGAGGAAATAATTTATGTGTTGGGATATGCCCAAATAAATACAGACTTAATCTCGGTGCTATAGAAAAAGAAAGAAGACTTTTAATCTTTTCCCTTCAAGTGGTGCATAGATAGAATGACCTGTCTTCAGAAAAGTGGTTTAAGAAAGGCTTTACTGTGGGTATAAGAGCACTTGAAATTCTACACACTTGAGAAAACGCTGAGCTTCATTTCAACTCATCCGTTCTCAGGACACCCAAATAAAGGACCTTTAAGCTCAGATGATGGCAGAACATAAAGAACCGTTGAGCTCAGAAAATGGCAGAACACTTGTGAACTATATGTTACCATGTGTTACAAGTCTGACTCAGCCTATGAGCCCCTGTTGAAAGATACAATTGAGCAGGACTTGAGTCAGCAGAATTAATATTGTGAAAATGCCCATGGTGCCAAAGGCGATCAACAGACTGCATACTTACCATCAAAATTTCAGTGATGTTCTTTACAAAACTAGAGAAGCCTACAATTCTGGAAGCACACAGGAGGTTGAAGAGCCAAGGCAGTTTGTGAGACTGTTTGCTGACTTGACCCTGTGTAACACATTCAGAACATTTCAATGAGGGACAGTCAAGAGGGAGCTGGGAGCAAGCTCATATTTAGAATATATTGTAAAACCACACACATTTACAAAGTCAAAAGAAAAATAAAATTGGTGAATAAATGGAAAGGTATAAATTTGCTTGATCTTGTTAGAAATCAGAGAAATCAATGTGAAGCCATTTTCCCTCACTGTACTGTTTTTAAAATGTTAGATGAGTTATTACAAGTACTGGAGATGATTTGGAGAGCCGAGATTCTAATTTCTAAATCTGAATTATTTTAGTTATATTCATTATAAATATCTATCATTTTTGTATTTCTTTAATTCTTATTAATAGCTTTGGATTAACTTAAATTTATAATTTTAATATTTAATTATAACCCCCTTTTTTTCTGGCTAAAGATTTTGTAGTCTTATTTTAAAAGACTCTCACAATTCCAAGTCACAATATTTATTAGCCTAGATTATCTTCCAAGAGCTTTATTATTTTTCCTATTATGTATATATGAAAAATTCAGGTGTACTATTTCCTATGAGTTTAACCATCTTTTTCCTCTTTTATTACTGTACAATTATAAGTGACATCTATACTTATTTACAATTGATTGCTTCTATGTGTGTTTGGTGATTTTTACATTCGGAAAAAATAAAAAACCTCTACTTTCTAGCTGATAAATATTTTTGTTGTCTGAGTTTCTTATGGTTAAATCTTGAACCCTGCAATGTAATAACATTAAGAGACAATCCAATTGAGAAGGTGGATTCTTCATAAATGTGGCCTATGTACATATATAGAGGCTCGAGAGCTTCCTATGCTCTGAGAACATAAAGAGAGAGGAATCCTCTATGAATGTGAAAGCTTTTTTCAGATACCGAATCTTCCAGTACCTCAGTGTTAGACTAAAGAACACCAGCTCCATGGTAATACTAAAACAAACAAACAAAAACTTTAAAGACATTTTAAAATTGTGTGTGTGTGTGTGTGTGTGTGTAGTACACATATACAGTATTGCTGATGCCACGAAATGCTTGCTGACAGGAGCCTGATACAGCTGTCTCCTGAGAGGCTCTGCCAGATCCTGACTAATACAGATGCGGAGGCTCCCAGCCAACCATCATACTGAGCACAGGGACCCCAATGGAGGAGTTAGGAAAAGGACCGAAGGACTGAAGGAGCTTATCTGGCATCAGTGGGAGAGGAGGCCCTTGGTTCTGTGATGCCTCAGTGTAGAAGAAGGCTAGGGCAGTGAGGTGGGAGTGGGAAGGTGGATGGGGGAGCACCCTCACAGAAGCAGGGTAAGGGGGTGTGGGGCGGGAGGTTTGCGGGGAGAAAGATAACATTCAAAATGTAAATAAATAAAATAAAATAATAATTAAAGGAAAAGAAGGCTAAAAATGAACCTCGGGTGCTGCTTCTTAGGCACTGTCCACATAGATTTTGGAAATAAGATCTCTCACCTACTTTAAACTTGCCAGGTTGGATAGTCAGGCAGGTAAACAAACTCCAGTAAATATACATATCTCAGTTTCCTACACATTAGGGTTACAGGTGTGTACCACTGAGCCCAGCTTTTTTTACATGTGTCCTCACATTTGTAGAGTAACTACTGTGTCTCCCTAACCCCTGATTTCCTTTTGCTTTGATTCATTTTAAGCTCTTATTTTGCCAAATTTTATTTTAAAATACTAGGTAGATATTTCTTTCTTTTCCCTTTTGGGAGAAAAATCTTAAAATGGTGTGCTGCTTTGAGGTCTTGGACATTTGAATACTTGGTTCTTAGTTGGTGGGTGGAACTTTTTGGAGGAGTAGGAGGTATGACTTTTAAAGGAGACATGCCAGGGAGGGAGGGTTACTCTCTGCTCCTGCCTGTGGATTAGATGTGAGCTCTTAGCTATTGTTCCAGTCACCTACATCTATGCCCTTGCTCTACAATTATGATCTCTAACCCTCTGGAACTGTAAGCCCAATTAAAAACTTTCTTTTACAAGTTTCCTTGGTCATGGCGTTTTATCACAGCAATAGAAAAGAAACTAAAGGAAGAAATGGTTTAACATACACGTTTTGAATAAATATTGGTTGTTTTCTTTTTCTTCTTCTTCTTTTTAAAGAATTATTTATTTGTTTTATGCATGTGCATACACACCAGAAGAGGGCATCAGATTCTGTTACAGATGGTTGTTAGCCATCACATGGTTCCTGGGAATTGAACTCAGGACCTCTGGAAGAGCAATCAGTGCTCTTTTGCCGCTGAGCCATCTCTCCAGCCCTCTGGTCTCTTCTTAATCACTGCTAATTTCTTAGCTCCATCTAATCAGCATCAATTGGCCCCACTGGGGACAATTTTTGACACTATTTTTTGACTCTAAAGCCAGAGTTACATGGAGTTCTGCTGCTTGCTGTAGCTAGAACATGGACTCTGACTTTCTGTTTTCCAATGCCTTCACTGTCTAAACTTGATTATCCTGGTACTTGCTCTGTAGATTGACCTTGAACTCAGATATCTGCATGGCCCTTTCTCCTGATTGCTGGGATCAAAGGCATGTGCCATCTTAAACTTTTCTCTAATTAGAACTTGCTCTACCAGGCTGGGCTTGAATTCAAGAGATCTGCTTGCCTGTCTCCTATGATTAAAGCTCTGTACCACCATGCTTAGACCTAAGCTTAGCTGGGTGGGATCTTACCCTAACGTCATTACTTCCTTAATCTATCTCCTTGAACACAGGATTCAGCTCTATTTCACTTCTTGGTGCCTCTTTATTACTTGAACAATACATTTTATAGTTTTTTCTTTCCTCAGCTTGCTCTTTTTCATTAAAACCCTCTTCATCAGACTAAACCAGAGAACAAAGCCTCTGCTGGGATTTTTTCTTTAGACTTCCTTTGTCAATGAAATCAATATACATCTCTTTACCTTTGCTTCAGGTAGACTCTTTAGATAAGAGCAAAAACCAGCCACATTCATCACCAAAATACCACAAAACAGTCTCTAGGCCGCTGATACTGCTGTGAACTGACACCATGTCTTAGACAGCTCTTACAAGGACAACATTTAATTGGGGCTGGCTTTCAGGTTCAGAGATTCATTCCAGGTTCATCAAGGCAGGAGCATGGCAACATCCAGGTAGGCATGGTGCAGGAGGAGCTGAGAGTTCTACACCTTCATCTGAAGGCTGCTAGGATTGGCTTCCAGACAGCTAGGACAATGGTCTTAAAGCTCATGGCCACAGTGACACTTTTCCTCCAACAAGGCCACACCTGCTGCAAAAAGGCCACACCCACTGCCACACCCCCTAATAGTACCATTCTCTGCACCAAGCATATTTAAACCACCACATCCACAGTACTTTTCTCAAAGGTATTTTTTAAAAATTAATTGAGAGTATAGCATTTATTCTCTTATTGTTTCTGCATTTGTCCCTATTTTGTCTCTTTCTGTATTTGTTTTATTATCTATCTATCTATCTCATCATTCTTCTGTTGTGTATCTTTCATCTATATACCACCTATCAACCATCTATTAGTGTATATCATTTATCTATGTAACTTTCCATATTTATCAATGTATTATATATCTCTGTGTATATCGTTCTCATTGGTCTTTCCTATTTGTGAATTAATAGCTTATATTATCTAAAATTTCTACTTTAAAAATTCTTGCTGAACCATATAAGAGTTCTAGTTTTAATATATGATAAGTAAGTTGTTGGCAGGGATGATAACAATACACATGAGGAAAAGATTACTCCTAATAAATGCTGTCAAGAATCTTGAATACCCGCATGCCAAAGAATCAAATTGGATTTTTATTTTAGACCATATCCAAACACAAACTCAAAGTGGATTAAAATTTAAATGTAAGAAATGTAAAACCCGAATCTGTAAAATTCCCAGGAGAAAATATTGAGACTACTTGTTTTAAAAACAAATGCGGCTAGAACTGTTTAAAGCCAAAAATCTTCTGTACAATGAAGGGAACAATCAACAAAATGAAAGATAGCTTACAGGTTGGGAGAACAGTATTTGCATCCTACATCTGATAAGAGGTTAATGTCCAAAAATATGCAAAGCATATATCCAGTTCAGTAAAGCAACACCAACAAATCCTAATTAAAAACTCCAAGAAACCCACAACCAAAATCTTATATAATGGGGTCACAAGTGAACAGGTACATTAAAATGCTCCAGATCATTAATCATCAGGGGAATGCATGTCAAAGCACAGGGGCCGGACCTCTCCCATATAACAGAATCCAGGGCTGCTGACACTGTAGGGAAAATGTGAGAGAAATGGGGCAGCAGGTAAGGCAGTTTCAGTAATGATTTCTGCCTATAGAAAGGAAAAGATGAAGGTTTCAGTGCAATTTCTCCCAGGAAATAGAAGCAGAGTAGTGTGACCCTCCTTCAGCTGAGCTCTGATTCCTCAGACCTCACCTTGCCATAGATAACCACGCCTCTTTGCCTGCGTCCTGCTAATTGCCACGCCTCTCTCCAAGTTCTAGTTACGCCGGAAGTCCCACCCCCAGAGACTGAAGGAGAAGTTGCTGATTGGACCAAGTTGCTGATGAACTTGGGGGAGAGGTTTTGCCTTACCTATTCTACCTGGTTTTGCTTGTAACAACGTATATTGAATGAAAGATGACTGATTGAAACACGTCTGTGTTTGGCTAATTTTTATGAATCCTTCCAGCGGTTCCGATATCCCAAAATGGTTTTCCAGGACCTTGACCCCATTCTAGAAAACCCATTCGTAATTGTGGCTGCTGGACGGCTACAGAGTAGAGACTTCCTAACTGATTCTGTAAGGGTAGGGTTAGTCCAATACCCAAAGCATACAGAGAATTCTAAAGAAAGTATACCTAGAAGACACCTGTCATGGACACAGAAAAACAAATCTTCAGTAAGTGTCAGAAACCCAAGTCCAGCAAGGCAAAGAAAGAGTTAGATGCCACCACCAAGTCAATCTACCAGGTAAATATTGACTGGTTCAGCATTTGAAAATCCAATGTGGCTAATGTAATTTGTCACATTAACAGGCTGTGATAGCTAATATTGATTATCAATTTGACAAGATCTAGAAACACCAAAGAGGTAAGTCTGTGTGTACATCTTTGAGAAAAATCAATGAAAAAAAGGGCATTTGATGAAATTCAACATTTGTCACAATGAAAAAGAAAATAACAGCAAATTCATAATAAAGGCAACTTCCTCAAGCTAGTAGAGAATCCTTAGCTGTCGATGTTGCCTAGTGAGGAGACAGCGCATGTTTCCTACGTAACGCATGGGAGGAGACAGGGTGCCCCTCTCTCTTCAGCACTGTGCTGTGTTTCCTAACTTGCATGAGATGATGAAGACAGTTGCTTTATGATACTCCAACTCTGAAGGTAGAAACAGAATGTACTATTTAAAACATGACTTGGTTAACTAAGTAGAAAATCACCAAGAACAAAGGCAAATAAAATTGTATTCTGAAACCAGTTAGAGACGACAGCATGATTGCGAGCTATGAATCACTACCATAGAAATGTCTAAGCTGCTTAGCTGGTCCTGTGTGCTTGCAGGTCTCAGGCAAGTCCAGCCTAGCCTGGGTAGGTAACACAGGACGATGCTGTCTCAAAATCAAAATCCTGACCAAAAACAGATGTCAACTGGGTTCCTCTATACCAGCCACAGCAATTTAAATCTGAAATTAAAAACAAACAACAGTTCTGTCTGTACCAAGAATTAAAGGACTTAGATTGTCTTTCTTTCTTTTTTTAGATGGATTTCTATTTTATTCCCCAAAGAGGAAAAAAGGACTGAGAAGTTTCTATTGGCTTCTCCTGTCTGCCTTCCCTTCTCAGGTTCCACTTCCCACGTGTTGGAGACATGCTCGGTGGAGAAGGTGAAAGATGGGCTATCTGTAACCCAGTGGGACCAACAGCAGCTCCTCTCTCCCTCCAGGAAACCCTGGGAAAAACGGGAGTTCCTTATGTTTTTTTTTTTTCTTTTTGCTGCATTGTGAACATTTCATGCACACTCAATGGGCTGGTGGAACACTTACACACTCTTGACAGCAAGAAACAGACAAGAGGGCTGCCACTTGCAGGAACTGTGTGGGCTAGTCTTGCAAACCCAACATAGCCATGGTTTATGGAGCCTTCATTTCCTGGGTCGCTACTGTGGCCTCAGTGTAAAGGGTTCATGGCACCTTCTTCTCGCTGCTGTTTCTGCTTCTGCTGCATTAACAACTGCTCGAGAGTGGAGGGTCCAGGATGCATCATGGAACTAGACCAGATTGACATTAGGCTTTCCATGAGGACCACAGAGGAATCCTCCACTGAGGGGTCATGGCCTAGGACTTAGATTTTCTAACAAAGCATGCATATACCTATAGTAGGAAAAATTCCAAAATTCCAACAGTGGGGTGAAAGATATAAACAAATGGAGAGACAGAGCTTTTTCCTCCTACTGGGATAGAAAGACCATATATATATTTGCTGGAATTAGTTTATTTTATCTATCATCTATCAACCTGTCTGTCTGTTTGTCTCTCTGTCTGTATATCTATCATCTAGCTTTTATTTCTATTTATTTCTAGTATTTTTTAAACAATTTATTTATTATTATATGTGAGTACAGTGTAGCTGTCTTCAGGTACACCAGAAGAGGGCATCAGATCTCATTACAGGTGGTTGTGAGACACCATGTGGTTGCTGGAATTTAAACTTAAGACCTCTGGCAGATCAGTCAGTGCTCTTAACCAACAAGCCATCTCTCTAGCCCATTTCTAGTATTTTTTTTATTCTTCTCTCATGCAATACATCCCATTTGCAGTTTCCCCTCCTTTCATTTCTCTCAGTTCCTCCCCACCACCCTTCCTTCCAATCCATTTCTCTTCTATTTCCCTTCAGGAAAAAAAAAAAAAAAAGCAGGCCTCCCAGGGATATCAGTCAAATACAGCATAACAAGACACAATAAGACCAGATACAAGCCCTCATGCCAGGGCTGGGAGAAGCATTCCAGTAGGAGGAAAGGGGTCCAAAGAGGAGGTGAAAGAGTTAAAGACACCCCTTCTCCTACTGTTAGGGGTTCCACAAAAACACCAAGCTGAACAGCCACAGCATGTGTGCAGAGGACCTAGCATGACTCCCTGGTTGATTGCTGCTTCCGTCTCTGTGAGCCCCTAGGAACTCTGCTTAGTTGATTCTGTGGGCCACGTTCTCCTGGTTCTCCTATCATTTTCCTCTCTCCCTCTTCCCAAGCTTCCCTAGATCTGAAGGAATGAACCCAGTACTGGTTTCCATTTTGGGCTTCCTCTCTGCCTATAGGAGAGAGGACCTGTAGGTCCCTGCATTGGCTCCCCTTAGCGGCCCAGCTCAAGCTTCTCTGATACTGACCGGGGTACGCACAGATCTGTGAGTATAATGCAATAGCACTAGGCTCATTTTGTTGACACCTCCCCATCCCGGCTCTCCAGCCTCTGGTTTTTGGTCATGCAGGCAGTGTCAACAGGGACTTTCTTTTGTGGTGAGGGCCTCAAATTAGACTGAATATACAGTATTTTAAGATGATGATCACCCTCATGCTCTTGCTGGCTTCATTTTAGATGACATAGTTAACGAATACCAAATGGTCATCCCTCAAAACATGCATGCAAGTAACATTTTACAGACTAAGCAGGTTACACATATTTATTTGGTAATATATATGTATATATTTAAATAATTATAATGTCATAGAATTATTTATGATCTTAAAAATATTTTAAAAGGCAAAGACCTAGAAGAGCTAATACAGTATTAAATGTAATGTTATAGAAAAATTGTCAAGAGTTAAATATGGTGATATTTACTTAGCAATATATACAGTGTGTGTGTGTGTGTGTGCATGTGTAACAATTAAAGAAAAAGAGGGCATGAGTTTGAAAGAGAGCAAGAGAGTGGAGTCCATGAGAGGGTTTTGAGGAAGAAAAGGGAAATGATGTGATTACATTATAATCTCAAAATACTTTTAAAGGCCTAGACCACAGACCTGGAATAGGTATTGCAGTATTAAATGTAATATTAAAGAAAAACTGTCAGAGTTGAATTTTGTGATGTGCTGGGAGGCAGAACCAATCATGACAGCTTACAGACAGAGAGAAAGTATAGGCAAATGGACACATGTAGAAAAACAGAGAACAAAGGACAATTTATAATAACTCAGGCATGGGTTCTCTCCTGTGGGCAAGGAAGGAATAACCTACCAGGCTGCCCTCTACTCACAATCGGTTGCCACACTGTGCATAGCAAATGCACCTGGTACCTTTCTATGATCAATAAAAGTGCAAGACCAGAAAAAAGTCCAATTATGTGCTGACAGAATATAGTTGTATCTTTTTAAAAACATCTTAACTAGTCTGAGTTTATAACTTGACCATTTAGCTTCGTGGGGAGGTTAAAGTTGTCATGAATATAAGATAAAACTCAGTGGTTTGTAAATAATGGGAGTGATTGATATTCTAATGTTCCGTAGGTCATGACGCTTTGTTGGTCTGAGAATCTCATAATAATCTCGGGGGGAATGATGGACTCCAAATGTATACATTACCTAATGCAAATCCTGAATATTTTAGTGTTGTCGAAATGTTTCATTATTTTGCAGTTTTAACCTGAACTTAATTATATAAACTGTTCTCTCTTCCTTCTGATGTATAAAAATATTTATCTGTATTCCTAGTGATAGGATAAATCAATTGTTAGCTGAAAGAAGAAAAACGAAGTTATTTTACAAAATTTGGACACATTGTACTCTTATTTTATTGCGTGATGTCCCGTGCATACTAAAGGAAGACTTTGCCCTGATATTTAGCCACAGCTCCTCTGTCTCTCTTTAATTGTTGCTGTGCCTTCGGCTCGGTGTTGCATTTCTCTGCCTGCTTTCTCTGGGTGATATGAGCACCCACAGGACTTTGATAAATCTCAGTTTGCTGAGATGCACATGCAGACAGATTGTAAATATTTCTCAAACTCAGTCTCTATTTACAAGCCATTATTGATCACTGTCAGAGGACTATATCATAAACAACCCAGACTCCACATATTAAATTTCTTTCCTATATTTCTTGGGAAAGCTCACTAACCCTCTTTCAGTTGCATTTGGTTAATGATGTTGCTTATTGCATAGTCTCCCGTAAGCAGGAAACCACATCAATTCGAATATGGAGAACCTACTCTTCCTATTATTGACATCTGCTTATTTCTCACTTTCCCGGGTCCTTCTGTGTTGGTTAACTGGTGCCGTGTATTATGGCTTGAATATTTGTGTCACCCTAGCTTCCTAATTTGAAACATTACTATTCAGTGTGATGGTAATAGAAGATGGGGCCTTTGGGAGGTAATTATGTTATGGAGTGGGAGCCCTCATAAACAGGATGAAAACTCTTATGATAAATGAGGAGAGAGAATCTTTGTTTCTATTCTGTGCCACACAAAGATGCAATAAGAAAAGTACTATCTGAAAACCTGGAAGAGGTCTCTAACACAACTAACCATGCTGGATCCTACAGCTCAGATTTCCCTATTCCAGAGTTGTTTTACTTCTGTTGTTTAAGCCTCACAGTTTATAATGTTACGTTATGGCAGCCCCAGCAGTCATAACAGCCCCAGACAGCAGTTTTCAACTTGTGGGTTGTTACCATCAGAAAACGCATATTTTCTATGGACTTAGGAACCTCAGTGAGTAAATTACACCACTCAGTAGCAAAATTACAGTTCTGAAATAGCAACAAAAATAATTTTATGATTGGTGGTCACCACAACATGAAGAACTGTTTTAAAGGGTCACAGCATTAGGAAGGTTGAGAACCCCTGGTCTAAGGCAGTATGTGACATATATCCCACCACATAATGGTTTAAAATTATATCTATATCTATATCTATATCTATATCTATGTGTATATACATGTACATAAAACATGCATATATGTATATTATTATTGCTTGTTTCCTGGGAAATGATGGGTTCAGATAAACAGTTTTTACATGGACACTGTCTTATAGTGTCAGTCATATTTTGTTTTGGGCTGAAGTCACTTTGGAGATGAACAGAATTAAATGTGAAATTGCCTCAGTGGGCACCTGACAGTTGAAGATCCACTGTGGCTGCTAAGCAACACCTGCAAGTGGCTCTACCTAAGTGCTCACCCTTCTCATGGTAGGGTGATTTGCTCCTGAGCAGGAGTGTTCTAAAAGCCAGTGTTTCAAGAGGTGGATAGAAAACACAAGAGGGAATGGAAGGGCTATTCTTGCAGCTGACCCAGCCCCATTGCTCCCATTCTATTGCGCTAGGGCAGTTACAAGACAGAGGAAAGATAATATTAAATTATTTCTTAGTGAGAGACAAGGTTGAACTGTAAGAAGGGGAAAGAGACATGAGATACCTTTTGCAACTCTCTTTGGAAAATACAGTCTCAGAACCATTACGTTTTTTCTTTAGTCCCCCTGTGTAATTCCTGAGCAAGGTCCAGGTCGATTGAGCAAAAGCTTGCTTGTTGAATAAACTCACCATCTGACAAGCCTTTTGCTTTTTCACAGTTTAAAGTTTATCTAAAATAATAGTATAATCTTAGTAATCTTCAATAAGCCAGAGCTGTTTCTGACCTCTCAGGCTGTTGTAGTCTTGACACCCAACCTCACCTCTATGATTTCCTCTGCTCTGTCTCTCTTTCTTTTTTCTTCATACCACATCTCTTCTGCTTATTTTTCTCATCACTCAGCTCTCAGCTTGCCCTCCTTCACCACAGCAGCAGCTAGGGCTGTGCTCAATGCTGATTGTCTTTCCCATCCATCTCCCATGAGCTCCACTTTCTCTGTGTTTTATTCCTCTGCATGGCACTCTTACAGTTCACATCACATTCCTTATTTATATTATTTATTTTCTCTGTTCCTCACTAAACAGAGCAACTGGAGGTCAAAGGCAGTGCTCTGGTCATCTTTATAGCCTCATTACCAGGTCTGACTTGGAGTAGGCTATCGATAAGTGTCTATTGATATACTTATGATTTTAAAAGCTCTTGACTTTTTGTGTGGGTCAGAGACACGAAGATAAAATTAACAGCAGTAGATATAAAATTCCTTACCGAGGCTGCCATGATTTGCTTTGATGCACTTTGAGAATCATTCTGTTTGTTGATACTATGAGTGAAAAACAATCATAGGATTTTGGTAAATGCCGTTGCAAATGAGTCACGTATTTAAAAACCTTTGCGATGGTAGGCATGGTACAGAAATCATTTAAATAAATATAAAGAAAATAATGAGTGAGTATTTGGAGACTAGAAAACTTAGAATAACTATGATATACTTTAAAAATGGCTGCCATAGTAGTACTTGGAGACTCTACCTGCTTCCGAGTCAGTCTGTCCTGATTGTGTATTTCTGAACGTTAGGGAGTAATCACAAGGAAGCCTCAAGGACCCAGTAGTCTACTGTAAAGCATTCCTGAGACAGATATCACACCACCTCCATAGCAATGTTTTAGAGTTTTTGGAATTAGCCAGTGATAGTTCAGATCCAATGTCTGTCAGTCCCTGGGAGTTCTTTTAATTTCCTCTCCTCCAAAGTGTATTTACTTTGGTAAATAGTTATTAGCTGAGTACAGTGGTGTATGCCTGGAAGTTCAACACTTGGGAGTCTGAGACATAAGAATTACTATGAGTTGAAGGTCTACCCTGGCTATGTTACAAGAGCCTGCCATGACCCTTACTCCCTGGCACTCTCTGCCTCCCCCCCCCCCCAAAAAAAAGAACAACAAAAAAGGGGAAGAAAAATTCCAAAGGAAAGCTGTCAATCACAAGCCCTATAGGTACTGCATAACTGAGTGTGGGGTTGGAAAAATGAGCTGGCACAGTCAATGGTTCCTGAGTGCCACCGGTGGCTGTGCTTGCCTGCATTGTAGCCCATAATGTCACTGTCACTGCGCCTCTGCTCTGAAGTCTGTTTTTGCTGTTCTATCACGTGGTGTCACCTACTGCCTGACTGGAAATGGTTGCCTGTTAAGAATAGCAGTGTTTTTACTGCATTCACATTTCTCTACCTTTACAGAAATACAATGGTTTAATTACGGAAGATTTCCATATTCTCCATGTCATTCCTTAGCTTAATGTGAGTATCAAATTAATATGTCTTCAGATTGTACTATGTTTGGTTTAAAAGTTGCTACTTGAGTTTCTGGTTTGAGTTTCACACAACTCATTCACTACACTTCAGCTAGGGACTAGGACAAAGTTCCCAATTTTGAAATAACTCTGAACATACTTCTGCCATTTTGTAGTGTGCTTTATGCTAAGATGCATTCCCAGCATGGACAATTATAAATCAAGATGAGAATCAACTCTGAAAAAAACATCGGAGACACTTAAAGATTCTAGACTATCAAATATTCAGTAAGAATAATTGCCAAGATTTAATTCTTTATGTAAGGATAAGTAAGCACATTTATCTTATTAGTATATAAATTTGTTTTTGTTTTATTTGATGGTAAAAGTATATATATATATATATATACACACATATAATAATATATAATAATTGTTCTACAATAAAATTCTTTTTGATTTAATATCACTATACATTTGATTTGTAAACTTGTTTTATATCTTTATGTGCCTGTGGCTACACAAAAATTTCTCTGATGTAAGAAGAGATTACTACTGGAAAATGTTTAAGAAGGTCTCCCCTGGAGTGTCTGGTCTTTTCAAGTTCTGCTTTTAGAAACTGGATTTGGTGTGGGGGTTGGTTGAGAGTGCCTTGGCTGTCTTTCTGAATGGGGTTAGATGTTTACTCTGGTCATGTGGAGCTTTTCTCTTTGTACAGATGTGTCTCTGGCAACTTTCCATTTTCTGGGACCATTATAATCAATCTGCTAACATCATAGATACTTGCAAACTCAACTATTGCAATGGCTACTTTTGCTCTTTTCTCAAGCAAGGCAGTCGCATTCACTGTAGATTCAGGGATTCAGAGTCCCTGCCTAGCCTCAATATCTGGAACTGCCATCATGTCCACAGCACTGTGGTTTCTCATTCTGGTGGCTACAGTTTCCAGTGTGAGACCAGGGTAGCTAGAGTGATTTCAGAGCTTTTCTAGGACAGCAGAGCTCCCTTCAGAAATTAATTGGCAAAATGGATGGCCCACCCAGTGCAAGTGAGCATGTGTGTCTATGTGCGTAAGAGCTAGAGGTTGACATTGGGTGTTCCTCCATATCTCTTTACCTTCTTTATAGAGCTCTGGTCTCATTGAACCTGGGACTTGATCATTCAGCTAGACTGCTTGGCCAGAGAGCTCTAGAGATTCTCTTGTCTCTACTTTCCCAGGAACGGGATTAGAGCTGTGCTCTCAAATGACAAAATATAGGTGCGGGTGATTCAAACTCAAGCCAACATTTACCAATGGAGCCATCTCTCTAATCCCCAGCACTGGCATTTCCACATTTTAGCCAACCAGCCTTTTCTAGTTATTTTATTTTACTTTTTAAACTTGATACAAGCTAGAGTCACTTGGGAAGAGGAAACCAAAATTGAGGAATTGTATGCTGTGGATGTGTTTGTGGGACATTTCCTTGATTGGTGGTGGTGGTGGTGGTGGTGGTGGTAGTGGTGTTGGTGGTGGTGTTTGTGTGTGTGTGTGTGTGTATGTGTGTATGTGTGTGTATACGTGTGTGTGTAGCTTCAGTCCACTGTTGGCAGTGTTATTCCCAGGCAGGTGGTTCTGGGTTATATAAGAAAGCAAGCTGTGCAAGCCAAGGAAAGCATCCAGGAAGCAATGTCCCTCCATGGTCTCTGCTTCAGTTCCAGCCTCCAAGTTTCTGACTTGGCTTCCGTCAATAATGGATTTTAACATGAAAGCTAAAGTAAAGCTTTTTGTTGCCAAGTTGGTTTTGGTCAGTGTTTTATCACAGTAAAATAGACCCAAACTAGAATGCAACCAAACAAGGTTCACTTCTATGCCCTGAATGTCAACATTAAATTCACACCTGCTAGTATCCAGTCTCTCACATCTGTTTTTCCTCCTCTTCTTCCATTTGTTCATTCATTCACTCACTCACTCACTCACTCACTCACTCACTCACTCACTCACTCACTCATTCATTTATTCATTCATTCACTTTACATCCAGATTGCAACGCTCCCCTTCTTCATCCTTCCCTACACACCCCTCCCCATCCTTTAAATTTCATTTAGAAAATTGATGTTTTGGAATATATTTTCTACCTGAAACCACTAGGAGGCGCACTATGGTCATAGTCTTGTAATGACAGGTTATGGGGCCGGTTCTGAGGATGCAGAACTGCCTTGCAGAGATCACTGCTTTACAGATTTCCCTGTTTCCCTCTGACAATTCAGCACTAATCCCTTCAGACTGCATTGGAAAGGCTGACTTGGAGGCTCCAACTTTCATGCCAACTGGCTTGAGGCCCAGGAAAAGCCCATGTTTCATTTTGAGTGTGAAAGCAGAAAAAAAAAAAAAGATGGATAACACTAGACAAAGTTAAGGGCAGAATTTTAGGGGAGCCAAATTTTTGGAGGTAGTTGTGGAAAGTTACAGCAATTCAAAAACAAAAGAGATTCGATGGTAAATTCACTTTTGTAGACAGCACCAGGAGGATGAAGTGCATTTGAAGGTTGTAAGATGCAGGCCTGGGCCAAGCTTCTGCTTGTTTTTTCTGGTTTTTGTTTTTTGGGTTTTGGTTTTTCTCGCAAACGTTTGTCCTGGTGCATGTGTGAGACACATGAACATGTGTTCACACTGTAATTGTTCCTCTTAGGTTTGAGTCACATCCTATAGGTTCATATCAACCTGTACCGTGATAAATAAAAAGCAAATTCGCAAACACAGTAGACCTGGCGAAAACATCTCACAAGGGATGGACTGGAAGCTAGCTGCCAGAGACTCCAGTTCCTTCTTTGAATAGGGATGCAGATCCTTTGTTCTTTTGAATGCTGCTGGCTCATTTCTTAATCATTTAAAACAAGATGACAGGGTTAAGAAATATTTGCCTTTCACAACAAAATATTTATTTACTTGTGAATGATAACAGAAAACATGTTACATTTATAAAAAATAGCCAGTTAATAATCTTTTGAGCACAATTCTGGAAAATATTAAAGGATCCGGTGTTTTCTTTCTTTTTCTTTTTACTCAGTTTTCTCTTATACAATACGTCGTGGCCTGAAGCCTCTCCTCTTTCCCCTCCCCCAGTACTACTTCTCCCTCACTGTCCTTCATCAAAGAGCAGGCCTCCAAGTGATATCAGTCAAACATGGCTTAATAAGATGCAATACTGCTAAGCTCAGTCCCTCCTATGAAGGCTGGTCAAGGAAACCCAGCAGGAGGAGCATATTTACCTTTCTAAACACAAAATATCTATGAAATTAGAAATTTTATTTGAAGTTTAATAATTTTTTAAAGAGGTAAGCAAAAAAATCTAACCTGACAGATGACTAAGACTAAGAAATATTTTAACCCATTTATTTCTCTACATTCTCAAACAATTTGCTTATGATCATATCATGGGAAGTGCTACAGTCATATCCAAATGAAATGTTTCCTTATGTATTTTGGAGTTAGAGCCAGGAAATACAATTGGAAATTGGATTCTTAGTTCCAATGACTGATATATTAATCTTCCAGGTTAGAGATGTGGCATAAAAAGAGCTGATTTTCCATTCTCAACCCTGAGTGGAATACTAAGGAAGACAGGGTGAAGTGGCCAGGGTCACAGGTGAGAGTGGGTTTGCTGTAGGGAAGAAAACGGTGGTCTGGTGTTTTCTTCAAAACTGAAGGAGCCACCTTGGGAAACACGATAAAAAGCTCTGTCCTCTGAACCGCAACAGAGCGATTTTCAGAATAGCCGAGAGAGTCCTGTGACCATGTCCGTGACTTTAGCTGAGGGATAAAGACTGACTGTGGGCAGCAGGTGGAGGATCAAGAGAGGAAACTCGAGGACTAGACATTAAGATACGAAAGGGGTCATGGTGAGCAGCGTCTTAGAGGAAATGCTGTCAGGGAATTAAATGCGTAAGCTAGACGTTATTAACAAAAAAGAGAAGACTGCATTAAAACATTAATAAAAACAGTTTGCATCTGTATTTCCTAATGCAGCTAAAAAAGAGAAGAAGAAAATGGAACAGAGCTTATGTGATAAAAGCAGGAGAACACTTAGCCTTGTATCTAACAAGGCGTGCCGACTTTACGTTGAGCTTTATGTAGTTAGAACACACAGCTTGACTTATATTCCAGCTATACACCAAGAGTCAAGTTTTCCTCTCTCAGGAACTACAGGCAGCGGCAGTACGCCAGACAGTGCAGTTTTCAGTGTTTGTTTGTTTGTGCTCTTTGCCTGTGCACTTTTCTGTTTTGCTTGTGGTAGCCATTTTACGTGTCCAAAACTTTTTGTTTGGTGCTGGTCACTAACAAATAGACTCAGAAGCACAGATATCCCGGAAGCTTGCCACTGTGTATTTCTTACCTTGCAGTAGCTGTAGTCCTCACAGCTGCCAAGGAGGTTTGTAGTAAGGGACATTGTAGTGTAGGAGGAAAATTCAAATCTTTATACTAGAGATGACCAATCTATATGAAAGCACACGAAAGCGAGACTCTCTGTTAGGGAGTGCCTGGTGGGATGCCCCTTGTTTTATGTTTCCCTTGCTCAGATCCAGGCTTCACCGTAAGATGAATCTAAGTTGCAAAAACATAGTAATTATGAATAGAATCTGAAAATAAAATAATTATTGATCCTGTCTGAATATGATGCTCTTGGTCATCATGCAAACTGATTCCTTTTACCTTTCTTGGCATTAGGTTATGTAAAAGTTGCTTTAGTTAATAGAATTGTTTAGAAAGATCGTGGTATTGAATGCATGCTGTAGCTTTCATTGATCTGTTCTGACTCTTATAAACTATACAAATGATAGATCAATACTAGCATTTCATTTACTAATTTTAAAAACAAAATCTCTAATAAACCATGTGCATTGCACCTGAAGGTGTTTGTGACAGTTTTTGTATCTCTGATATGGAATATAAAGAACTTTCATTGTCCACTAAGAAAATAGTCCATACTTTTATATAATTTGCTTGTTTTATTATTGTATACCTAAAGGACATATACATTTTTCTTTTTGAAACACATTTTAGGATTGGTACATTTCTTTTTGAAGCTCGTTTAGAAGAGAATGTATTAAAAATGAAATAAAGATATACTCTTCATATAATATTTTAAGAAGTTAGAGAATAATCTTATTAACAAAGCAAAACCAGTACCATATACTGTTATTGGTGATTTTGTAAGGAAATCAATGAACTACTCAACTCTATCACATTTGAAAGTCATTTTCATAAATTAAGAAATAAATCCTTATGTAATTCTGATTTTAACAGAAAAATTTACTAGTAATTTAATACACATCTTTTAAAAGATAATCACAGGTTTGGCAAGATGGTGCAACATGACAGGTTATTGACACAAAACCTGACCATCTGAAGATGACTGAATCGCTGGGACCCATGGAGTGGAAGGAGACAACTGACTTTCAAGTTGTTCTCTGACCACGACACATATGCATGTTGCACTTGTACACACATACAAATAAAAAGATGGAACTTAAAAATATCATCTAGTATTTATATTTCTCTGCCCAGGCTCATTTACAATTTCAGAACCATAAATGCTCGAATTTCTAAGTTCAGAGAGGACTGTACAAATATTCTTTAATGCATTTTCCAACATTAAAAATACCCACTACACATTTCCCTTCAGACTTAGGGTAAGATGATTGCAAAGAGCTGGCTTTGCCAAGCAAGATTCTAGCTGCTCTAGATGATGTGGTAAATATAATTAGTATAATCCTAACAATAAATTTACATGGGTGACTGTTACTAGAATCACTTTAAATCAAGAGCCTCATGCTTTTCATCATAATATTAACTCTTCCCTGCAATGTATGATCAGAGCGTACAGTGTTCATTGTGACTAACACAATGCATTACTCCAATTTCTCCCTCCCCTATTGTTATAAGCTATTGCTGATATGAAATTACCCACAGTTCATATTTTATTAGAATTTCAGTGTTGATTGAAGTTAACTGATATATGATGATTATATGTGAAATATTTTATCTTTTCTACTGAGAGAAATAAAAAAAAATCTATTGTGGAAACACTGGTGTTAACCATTCTCTGTTGTCTTGGGAAACAGGTCCATGCACAAAAATTTAGCTACTCAATGCTTGGCTCAGTCTTCATAGAAAAGATTGAAATTCTTTCTCTGAGGCTCCAACCACTCAAAGCACTCCCACCCAGTGCTACTTAGGGTTGCCTCTAGATACAAGAGAAGGATACACGGGTGCACTCAGTATCTAGGATTAACCTATACGGCATCCTCAGGTTGCCATGGCCACCTATATAGGTGAGGTCAGCTCCACAGAGAAAGTGCGAGGAGGCTGTGGGGGTCAAATTGTTAACTCACTCAGACACTACAAGTCTCTTTTACCTCATTTGACATAACTCAAAAGTGTCTTCCTGTTGAATCTCTGTTTTTATTATGTTTTTCCATAGTCATTGACTTTTAAAGAAAGTGGTATTTCATAAATAGATAGGTCAGAAAAGACTTGTTAATTGGGTCAGGTTTAAAGTCTGCTAATTTTTGTGTTTTGAAAATTGTAGTTTTCCATTGTGTTTTACTTGAAATCTTTTCAGTGGGGGATCTTCATATTATATATTCAAAGGTGATATTTCACGAATTTGGGAATACTTCCTGAGGCATCTTCAGATAAACAGGGAGAGTGGTTTGGAGTGTCAAGTCCAAAGCTCAGTATTCCAATCTACCAGAAGATGTCACTCTAGTGCACAGAATGATCCAAGAGAGCCTGCCAGTAACTTCTATAGCTCTCCTTTGTGTCTCTCCTAATCTTGCTAAACTTCCTCTGGAGTTCAGTGAAAGAAAACACAGGGTGAGGGCCTTGTCTCCAAGCTGACAGGCTCTGACAAATTACTACATTCACAGGACAGGCATGCCAATCACACATCCACAGCTTTTTATTCAAAAAAATAAAAAAATCCTACATTCGTAGAAAAATTCTGTTTTGATTAATAATTGTATATGGCACCAACCACAAATTAATAACCACACAATATATCTGCTTTGCTTCCATAAAAGAGTATGTCTATCACATTTAACTTTACTCGCTATCAATTAAGAAAGCCCAGACTGTTTTGCCAATGCCTGTGATTAAAGTAACAGCTCATTTAAAGCATAGGAAACAGGCTGCCAACATACACATTTTAATTTAAGATGAGTGGATGTCAGAAATAGAATCTGTACAACTTGTTTTATTATGAAGACACTGCTGTTTGTGTTCTGAGAGATGTTTTCATTAAAGTTTGCTCCAGTCTTGCAAAGCCTTTGTGTGTGTGTGTGTGTGTGTGTGTGTAGGCAAGCAAGCAAGATTAGTGGAGAAACATGTTCATGGCTGAAGAACTTTTCTTGGCATGTTTATTTGAGGCACGAACACTGAGGGGAGGAAGTGGACATGATTTGAGATCCCAGGTGACAGAAAGGGTTGAGTGGGAGGTACTTGTGGTCTGAACAGCTGGACTTGATTCAGGTCACTGGCTGGTTTGACAGGCAGGCTATCAAAGGCAAGGCAATTAGGCAACATCAGAAATTTTTCCAACTGGGTAACTTATTTTTTTATGTGAAATTCTGCTAGTTTTGCCTTTCTGTTCATTTAATCCTACATTGAAGTCTACCCTAGTACATTTTTTTTATATGTTGAAAGAGAGTGACTTGTGTTGGTCTAGCATGTTTTACTTATACATCTAAATTAAAAAAAAAAAAAGCATTCTGTTTTCTGACTTAATAAAATCAACCACCAACTCTTTTTTAAAATTAAAACATAATTATATAGGAAATTCATATTTAGCTCATGTTTACCATGTGCTATCTCATTCTGAGCTTTTAAAAAAATATGGATTGTTCCCTTCTAACAAATCTGTGAAATGGCTCTTATTATTGTTCTTATTTTCACATAAGGATTCTAAAACACAGGGTTGGTAAGTTATTCAAAATTACTTCACTAGAGAGAGGTCAAGTTGACATTCGGTAAGTCAGGCATTCCAGACCTGCTTTAATTTAAAAATAATTATGTGTATTGATGTTTGCCTGCATGTCTACCTGTTCCCTACATGGGTCCTGGTACCCGAGAAGGACAGAGGAGGTCATCAGATTCCCTGAAACTGCAGTCACAGGCAGTAGTGAGCTTCCTTCCATGTGTGTACTGGGAATCTAACCTTTGACCTTTGTGAGAGCAGCAGGTGCTCTTAGCTGCTGAGCCATGTTTCTAGCCCCTACAGATCTAACCATGCTGTCTCGTACTGTGTCTCAAATGCTTTGCTATGCCATTAACTATTTTTATTACCTCTCTGTTGTAAAGTTGATTGCTAAAGCTTCCTGCTGAGGATGAGGCACAAGCTGAGCTTCCTTCTTCCCTCTAACCGACCACGGTGCACGGAATGGGCTGATCCAGGTACTGATGCTGGCGGTTCTTTCACTGCGGATGTTCACCAGAAACAGAGGTCATTTCCTCTCACTTCAACCTATAACTCGTTTTAGTTGAAAAAAAAATGACAGTTGTTAGTTAAGAGGTCACCAGAATCTATATGCCTTCAGATTGTGATCTCGCTTTTAAAAACTACACATGCATATTAGTATATATGAACTGCACAAAACGTCCCGTGATGGTTTCATTATGGATTTCATACACACTTGGGTTGTCAGTCCCCTCCATCGCCCACACATGTTCTGCTTTTGCTACTTCCTCTGCTTAATTCCTATAAATTTCTACCTTTGACTTCTACGTCTTTTAAAAAAAATTCCACATATGAGAGAAACATGCAATACTGGTTTGAGACTAGTTTATTTCATTTAAAATGATCTCGTTTTTGAGATGGAAAAGGATTTGTCTTCTTTTCTGGCTTTGTGACTGATAGAGTCCATTTGACAGGCTGGGATTATGGTGGATATTTGGCCATGGAAAATTACAAAATTTACTGCCCTGTGTACGAATGCGGTGTCTAACTTGGGAACTAACACAACAGTAGATGTCATAACAGTCTAATGCCGACTTCAAAACAAGGGGCTGCCACATACACTTCTAGGCAAGATTTTTAGTATGAAGGAGATGAGAGACACGCTAAGGTAAATATCTGTGCCAATTTTTATGGGTTATTGATTCCAACACAACTTTAGAATCTTTGGAGATTTCTAGAGATTAGAGGTGATGAATTATTTATTAACCCAAGGTCAAAAGGATACAGAAGATTTTGAACTGAGAAATAAATAGAGATTTCCAGGTGATAGACCACTATATGTAGTTAGTCAAGCCTGTCTTTTAGTTTATATAATGTTTTTTTGACTGTGTATGTCAGAAAAAAAAAATCAGGATGTCTTAGTTCTTATAAAATTTACATGGTGATGGACTACTATATTTGAATAAATATACCAATGAGCAAGTATTTATGGATCACCTTACTATCAGGTTAAATAACTTAAAGAGGGATAAAGGATCAGAACAGTCATAGACTAGTGTGTTGAGTTTTAGTTCTTCCTTGAAGGTTTATAGAGTATATAATTTTGAATATTTCTTCTTCTGCTCTCAAAATGAATAATCTTTGCTAAAAAGGATTCTCATTCCTTACAGAGTTTTTGGTCTAGTTGGGGATACAAGCCACATTCTACAATCATCTCTCTGTAGATCTATGAGAATGTAACTAATGAGCCAAAGAAAAGCACATAAAGCTATATAACAATTCAATCAAATCTATAATCATTCATGGCAGAAGAAAGCTTGGAGTAGGCTGAGTTAGAGCATCAGTGTGATGTGGGGACCTGGCTGAGCTGAGCTGTGGGCTGAGTTAGAGCATCAGTGTGATGTGGGGACCTGGCTGAGCTGAGCTGTGGGCTGAGTTAGAGCATCAATGTGATGTGGGGCCCTGGCTGAGCTGAGCTGTAGGCTGAAGTACAATACAGCATTAGTGTGATGTGGGGTCCTGGCTGGGCTGAGCTGTAGGCTGAAGTACAGTACAGCATTAGTGTGATGTGGGGCCCTGGCTGAGCTGAGCTGTAGGCTGAGGTAGAGCATCAGTGTGGTGTGGGGCCCTGGCTGAGCTGAGCTGTATGCTGAGGTAGAGCATCAGTATGATGTGGGGCCCTGGCTGAGCTGTGAAAGTCTGGTATGTTTTGAGCAGAGAAAAATAGTGCTAAACGTACCTTCGAGACAGAAAGGCAAGTGGTTAAGAACACCAGAGCAGAGAGGACAGTAGTAGTTGAATCTTGTTAATTGAAGAGTCCTGTAAGTTAGCTGAGGTTGACCCAATGCAAGCCAGCTTCCCTTAGTGGAGTTCTTAGAATATGCAGAATATTGATGATTAAGAGCTTTTGCTTGATGAATTTCTTATTTATTCCAACTTGATATTACTAGAGAAAACCAATTCCCTTTTAATTTTATTCTCTCATAGGAGAAGAATGTGTATTTCCTATCAATTAAATTAAGTTAGCAATTTAATTATGTGTGTCCAAAAGCACATAGCTCTGATATTTCTGAGATCAAGATTGATAGGAAAGTTGCTCTGGAATGAATCCTATGTGAATTATCATGGCTCAGAAATCGATAATGCTAATGAATGAACATTATACTCTATCAAGGATACAACTTGAATAGTGTCTTTTGGAATGGATAGAGAGATGAATAAAAATAGGAATACATTTATGGATTATTACTGAAAATAAGAGCCCATTAGTTTAAAAAAAGTGTGTGTGTGTGTGTGTGTGTGTGTGTGTGTGTGTGTGTGTGTGTATATGTGTGTGTGTGTGTGTGTGTGTGTGTGTGCATGTACACAGAAAATAGAGAAGGGCATCAAATGTCTTTCTTGTTCACTGCCTTATTATTTTAAAAGTGAGTCTTTCACTGAGATGGAACTTGAATGTTTGAACTAGAAAGGCAGCCCAGTGATCTCTTGGCATGCACCTCCCCTGAGTTCCAATGCTGGGAATACAGAAAAATGCAGCTAAGCCTGGCTTTTCACTTGAGTGCTGGGAATTCAAATGCAGATTCTCATGCTCAGACTGCAAATTCTCTTGTCCACCTAGCCATATCTCAGCCCCTACAAAATATCTTGAACCCTGTAACCCTGTAATAATATTGTTCTTGGGATGAAGGGGAAGTTTTAATATGAAAGTGGAATAAATATAAGGGATTGGAAACTAAGGAAATTTAAGGTCTAATCTTACTTTTTGTTATACAAAATAGTTCTAATATTATTTCACAGTTGCAGAGTTAGATATACATATGGTGGAAATAATTTTGATAACTGACAGCTTAGTTTTCCACAGTTCATCTGTACATGATAAATGATGAAATTGTGTGGTTGGTTGACTGATATATGCTGGGATGCTTTAAATGTGGGAGACTACAACACAACAAAAACTTTTGTTCAAAAAAATAGGGGAGATTGAGTAAAGATAGATTTTGTTCAAAGTAGTAATAATCTAATGATCTAGATCTCAAATACAGACCTCTAATGTCTATGACAAAATGGAATTTTTTTTTTAACTTGGTAAAACTTAATTATCCAGTAGCTTCCATGAGAGATGGGCAGAAGGTTCTGGAAAAGTGTTTTTGAGAAATTTGGATACACTGTTCCAATTTAACTGTGATAACAAGCATGGTGGCTTCAAATGTATTTTACTTTTACTGAGACAAATTTGAATATTTAAACATTTTTATCAGCATTCAGAGAGGAAGCCTATTTCACATTGAGGCAGTTACTGTGGTCAGTGGTCAGTTCTGGAAATATTTGCTTTCCTAAGGATCTGATGGTGACTATTAAACGTTAGGAGCCTTGGCACTTAATGGTAGTGTCCTTCAGTGTTTCTAGAAGGATTATTAGTACTTAATATGGAGAAGAAAAGTAGAGTCTCAATGTCACCAGAAATGGAAATTAATCACTAATAGTAATAGACATACTAAATGGGCAGGCAATGTCCAGGCCATAATCCTATTCAAACAACAACTGACAACCAGGGTATGCGGAGGGAGGAGTAGCATCCCTAATGAGGAGCACATCACTTGGTTATCCTATACCTAATGGTCATCCCTGAAAACATATGCACATGTAACATTATACAGACTGAGCAGGCTGTATTTATGCATTTATGAATATACATATACATATGTAATAACAATTAATGAAAGAAGAGCCTATGACTTTGAAAAGGCAGCAAGGAGGGGCATGTGGGAGAGTTTGGGGGGAGAAGAGGGAAGGAGACAATGGTATTATTACATTATGATTTCAAAAACTAAAAGAACTATTTTTAAAAGAACAAAATCTATGAAGTGCTGTGAGGAGTCCTAGCCACTGTGATGGCATCACAGGGTTAGCATACCATCAACATCAACATCTACTTAATCTGTTCATTCTTGTACCGTTTAAATGTGTGGCCAAGCATTCTGTGTTCTCTAGTATTCTTGATTCTGTTGATTTTCTTTCCCTTTACTTTCAGGTTGTTTTGGCTGTGCTGTGTGCAAGGTTATATTTGGGAATCTATCTATCTATCTATCTATCTATCTATCTATCTATCTATCTATCTATCTATCTACCTACCTACCTACCTATCTACCTTCCTACCTACCCATCTATCTATCTATCTATCTACCTACCTACCTACCTACCTACCTACCTACCTATCTATCTATCTATCTATCTATCTATCTATCTATCTATCTATCTATCTGCAGTAACAATTAGTGAAAAAAGGGACATGAATTTGAAGGAGAACGTGAAGGGATTCATTGGAGGAGAGAAAGAAAAGGGAAGGGAGAAATGTAATCTTTACAATCTCAAAAATAAAAATTCTCTAACCATGTTCTTTAACCAGTTTTAAAATTTATCTTTCTGAAATTTTGTCTTAGAATTAGAGACTTGGGGACTCATTTTCTTTGAGTTTAAAAATATGTCCTAGAGTGATAAATATTACCTATTTTCATTTGTTGGCTTCAATCCTAGTCTATGCTGTGTCTCAATATGAACATTACTATAAAATGTCCTTATTAAAAAAGCTCTCAATTTAGATGATAAATTGCATGAGCATCTCAAGACCAAAGCACATAGTTCCTGATGTTTGTGCATCAGATCCTTCATATCGGCTTTACTGTTGTTCCCATTTATTCAAGCAACTAGAATCATTTAAGACTCCAATATTATTGATGGTTGTCTTACACTGCCTTTTATTATGTATGACTTCTTTGTAGCTCAGTTTCCTTTCCTATAAAATGATGTGTAAAGCATCCATAAAGATCTCCAGGAAAAAAATCTGTTGAGAGTTTATTACACTTTCTGCAACATAAGACAACTGTGAAAGTAATTTTTATTCTCTGGTCTTAATTGTCACATTGGTGACAATGTCTTACTGCTAAATAAGCTCACCCTTTCCAGTTTTTTCTGAACTTGCTGGTTGGTTCAGGTCAGCTGTTCTGGCCCAAACTCCTCTCCATGCTGACTGATTTACTCTGGTTTTTCTCAGCCTCTCCTTGAATTGCTCTGCTAAGTCTCAAATTAAATCTGAAAATTTGTTTTAATCTTCTGGCTGCTTTGTATTCTTTTTTTCAGTTGTCTCAATTCCACCACACTGCATAAACTGCACTGACTCCCAAATGACTCAACTCCTATCTCCCTGATGAACTGACTGAACTCAATCCCCAAATGACTGCATCTCTCCTTGTACTGCTCTTAAATAGCTTCTCTTCCCTGTGCTGTTCTCATGAGAATTGAGCTTATCCTATCTCTTGACTCATTGTCAACTCTTTCTCTGATTTATCACTTTGTCTCCCCATCAGTTAGATGTCACTTTCAAACATGCCTGCTTTCTTTTAAGAACTAATTTTACTCTAAAGGTATGTCCTAAGGGTATGTCTATATTCCAGCCAGCCAGATTAAAAGCATGTGACATGTCTGCATTCCAGCCAGATCACACAGACCTAGGTCTTTGGATGTGATCCCTTGCCAGAGCAGGCACAGTTCTGAATTACTATTCCTTTACCATCAACTGTCTAAGACGCCAATAGACTTTTAGTACATTGGGGCTGAGCATGCATGATTTTAAAGGTGAAGTTTTGCAAAAGAGCTGGGTAGAATGAGGTAGTTTATAACCGGCCAATCCATAGCTCAGTTACTTGATTAGAAAGACAAGAAGTGTATGTCAATTAGCAGGATGCTCATCTAAATAGTCTTCAGGGACTAACTTTGTTTTGGTAAGTAAACTGCTGGACATAAGAATTGTATCTCCATAGGCAGCAGATGGAGAGATCTGGAAGGGAAAGGTGATGGGAAGGAGAATGTTGGAGTTTGGGATAAGGTGTGGGAAGAGACAGAAAAGAGGGCCACAGGGTCAGGAGAGTGACCGGGAGATCTGCTGCAGATGGGGGAGGGGATCTTTAAGACATGACAGAGACCTGGGGTGTGGTAGCTCCCAGGAGTCTATGTAGGTTACTCATAGCAGTGGGGATATGGAACCTAAAGAGGCTACCTCCTGTAACCAGGCAGGACCCTCAGTAGAGAGATAAAGATACTAACCCACCCAGAAAAATTTCCACCCAAAATTTGTTCTGTTTACAAGAAATGCAGGAAACAAGATGGAAGAGACCATCTTGAGGGAACGGCCAACCAATTCAAAGCCCAAAGTGAGACCCATCTCTTACACTAATAATAAAATTGTGTTGTACCTACAGATAGGAGCCTAGCATGATTGACCTTGGAGAGACTCCACCCAGCATCTAACTGAAACAAATGCAGAGACCCACAGCCAACCATTGGATGGAACTTCGGGACTCTTATAGAAGAGTTACAATTACGGGCCTGGAAGGGGATAGGAACTCCATAGGAAGACCCACAGATTCACCTAACTTGGAGGTTCTCAGAGACAACCACCAATCAGAGAGCATACACAGGCTGGACCTAGCCTTGCTGCTACTTTTGTAGTAGTTGTGCAGCTCGGGTTTCATATGGGTCCCTAGCAACTAGAGCAGGGGCTGTCCTCCAAACTATTGCTTCTCTGTGGAAAGGTTCTCCTGTCTGGGCTACCTTGTCTGGCCTCAGTGTGAGAGGATCCTCCTAGCCCCACAGAGACTTGATGTGCCTAGGAGATACCCAGAGGGGTCTCCACTCAAGGGAAAAGGAGGTGGGAGGCGGGGTGATGGTGGAAGGGACTCTGTGAGGGAAGGTTGGACGGAACAAGAGGCAATAGGGATGTAAAATGAATAAACAAATAAATTAATGGAAAACAAGAAATTGTTTCTTACTGACGGTTATTTTTTGGAGTTGGTTACTAAGCTACTTTTACTCTTTTGTCCAGATCAGTAAATTACTTTCATTCAATGGTAACCCAGCTTTCGAAAAACTTTCGTCTGTTAAGTTGAAATAGAATTCGTTGCTTTCAGTTCAGCTTAAGGTTCAGTAAGTCTACATGTGTGTTGAGTTTATCCTTCAGTCTACTGTCATGATGCAAGTGGACAGAGTAATAGTTCTTGCTGCCTATGATTACTAGGAGGGCTTTGCTCAGTGACTATGCATCTCTCAGCAGTTTAAAATCGTTTATGAAAATGAGAGTTTTTGATAGCTCTGGATTCTGTATTAGCTGGATCACACCCATGCATTCTACCATGCATTTTTCTGCCTGGCTTTTATTTGTATCTAAAATTTCTTGTACCAAGCAATGTATAAAATAATTTGACTTTCAGAGTTATGGTAATAAATCTCCCTCTTCTGAAGATGGTGTTTCCTAGATCGAAGTATCCAACATTATCCTACTTTTGTACTTTTATTTAGGTCGAATTTTTTCAGGAATTATTAAGAAAAACATTACATTTTTGCAATAATAAATCAAGTCAAATAACATTTTAACATAATAAAACTCTCCTCCCAGTCCCTCCTTCTCACCTCCCTCCCCCCCCATTCATCCTTTCTCCCCTTCTCCTCAGAAATGGGAAGGTCTCCCACAGTTATCAACCAGCCTTGGCATATCAAGTTGCAGTAGGGCTAGGCCCATCTCCTACTGAGGCTAGATGAGGCAGCCCAGTTAGAGGAAAGAAATCCAAAGGCTGGTAACTTAGTCAGAGACAGCCATGTTCCTGTTAGGAGTTCCACACCAAGACCAAGCTGCACAACTATTGCATATATGTAGAGGGCCTAGGTCAGTTCCGTGCATGCTCTTTGGTTGACAGTTTAGTCTCTGTGAGCCCTATGGGCTCAGGTTGGTTGATTCTGTATGTTTTCGTGTGTTGTCCTCGACTCCTCTGGCTCCTTCAATCCTTCCTCCCTCTCTTTCTCAGGATTCCCCGAGCTCTGCCTAATGTTTGGCTGTGGGTCTCTATATCTGTTTTCATCAGTTTTTGGGTGAAGCCTCTCTGATGACAGTTACACTAGGCTCCTATCTGCAAGTATGACAGAATATCATTAACAGTGTCAGGGGTGGGCTAATACAGTAAAACTTTCACTTAATCCTAAACCATGGCTTTGGGTTTGAAATAATATAGAAATGACATGATACAGTAGGGAAATGAGCTATACTGATTACTGTAAAGGACTGAGAAAGAATAATAGCAGAAATTAATGTATAAATGATGTGTTAGAAAAAGAAAAAGGCTAACTTTCTTCTTAGTCTTATAAAACTTTCACAGTATTTCAAATGTAGGAGAGTTTTGGGACAATAAGTTTTTCAGGTAATACATGGGACTTGAAACTCAGCCAACAAAACCATTTTACTTATGTGTTACTATATTATATCGTCAGTACATATAGCTCAAAAATTTGTTCTTTAAATATAATTAGCTTAATCTCAATATTAGTAAACATTTGAATACTTGCATCATCATCATCATTATTAATTATTGGATTTTTTGAGAGAACGTTCCTTTTCTGTGAAGCCATGACTGACCTGGAACTCACTTTGTCGAACAGGCTGGCCTAGAACTCAGAGATCCATACTCCTCCTTCGCCTCTTGAGACCTGGGATTAAAGGCTTGTGTCACCATGCCCAGCTGTAGAAATTATTTTTAACAATTATTTTAAATGCTAAAAAAATGATATCTCAAGTAGTTCAAATTCACTGTTTCAAAAATGACTTTGTGATGTTTTTGTTGTTATTGTTGTTGTTGTTTGTTTTTCGTTTTTTTGAGACAGGGTTTCTCCATATAGCCCTGGCTGTCTTGGGACTCACTCTGTAGACAAGGCTGGCCTTGAATTCAGAAATCCACCTGCCTCTGCCCTGCAAGTGCTAGGATTAAAGGAGTGTGCCACCACTGCCTGCCTGACATTGTAATGTCAAATGTAGTTTCTGTCAAAATTGGGCAAGCCATTTATTAAAATGTTTTTATAAGTAACTCACCAATGATAGCTTGTCATTATAATTTTAATAAATCAATTTTAATGATTATAATAAAATAAATTTAAAAATCATTTGTTATTACGAGTTTATGTTTTAATATTTAGGTTTCTTTTACAGGATTACAGAAATGTCATTTTTTAAAAAATGTTAATTGTATTATAATATTTGATAATCTTTGTCCTGGAAGGCATAAGGTGATATTGTGATAGAATTGACATGTATTTATTAAAGTGCCACAAATTACTAGTTAGTTTTTCATGGTAAAAATATCAATATATCAATATACTAATATATCAGTCTTATCTATCTATATCTATATTTGACAATTAATTGTCAAACTGGCTGCAGAGTCTAACATAACTTGTTTAAGCCTTTGTTTCTTTCCTTACAAAATATACATACACAAGCATTGAAAGAATTGAATGAAACATATGTATGGAACTTACAATGGTACTTGGCAATGTAAAAAGCTATATCAATAATATCAACATTTATCTCCATTTTATTAATAATTTTAGCTCTAATATTTAATCTCAAAATTATGATATATTTTGAGTTCTGTACCCTTGAAAGGAGGAGTGTTGAAGGCAGGCGCTCATGTAGCTCAAGATGGCCTGGAACTCCTGATGTAGACGAAGATGATCTTGAACTCATAGTCTTGCTTTCACCTCACAAGGGAAATATAGGCATACAGCACAATACCAGTACTTGGTTTATATAGTACTGGGAACAGAACATGGTTTTGTGCTAGTTAAGTACTCTATCAACTAAGCTTTGCCTCCAGATCCTCTAGCTCTGTCCAGCTTGAGTATTTGGTCATCAACCTTTGGCTGAAGGAAGACTTTCATTTTGTAGCTGTGAAGATGGCCACATAGGTGCCATTTGACCTGGAAAGAGGATATCTAGAGGTTTATTTGTTGAGTGTCTCCAGACCCTTAGAGACGTCAATATGACTGTACAGGGTAAGACAGATGTTCTTAGGAAATACTGAACAAATAGAGTTGTAAGACAAAAGCTTCCTAGCAGTGTGTGTGTGTGTGTGTGTGTAGTGTTTGACTTATATAAATAACTGTGCTTGCTGACAGGGAACTGAAGACTCTTGAGGTATGGTTCCACTCATGAGGGGTGTTTGGTTCTAAGACTCTATTCATGACAAAGCAGTACAGAAGCCATTCAAGCGTAGCTTAGATTTAGATGGAAAGGAGGGTTGAGATGTTTATTTCCCATCTTACATTGCAGTAGCCTTGGGTTAATGCCACAGCTATATATTTAAAGGATTAGATTACCAGCAAATGTACAGTACAGTAAACATTGAGTGATATAAATTATGAAACACTTCTGCATTTACTGGGTCTCCTAATTTGAGTTTATATTTTTTAGCTTCTACTTTCCTGTTAGAGGGACATAACATAAAGCCTTCAGTCTTTATCATTACATATGTTATAATTTAATCAGTTCCTATAGCCTTAGCTAAATAACAATTTTGGCTTGGGATAGCATTTTTGTTACATTTACCAAGGGTGTTGTGTCATTTTAAATAGATGCCAATGACTCTATATTTACTATTTGAAAATTTCAGGCTAATGTAGCCACTGTTGCACTTTACATTTGGGATGATTCTGGGCATGAGTACAAGGAAAGACATTATAATAATGTCCTGTAATCTAAATGACTGTCAGTGCAAAGACGTTAAATTTAAGATAGGCATTCCAGTTTCTTAAGTGCTACTTGGCTTTCTCTTTATGTGCTTGCATTACAATTGTCATACAATATATGTAGCAGTAAAATAGAGTCTTAAAGAACTAGATTCTTAGATAATTATTGCCTCCCTTAATTCAATAGCCCCAGGATAGTGACTAAGACTGAGTTTAACACATATGGATACGAATTTTAAGTTCTATCTAAAAATTCTTAAAAGTTTTTTCATGATTACACATTGAATCTTAACTTTCTAATTCTGAAATTACTTCCTATGAGGGATTTGGAAAGCTCAATGGATTTTCTGTTATACTGACATAGGATCAATCTTAAGCGGTAAAATCAGTGCTATAAAGAGTTTACTTATACAAAGTGGAATTTAGCAAAGGAGCCCTGCCTTACTATGATTAGAAGAAGCATATATATTAATCAGACTTGTCAGAATCTATAGGAATGAAAATTCTGTACCATCGTGGAAGGTTAGGGTTGTTGAGAAAATCTTTGCTAATTGTTATTCATTAAGATTGACCTCTTGTTGGGCAGTGGTGGTGCACGCCTTTAATCCTAGCACTTGGGAGGCAGAGGCAGGTGGATTTCTGAGTTCGAGGCCAGCCTATTCTACAGAGTGAGTTCCAGGACCTCCAGGGCTACACAGAGAAACCCTGTCTCAAAAAACCAAAAAAAGAAAAAAAGAAGATTGACCTCTAATTAGGTTCCATACTCATATCAAAAAAAGACACCCCTGTAGAAGATTTTTTTTTTTAAAAAATATTGATTATTTTATTTATTTACAATTAAAATGTTATCCTCCTTCCCTTTTCTCCATCCCATGTCATCCCACCCCCTTTGCTTTTATGAGGGTGCCCCCTCACCCACCCACCTACTCTTGCCTCACCACCTCAGCATTTCCCTACACTGGGGCATCGAGTCTTCCCAGGACCAAGGGCCTCTCCTCCCACTGATGCCAAATAAGGCCATCCTCTGCTACATATGCCCTGTAGAGGAATTTTAATTCAGCAACATGGCCCTTGCTCTGACAATCAAATCACAAAGACCTTCTAGGTCTATGTGATTTGTCTGGATTGCAGACACTCCACATACTTTTAATCCCTCTGTCTGGAATACAGATACACCCGGAATATACACTTTTTAGGTAAAATTAGTTTGTAGAAAGAAGCAGCCATGTCTGAAAATGTCTAATTGAGGGGCAGACAAAGTGACAAATTAGAGAAAGATTTGACAGAATGAGTCAGAGATAGGATATGCCCAACTCTCATGAGAATAGCACAGGAAAGAGAGGCTACTTAAGAGCAGAGCAGGGAGACAGAGAGTTGCTCAGTCAGTGCAGGGCAGTGCAGGGTCACAATTATCAGTAAGTCTTGGTTTGCCTTTAAGTCCCATGTGTTCTCATCAGGAAAATATAATTCTGGCAAGTGGGCAAGATGAAGCTGGGCACCATTTGAAAAGAACAGCATGGGTGTGCTTAAGAAACAACTGGCAGTACCTTTGCTGTGTTAATCTTCCATATGCTCAAGTAGCCAGATTTGCAATCTCCTGTACCCGCTTAAATTGTTCAAAGAGGTTTAAAGATGGCATCTCATGTGGAATGCATATGCCTAACATGCATGTAAGTTAGTAGTATCTTCTATTTGAGGCTAGCTCTTCTTTGAGTATTAGCCAGAGTTAGACAAAGTGGAGTTAGTACTAAAGGGCTTTTCCTTTATTAATCTCTAAGTATGTGGACTGATTTCTCGCTGGGAAGGTATATTATTCATATGACAGTACAGTTTTGGCAAAGGTTAGCAAAATCCCATGTTTAGCCTAACTCCTGTTTATCATATCCTTTAAAAAATGAAAACAAACTTAACAAATTTAAAAAGTGTGTAATATTTAATCCATAAAAACTTGAACAAATTAAGGTGTGCAAGTTCCACACAATCCAAAGTAGTGTTAGCTCCTATGTGATCAGTAAGCATAGCAAGTGCTGAGTTAAGTATTCTGGACTCTCTAGTCATAAACTACTCCTTTATTTCACAGTGCCAAGCATCAAGCTGAGGGCCTTTTGCAAGCTAGGCAAACACTACCATTGAGTCAGTCCAAATTCTTAACAAAAATAAAATTCCTGGGCGGGAGAGGTAGCTCAACAGTTAAGAGTGCTGGCTTTTCTTCCAGAGGACCCAGGTTCAGTTCTTAGCACCCACATAGTGGATCACAGTCATTGGTAACTACAGTTCCAGGATGACCGAGTCTCTCTTCTGGTCTGTGAGCACCAGGCATGTATGTGATACACAGGCATACATTTAAGCAAAGCATCCATACATATACAGTAATAAAATAAAAAATGAAAATGTTTGTCTCTATTCCCATAAAGAGGTAGCAATAGCGTGAGACATCTTGATGTGTTTGTGAGGCAGAGCATGTGTGTTGTCTGTCCCGTTTATGAGGCAGAGCATGTGTGTTGTCTGTCCCGTTTATGAGGCAGAGCATGTGTGTTGTCCGTCCCATGCCTATTCTCCTCTGTGCTATCAACAGTGATGTTGACTATGTGAATCAGGTCAGAATTGATTGATGGGATTTGAAGATAAAAGACAGAGGATATCTACCTCTTTAGAGCAATTGAAGGGCCAAAATCTCTCCATGGGAGCAGAGAGAGTTTGCATGTGGCCCAGAGGTTTCATAGGGCAGACAAGGGGACTTTTGTGTGGGAGATTTCATCAGCAAGCCAGTTCCGTGCAGTTCCAAGGTGGTCAATATGATGGCTGGTGTGATGATCTTATCAGAAGCTTGTAGGATCCTAAATAGACACAGTTTACTGTGCTACACGTCACCTTTGCTGTCTGGAGTTTATCAGGCCAGCTGAGGCTTTTAGGTCATTAACCCTTCAGGTTAGGGGTGCAGGAACATGTTAGTGCTCTCTGCAGATTAAAGAAAAAAAAAAGGTAGGAAAAGTTGGAAAGTCAAACAAAGCCAAAGTTTATTCAAAAACAATTTAAATGAAAAAACCACATAGCAGGCTAATTGAATCTTAGTAGCTCAAAAGTACCAAAGAGAACGTAGTTAGGTTCTGGCCAGCATCCAAAAGAAAGAGACAGAAATAAAAAGTTTCTCCTTTGGGAATTAGGACTCAGATGGGTCACTGATTAAACTTCATGAAGACGGTAGGGGAGCAGCCAACAGCAGAAATTTGGGGAAGAATATACATTATCTCATTAAAGAAATAATTACCAAACTATCTCTTTAGCAGGATATTCAGTCAGTCCACCTTCCTAGGGCGGTCCCATCTTCTTGAAAAGCAGTTCTTTGACCAGGCAATGGGCTGACCCAATTGAATTAATTTTTGGGTAGCTTGGAATTTTAGATTTCTACCCAGGCCAGGGTGTTTCAGCCTTTTGAAAAACCAGAAGGAAATAGATTTTCCTTTAAAGTTGCTGTTTGGATAGGACCCTGATTTTGTGTGTATTGAAAGAACCTCCCATCTCCCACATTTCCTAGCAAAAATGGGTGTGGATAGAAAATTTATCAAAGTTTCTTGGTCACATCTTTCTTTAATGCTTCAGTAGTTTTTTTCATGGCTCACTTCAACCAGAAAAAATTAACAGTTTTAAGTGGTTCTATTCAAGCAACTTAGGTATATACTTTCTAAAAAAGTGGTAGTTATTTTAAGAGCTAATTAAGACTGACTTAAAGAAAACCAGTTTAGAGACTGAAGCGACATGCACAGCGCCTGAACAGGTTTGGCTCCCATTTAGTGTTTTTATGGGATTCCTGAGCATGCTAAATGAGTAGGTCTCTGATTTTTAAGCTCTTTTCCTTCTGCAGGTCTTGTTCAACTTTGATGTGATCATTTTTTTAATCCTATTTTATTTTACTTTGTTATATTTTATTATTGCCTCTTAGAAGCTGATTTCTTTCTTTCTTTTCA
>NW_022196897.1:69957147-69976798 GCF_008632895.1 Mastomys coucha | reverse complement strand
GGCTGACATGGAACTCACTCTGTAGATCAGGCTGGACTCGAACTCAGAAATCCTCCTGTCTCTGCCTCCCAAGTGCTGGGATTACAGGCATGCGCCACCACCACCCAGCAAAGCTGATGGTTTTCTAATGAGAGAAAGAAAGGGAGTGGATCCAGATGGGAGGGGATATGGGGAGGAGCAGAGTGAGGAGAAACTGTAATCAGGGTATACTATGTGAGAAAATAATCTATTTTCAAAAAAAGGGAGAGGGGGAGAGAAAACTTGTTTAATGTAATTTTTTTGACCAAGTAAAATTGCTTATTAATGGGAAATTTGTGTCTTAAATATGTCAATTTTAAAAACAACTTGTGTGTGTGTATATATATGTCTACGTATGAGGTATATTTATGGTGCCTCCTCACATGTGTACATATAGAGGCTACCACTCTCTTCTTTGTTCCATTGAGGCAGAGTCTCATGCTGAACTTGGAACTTTCAGTTTTCAGTTAGACATGTATTCAAGCCCAGCTACCCTCCTGTCTTCAGTTCCTCTGTCCTAGGGTTGTAGGTGGGTGTAGGATGACACTCAGCTTTTACTCAATTCAGCCTTTGAATGCTGGTCCTCATGGATACAAAGCTCTTAACTGCTGACTCACCTCTGCAACCCACAACTGTTTCAATCTTGGAATCAGATTAGCTGTTGGGTGCTGTTGCTCTCCTTTCTGCTCCACATTGCTTTTCAGGTAGCGCTTGCTTTATGAAACACAATTCACTGAAAACCCTGGGTGGTAGTTTGAATGAAAAAAAATGCCCCCCCCATACACCCATATCGATTGGCAATATTAGGAGGTGTGGTCTTGTTGGAGTATGTGTGGCTTTATTGGAATTTGTGTCATTGAGGGGTGGATATTGAGGTTTCAGTTGTTCAAATCAGGACCAGTGCATCTTGCTCTTCCTGCAGCCTGCCTATCTAGATACAGAACTCTCAGCTACCTCTCCAACCATGTTTGCCTGCATGTCACCATGTTTCCCTCCATTATGATAATGGATTGAACCTCGTAAGTTTAAGTCAGACCCAATTAAATGTTTTCCTGTATAAGAGTTGTTGTCATGGTGTCTCTTCAAAGCCATGAAACCCTAACTAAGGCATTCAATTTTACATGATAAGTAATTTCAACCTGCCAGGGATAATGCTGAAAGTGAAGCTTGCCTGAGTTATGCACTCACTCAGTCTTTTTTTTTTTTTTTTAATATTTTCTTCAAAAGATGTGAAATATCTAGTCATAATGCCCATAAATTTGATTCTTTTTCATGAAAGGTGGGAAGCATGAATGGAAGAAAAGGATCCTGGGTGAGGCATAGAGAGTATGTGGAAGCATGTAAAACTCAGGTGACAAGGCTCTCTTGCTTTTCCCCATCTCCTGGACCACTCACCAATATGCTTTGTGTTAATTCTAAGTGGCTTTGTAGTAAGATTCCTGCTGAGTGATCTGAATATAATCTCAACTGCCTTGCTATAAAGTTTTCTAATTTCTCTACCACATATCAGCCTGAGCTTGACATTTACATATATATGACTGCCATTTTAAGGGATCAATCAATATTTAGAATCCTTGAAGGTCAGGATGAGTTTATTAGGAATGATGCTTTAAATATTCCACAGAAGAGGGAAATACTCCAAGTTTCTGAGGCCTGATAGTGGGTTTGTATACCAGTGAAGTATTGCTGCAAAAGATCTAAATTTAGTACTGGGCTTAGGAACATTAGTTTAAAGAAATGCACTTTTAATGGACAACCTGGCTATCTCAATTTAGAACAGGCTTTCCAAACCTTTTCTTTGTAAGATAAAATATTGTAAGAGCATTGGACTGTTGCCATTAAAATAAATGAAAACACCAGTGTCCATCCATTTGATATTAGCAATCTTGCTGCTTTTCAGCCTCACTTATGTTTTCCTTCTATGCACTTTTGCTGTCACCCAGCATGAAGCATCCAAGGACAGATGCTTTCATGGTTATTTTAAAATGGAGCCTTGGGTGCGGCTTTGCAAATGAAAAGTACTTTCCTTACTTGGTGACAACAGACTTCCTTGAGAATAGTGATTAGTAAAGGAGTAAGAAACACAAAAATCTCTATCCACAGTTTATTAACATTTAAAGACCAACCATAGATAGTTACCAAAGTTCTTAACTTTCCTCTCAACTTGATTCCAAAGAATATTTGTGTTCTTGTCATTCTCCAGCATCTCATCTGTAGTATTCTTCCCTTGGTCCAAACAGAAGCACATTATATAATTTACAAGGAACAGGACAGGGAAGGGACTTTACTGCACAAACTTTCAAAGCTTTAGGTGTGTGTGATTCAAATATCTTCTGGTATTTATATCTTTTACTTGTCACCATCTAACTTACACAAAAGAACAATTTCATAGTGAAGGGGGGAATAAAGATGTTTTGATGCCCGTTATATACTTTGTTCCAGAAAGTCTTTTCTCAGTATTTACTTAAGATTTCTGTTATTGCTGTAGCACAGAATGATATTGTTAAGTCAGAGTGGAGTAGAAGAATGTGTGTGTGTGTGTGTGTGTGTGTGTGTGTGTGTGTGTATGTGTGTATATGTATACATATGTGTGTGTGTTTATATGCACATTGTTCTTACAAACATTTACAAGTTATCCTTCCTTTGTGAATGATGTTCTTTGGTCATTCATTATTGTGTCTGTGTGAGAGTCAGGAAGGTGTGTTTTCCAAATCTTCCATAAGCAGGGAGGGCATTGTGTAGGAACTCAGAAATCTATTAGAAGGCATGCTCAAAGACCATATTTCCATTGCAGGTGGCTATGTCCAACAGGCATATTAAGCAAAACCCATCCTCGGAAGCTATAGAGCTCTGTGGCTGATGAGGGTTTTGTCTCAAAATTCTACTGCAGACTCAGAAGCCTGCTCCATTGCATGAGTACCTTCCTGTTCATCTTCCTTTAATCATTCATCATATTGGGTCAAACGTGCACCTTGTCCTAGTGTCCCCCCTACACACTCCCACTTCCCTCCTTATGGTTTTTTACAGGGTTTGACTCTGGCAAATCCCACACAAAACTCATCTAAACCTGCATTTGCTTACTAATGGAGCATGCCCGCATCTGCCCTCCGACATAAAAGACAACTTGTCTTCCTGTTTTCTTACCCAGTGTCTAGAACACTGCAATGGTCAGATGCTGCATTTTCCGTATGTCTGACTACTTTGAAATCCATCACTGTTCCTCAGTGCTATATCAGATACCTTATTTTGGGTTTGATTTTCTTTGGAAACTCCATTTCTTTCACTTTCACCCTCAGTGCCCAGTTTTAGTGGTTATAAGTTAAAGTACTCATGAGAGAGAGGCACCAGAAAGTGTTATCTTAAGGTTTAATGCTCAGGTCAACCTCCTAATGCACACGGTTGATTTTTATAATCTTTTGGTCAATTACCTGGTTCATTACACAAGTAGCTTTCTTTCTTCCTATTAAAAAGGTATGAGTTTTCTCTGAAGTCTCCTCTGGGGACTTGGATTTGGGAGTGAAGCCTCTTTGCCTCCTTAATGTAGAGGCTCTCAGGACTGCCAGTCATTTACCTGCATGTTCTTTCTGAATATGTGCATTGTTTCAACATTCAGTATTTCTGTGGCTTTCAATGACAGTATGATTTTATTTACATATTAAATTTTTAAATATTTCTTTTATCATTCCAATGAGATTCTGGAGGAAAAAAGATGACTTGGACTGTCATTTTACACACCTTGTACACTGATGCCCATTTATAACAGTTGGTAAGAAGTTGAGGATTCTGTTCATATAAACTTTATGCCCAAACCAATCACTTTCTATGTACCTTACTGGTTATTTAACTAAGAACCTCACATGACATGACAAGAAAAATGGCTTCAAACCTCAAATACTAAAGGTGTTGTAAGTAATTTTCTTTCAATTATTATTCACAATTTCTTCATTCCTCTTTTTATCGTGTCCTTTTCTTTTTTTCTTGGTTTTTCGAGGCAGTTTCTCTGTGTAGCCCTGGTTGTCCTGGAACTCACTCTGTAGACCAGGCAGGCCTCAAACTCAGCAATCCGCCTGCCTCTGTGTCCCAAGTGCTGGCATTAAAGGCTTATGCCACCACCGCCCGGCTATCTTGTCCTTTCTTCAAAGGTAATATATTGAAAAAAAATCCATCCTTTATTTTCTGGATGACAATCTCTTCTTCTTGTGTTGAACTTTAGAAATATTGATTCCATCATCATGCCTTTCAGTGTAATTCCAAATTGCATGTAATGTTCCCCAATTTTCTGAGACAACACTAGTTTTAATTGAAGTACATATTCCAGTGTATGTGCGTGTGTGTGTGTACGCAAGTTTATTTTAAAGATAACTGAAAAAGTCATCATTGCATTTCACCTTTTTAATTCAAAGGTAGTTTAGAGGTACAGGAAGTAATCCTAAGTGGCTCAATTCAAGCACTTCCTTGCAATTAATATTTGAATTCAAGGATATCACCTAAAGAATTGGGAAAATAATTCATGGCTGGTGATTTGTTCCCGTAGATGTTTGAATTGAATACAAAAAACTTCTTTGAGCTACTTCCAGATTTTTTACCCATGTTATGTATGTTTTAATTTCATCAATTTTCTGTAATAATATTGTATATTTTTTAGCATGAAGACATACTTTCACCAAAGTGTTTTACCTTTTTTGGGTATGAGAGCAGCCTAATCCTGTCTTAGTTTGACTTGCTCTTCAATGACTAGTGTATATTTGAAATAGACTGACTGACTCTTCTTAAAAGGATGGCATGGGCAACATTTAATGATGCACTGGCAACTGAAAAATCAAATGAAAGAGCTAGAACCTTAGTCATTTGTCACACTGATCTCCATCATTGCTTGGAGAAACTCTTCTAAGAATTCAAATTTTATAGTTCTGATTAGGCCATTTTATTGTAGATAAGAATCCCAGGAAATAATTCCTAATAAAGGGGGATACTTTAGGAATATATCAATCTGTGGTTGCCAGTCAGAAACTTGATATGGGTGTTATTACATTTTCCACTTGTTTTAAAGAACGTTTCATAAAATCTCAAAATTACATGATTTGGATGTAGTACTGTACAACTATAAACACTCGAGAGGCAGGATCATGGGATCGTGGCTTGAGGCCAGCCTGTGCTACATTGTAAGACATATTTCAAAATAATAACAATGCCAACAATAACAACAAAGCACAATGAAGGCTGGAAATATAGCTCAATTGCTTGACCTTTATATGTAGGACTTTAGATTTTGATAGCACTGAAAAAATAGTAAATCAATTATGCTTAGTATATTCATTGAATAAAAACTTTGATACTGTACTTATTTTGAGGTAAATAAAGATTTGGCAATATTATGACAATAAAATACTCATTAATGTAAAGAAATTTAAGTTTATGTATTTTCTTATCTATTGTATTTATCATTCATAGGTGAATCTACTTCATGATATAAAAGCAAAGCTACCATTTATCATTAAAAGAAGAGGTGCTATTATTAAATATTTTTTAGGCATTGGGCCAGTCAAAATGATAGTAAAAATATTACCTGAGTCAATCTTTACAGCCTCTCTATGAGGAGGGATTCATCGTTGTTTTGGTTTTAATATTTAAGAAGGGGAGACTTACCTCTTTTGTTCATGTTCCTGAATCTGTTTAGTCATCATTGGAGGAATGAGAACTAGGCAGTCACACTGCTAAGATCTTTGCTTCAAAAATATTTATTTTGCTTTGCCTTTGGAAATTAAGATCAAACCAGATTATCTCTATCTGAAGTTTATGCAGTCTATCTCAATAGGCAACAGTTTTTTTAATGAAGAAATAAATTCAATAATAAATATGAACATAAAATTAGGCCTAGACCATCTGGGAATATTTCATGGAAAAGATAGAGTTCAAGCTGTGTCTTCTAGCATGAGTACGCATCTCTCTACTGCTAAAGCAGGGGTTGATGGTGCATTTGAACAAGATTGTGTGACATTCTAAAAGCTTATGTGAGCATGGTTCATCTGAGAAAGAAAAATAATAGATGTTAAAGTTTAGAAGCAGAATGGTTTCTTAAAAAAAAAAATGAGTCCTGTAAGTTTGAGCACATACTCTCTCAGTCACTCTCTGTTTCTTTTTGTCTCTGAAATCACACCATCCTTAAACCCTGTTCCTCACATAAGTTGCCTGAGAGAGATATATTCAGTCTCCTAAATTACCTGGAAATGACACCTCTATTTTCCTCCCTGTTGACAGCCTGGCACTGTTTTGTCCATTTCTCCTCAGTGAAATCATTTGATCTTTATTGGACATTCTTAAAGGTTTCGAGGCCAGGCTTGGTCCAGCAGAGTGGCTGCAGATTTCCCCCGGTTTCACTTATTTCTACTCTTAACAACACAATTACAAATGCATGGTGACTGCACAGGCTGTCTCCGACACTGATACGAGGTGAAATATGCAGCAACCTGGCAGGCCTGAGCATTTGTGACTGCAAGTCACCTCGGGTGAGAAATATCCAACTCCAATCGAGACGAGTAATGAGCAATAGCATTTTCAGGGGATGCCTAAAGAAACTTGCCCTCGGAGAAATCTAAACTGTATTGTCGACAGATTATTTTCCCAGTCTTTTTTCTAGTTGTTAGAAAATGTAAAACTAATAAGAGAACTGATACAGTAGTTCTTGGATTTGAAAGGTTAGCAGGACTTTAACTTTAGACATTGTAGCAGGGCTTTAACTTTAGACATTGGAATATTCCTGGAACTATTGTAAGGACTGTATTTTATCTCTAGCTGCATCCATGCAATTAAGATGTTCATGAACAATTAAAATGATTTGTCTCCTAATAAAAATAAAAAGGTATTATATGTAAACTTTCATGGGGATGGACAGAAGGGAGGCAAAATAATATTTTTTATAGTCCTATTATGTAGGTGAAATTTTGTTAACATTTAATGTGTTTTGGCAACACCTTTATGATTGATGATAAATTTTAGCATTGGCACATTTTGACACTATTATAAAAAGACATTGGTTTATAGAATTATATTGTTGAATGGCTTGATAATTGGCATATGTCCTAACAATATTTTTAATTTTGTCTCCTTGTGTGTGTGTGTGTATGTTTGTGTGTGTTTGTGTGTGTGTAGTGCATGCATGTATGTAGGCATGTGTGTATATCGGTTCACATGTCTATGTGCACATGTGCACATAACAGAGGATGATTTGGGGTATTTTCTATTACTCTCTGCCTTATTTCCTTGAGACAAGGCCTCCCACCAAACGTAGATATAGTCATTGTTTCCCAGAAAGGCTGGTGGCAAGGAAGTCTCACCATCTTGTTTCCATCTCCTCTCAGTGCCAGGGTTACAGGTATGTGTTGGTGATGTCTTGATTTTTTTACATTGGTTCAGGGGATCTAAACCTAGTTCCTTATGAGTGCACACTAAAATACTCTTAGCCACTGAACCATCTCATCCCAACAGAACTTTCGCTTTATACTTTTGCTTTGGGGAGTTGGTAGTCATCAGCAACTGTACGATATTTCATCTACTGTTATGAACTTTGATATAAAGTCTGTCCCCCGCATGCTTATGTGTTGAACATTTATTCCAATGCGATGCTCACAGATGAGGAGTTATGAGAAGTGATGAGGTTATGTGGACCTCCATGATAAGTGAACCAATCTACTGACAGGTTCATAATATATGAAATTATTGGGAGTTGGTAGACGCTTTGAAAGGCACATCTCAGCTATGGATAGCAGATCACTGGGCTTCCATTTTGTTCTGAGCCCTTTCCTCATCTTGTCTCTTTCCCTGTCCCTTTTGCTCCCTTCTCCCCCACCTCTCAGCTGGCACAAAGTGATCATTGTTACCCTTTTACATATTCCCATCACAGTTCTGCTGCACCAGTATAGCTGACCTGATTCAACAGGGCTCAAAACCACACACAGAAACCTCAAGCCAAAACAAACCTTTTTCTTCTCCTCATTGGTTTTAATCAAGTATTTTGTCATAATGAGAAAATAACACACTGATAAATCTCAAAGTTGTACTTCTGCTCTCGCTACTGTTAGTTAAACATCAAATGAGGTTCTATTTTTTGTTTTGCTGTAAATTCACACATATATCTATTAGCATTGGGTGATGATAGAAGCTTTTTGAAAAGTTGGTACAGACTGATTATTGATTTGGGTCTCTTCAGTTCAGAGATAGATAGGCTTGAGCCTTGAAAGTTTGGTCTTCTGGGTACACTGCAGGGATCCCGCAGTGTGTAAATTCTTAGTTGATTCTATCTTCTAGCCTGTTGGCTTGTGTGCTTTGTTTCAGCCTATACATTGTGTCCCCTCTACTACCAGGGTTGTCTTGACCATCTTTATGTTGTTGTGATGAAATATCTCAATAAACACAACTTTAAGGGAAGAGTGTTTTGCCATGCAATTATCTAATGCAGGAAAGTCAAAGCACATACTTGAAGCAGCTAGTCCCACCCACAGCTAAGATCAGAGAGAGGGTGTATTCATGCTTACTTGTGCTCAGCTCTCTCTGTTTTTAGACATTCCAGGATCCAAACCTAGGGAATGGTACCACCTCAAATGGTAGGTCTTCCCACTTCAGTGAACATAATCAAGGAAATCTCCCATGGGAATGTGCTCAGGCCAGTGTGATCTGTGTGAAATTATTAACTGAAAACTATTGCAAAGTTGCTCTAGTGACTGTATTGATTTAGATGTGAAATGCATCCTTTCCCCTAGGCTTACATAAAGTGAACTACAGGAAATATACAGTCCTCCCTCAACCCTTTATCTGCCTAATTTTAGGAGGGAGGATATGTGTTTGCAGGAGGGAGGTTGGAGTATAACATCCTTATATTTGTGCAAACAATATTCACCCACCCTATAGATAATATTTTTTGGAGACCTTCTCACTTCATGCTTTACTGATGTCTCAAGCACACTTTAAGGTTTTTTCTCTTTCATTATGCTTCACTTTTATTCCTTAGTTCTTTTCCTACATTGTCCTATGTAACCCAAAATTATTTACAAGTTTTAAAGGGAATAGAATTCATGTTTTTCAACCCATCATTCTCATAACCTTGCTTATCCAGACTTGTCAATGAGTTCAGGAGTATAAATGCACAAATACCCATGTATTCTTTCTATATTTTAGTTAATTAACTAATTAACTTTACATCCTGATCTTTCCTTTCCTCTCAGTCCCACCCTTCCATCCCTCTTCTCTCATTTCCCTTTCCCTTTCTCCTGAGAGAAACTTTGGTACAACTTCGCCCTGGGACATCAAGTCTCAGCAGGCTAAGCACATCCTCTCCCACTGAGGCCAGACAAGGCAGCCCAGCTAGGGGAAAGGGATCCGAACGCAGGCAACAGAGTCAGACAGAGAAAACACTCCATTCAATTGTTAGGGAGCCCACATGAAGACAAAATGGCACATTTGCTACATATGTGTAGGGGGCATAGGCCCAATCCACGCTTGCTCTTGGTGGTTAGTTCAGTCTATGGGAACCCCCATAGGCCTAGGTTAGTTGGTTTTGTAGGCCTTCTTGTGGTATCCTTGAACCTCCAGTTCCCTCAACCTCAACCTCTACCCCAGACTCCCCCAAGACTCCCTGAACTCTGCCTAATATTTGGCTATGGGTCTCTGTATCTGTTTTCACTGGCTGCTGGATGAAGTTCCAGTCTGCAAGCATATCAGAGTGTTATTAATAGTATCAGAGGTTGGTTCTCTCCATGGAGTGGATCTCTAGTTGGGCCAGTCATTGGTCAGCTATTCCCTCAATCTTTGCTCCATTTTCATCTGTGCATATCTTGTTGAGATTGAAGGTTTTGTGGGTGGATTGATGTCCTCCTCCTTCCCCTGGAAGTCCTGTCTGGCTTTAGAAGGTATCTACTTCAGTCTCCATATCACCTGCTACTAGGAGTCTCAGCTAGGGTCAACTCCAGTTCCTCCCAGGAGCCATCCAGGTTTCTGCAAATGATTCTGTTCTCTCTCCCAGCCCTCTGATCCCCATTCCCTGACCTCCCCATACCTGCTCCCCACCCAGTTTGCTTTCTCCACCCACCCCTGATGTCTATTATACTTCTTCTTCTGAGTGTAATTCAAGCATCCTCCCTTGGACCTTCTTGTTACTTAGCTTGAATTTGTGGAGTTTATTCTGGTTATCCTATACTTTAAGGCTAATATCCACTTATGAGTGAGTATATACCATATGTGTCTTTCTAGGACTGGTTTACCTCACTCAAGTTGATATTTTGTAGATCCATCCATTTGCCTGAAAATTTCACGAAGTTCTTGTTTTTAATAGCTAAATATTATCCCAATTGTGTAAACGTACTAAATTTTCTTTATTGTTTTTTTGGTTGAGGGACCTTTAGGTTGTTTTCAGTTTCAGATGCTATCAACATAGTGGAGCACATGTCCTTGTGGGATAGTACAGCATCTTTTGGATATATGTCTAGGTGTGATATAGCTGGGCTCTGGGATAGAACTATTTCTAATTTTTTGAGAAACCTCTAGAATGATTTCCAAAGTGGTGTACAAGTTTTCACCCCCACCAGCAATGGAGGAGTATTCCTCTTGCTCTACATTTTTGCCAGCATGTGCTGTCACTTGAGTTTTTATCTTAGCTATTCTGCTGGCTGTATGATAGAATATGAGTTGTTTTGATTTGTATTTCCCTGATGACTAAGGATACTGAAGACTTCTTTAAGTGCTTCTCAGCCATTTGTGATTCCTCTGTTGAGAATTCCCTGTTTGTTTATCTCTGTACCACATTTTAAAATATTAGATTATTTTGGTTTTTAGTGTTGAATTTCTTGAGTTTTTTAAAAATACATTTAGGATATCAGCCCTCTGTCAGAAATAGCGTTGGTGAAGATATTTTCCTATTCTGTAGGCTTCCATTTTATCCTACTGACAGTCTACTTTGCCTTAATGAAGTTCTATAGTTTCATAAGGTCCTAATTATTAATTGTTGATCTTAGTTCCTGAGCTGTTGGTGTTCTGTTCAGGGAGTAGTCTTCTGTAGTGGGGTTATTTATTTCATGTACTTTGTTGGGTGTAGTTAGCCTCCTTTGGTTGGGGATTTTTCCTTGTAGAATCTTCTGTGGGGTTCGATTTGTCCGCAGATATTGCTTAAACTTGGTTTTGTCATAGAATATCTTGTTTTATCTATCTATGATATTTAAAAGTTTTGCTGGGTATGGTAGTCTGGGTTGACATTTGGATCTCTTATATTCTGCAAGATATCTTCTCAGGTCCTTCTGGATTTTAGATTCTCTGTTAAGAAGTTGGGTATAATTCTGATAGGTGTGCATTACACTACTTGGCCTTTTTCCATTGCAGCTTTTACTATTTTTCTTCATTCTGTAGATTTAGTGTTTTGATTATGATGATTATATTTATTATTATTATTATATTAAAAGAGTATTTTCTTTTCTAATTCAATCAATTTGTGTTCTGTAAGTTTTTTAGATATATTTATAGGCATTTCTTTCTTTAGGTTGGGGAAATTTTTTTGTATGATTTTGTTAAAAATATTTCTGGGCCTTGGAGCTTAGAGTCTTCTCCTTCTTCTATTTCTATTATTCTTAGGTTTGGTCTTTCATAGTGTTGCAGATTTCTTGGATGTTTTGTGTCAGGAACTTTTCACATTTAACATTTTCTATGAATGATGTATCAATTTCTTCAATTGTATCTTCTGCACATGAGCTTCTCTCTTCCATCTCTTATATCCTGTTGATGATGTTTGTGTCTGTAGTTCCTATTCTCTTCCATAGGTAGAACTGGAATACAAAGTAGAAATAGTCAAGACTGAAGAAAAGGCTGTATTTTGACAACATTCAGTCTTATGAAGCCAATGCCCGCCACAGTGTCATGTTGTTCCTATACGTCATTCTTCTCTATGGCTATAACTATAACTTATAGGTGGATCACTCTGATCTATCTTTGGTATGAAATGATACCCTGGTATGTACCCTCATATGGATAAGTGAATAGTAACACTAGTGTTAAGTTTCTGAAAATGTGAGAAACAGTCACAGATCAGGAAATTGTGATGTCTCAGTAGGGGTTACATGTAGAACTGAAATACAAAGTAGAATGAGTCAAGACTGAAAAAAAAAAAAAAACGTAGGCTCCAAATCAGAGTCTAGATCATAGGGGGAGTTAATTAACTTTAAGAAATGACTTTCTGTTTATAGGCAATGAGTAACCATAGAAACATTTAAGGTGATATGCAGGCTTTGGGTTGTAAATTTGCTTGTATGATGTATTTGTCAAACACATTATCCCAAAGTAACTTTTGCTAATATTCAACCATTCATATTTTTATTTCTCTTACAGAGGAAAAGGAAACAGTTCCCTTGGTCAAGACCTACCAAGACTTTGGCCTCTCTTCTCACTGCTTATTCCCCTGTGTTATCAGTAGAGATAATAGTGAGGTGTTTATAGTTATATGTATAGATAAAGTCCTTTAGCATATTACCTATAAGATTTACTTTTACGTGCTGAAGACTGAGGAGGCAGTGATCATCCATGTGGGAATCAAACCCAGGTCCTTTGCCACGAAAAGTGTTCTTAATCACTGAGCCAATTCTTCAGCACAGTAAACATCTTTTATAATTTATAGAAAACCATCAGATTAAGAATAAATTATTAGTGACTGTACAGAGCTTCAAACAGGGTTTCCAGCTAGAGATGACTTCAAATATGTTCATGAAATGTCACGTGATATGAACCATGGAAACATTTTTCCAGTTGAGGCAGTAGTAATGTGATGCAAAAGTATAACACGATGTAGATAAAACCAGCAGAAAGTGACAGTGTTTTGCAAAAGAGAAAATTATGTTGCTAATAGTAGGTACTTTGTGGAAACCAGAGTTGGGGTAGGAAACCTGAAATATAACTGGAGAACTGATGGAGGCTCACTGCTTGAGAAAGAAAAGATTCTAGTTGGACTCAATTGTGGAGGTTCCCACACAGGTGTTTGCTTCACCCCTTGGAATTCTACTATGTCTTCATAATAAGTATCAGATAAAATTTGATACTCCAGGCAGAGGTGGTAGTGGGGAGCATTTCACAGTGTATCAGAATGTTCAGTTCTTAAAGTCTGTCTTCAGGAGGAGCTATTTAACCAGACAAAACTTTCTGTACTTTTATCATGGCCTAACTGACTTGAAGGAAGGGAGGTATTTAAACTTAACCATCTCTTAGCTTTCCATAGAGTAGACTAGACATATCTAAGTGGAGACTGCTCTGGCTTCCATGTCAGCTTACTGACAGATTATGGAGAAGTGTATGTGAAGTTCGTTGTCCAGAGACATGAGCCTGCTGAAAGACTGGGACTTACTTGCGAGACTAAAGATTTCTTCTTTTCCGCAGTGCCCTATCAACACTTTAACAAAGGTCTAATTGCAGCAGTTTTAAAACCTGGTATGTTGTATTTGACTATTGAGAAAAACTTAAAAACATTAAGAAGTTCAAAGCACACAGTTCTAAGTGACAGAACAAATGTGGGAGACGTACTTAGACATGGCTTGATGCTGGAAATGGTTATGTGGATGGGGAATTTAAGACAACTGTGGTGAATGTGCCAAGGCCTCTAATGGATAATTCAGACAGAATGAAAGAATAAATGGGCACTATTAGAAGAGAAATGTAGATTATAAAGGACTGAAGGCAATGCTAGGGGCTAAAAATGCTGTAACAAATTAAAAATGAAGAATGTATTTAAATGGCTTGTATGCAGAATGGATATGGCTGGGGGATTTCCAAAGCTTGAGGCTATCACAATAGAATCTCTAAAACTGAAAAGGAAATGGGAAAAAAACATGAACAAAAAAGAATATAGAATATCCATAGCCTATGGGATAGCTATAAAAGATAAATAATTACTAGACAGTTAAAGATTAGTAAAAGAAATATTTTAAATAATAATGACAAGGAATTTCCCTAAGTGACTGTCATTCAGTGTAAACAGCAGATGCAAGAAGCACAGTGAAAACCCAAGAGGATCATTGCAAAACAGAAAAAAAAAAACCCACATGTTTAGTATATCATTTCAAACCATAGGAAACCAATGTTAAAGAGAAAATATTGATAGATGCTAGATGAGCAAAACACAGTATCTAAAGAATAATAAAAAGATGAATTAAGTCTTAGTTTTATATAAAAACCTATTCAAGGAGATAAAAATAGAACTAAAACAACAAGGATGACAAAATAAATTAGTAACAAATATGATGCCTTATTAATTCAATGATATAAAATCACTTTGAATGTCAGTAATCTAAATGAAGTAATTGAGAAGTAAATTATCAATATAGGTTAAAAAAATAGGATTCAGTACAAGAAACCCACTGCAGATTACTCCTCTATTGCTGGTGGAAGTGCAAACTTGGAATCACTTTGGAAATCAATCTGGCAGTTTCTCAGAAAATTAGGAATCCAGCAATACCATTGGGCATAAAACCAGAGGATGCTCCATCCTACCACAAGGATACTTTCTCAACTACGTTCATAATGACTTTTTTCATAGTGGCCAGAAACTGGAAACAACCTAGATGTTCTTGACCAAAAAATGGATAAAGAAAATGTGATACATTTACACAATTGAATATTATTCAGTTATTAAAAACTGGCATCATAAAAATTTTCAAGCAAATTGACAGAATTCGAAAAAAAATCATCCTGAGTGAGGTAACCCAGATCCAGAAAGACAAGGATAGTATGTGCTCACTTATAAACAGATGTTAAATGTAAAGCAAAGGATGATCATGCTACAATCCACAGACCCAGAGAAGCTAAATCACAAAAAGGGTTCTGAGGGGGATGCATGGATCTCCTTGGAAAGGGGAAAAAGAAGAAAAATTTGCAAGTGGACTAAAGGAGGGTTGGAATGGGAACAGGAGAAATCAGGTTGGTGAGGGGAAAAATGGAGGGTCAGAGTGGGGATTAATGATTGGAATTGGAGGGCCTTTGGGGAGGGTGATATGGAAACCTAGTGCAGTGTTCTATTGAGGACTCCTAGTAGTGCAGAATTCAGAACCTGAACTAGCTATCCTCCTTAACCAGACAAGACTTCCAGTGGTGGGACTGGACACCAATTTAGCCAGAAAATCTTCAACTTACAATCTGTCCTGTCTGAAAGATGTGCTAGGGCAGTGGAGGCATAGATCTTGAGGGAGTGTCCAACCAGTGACTGACCTAGTTTAATGCCCATGCCACAAGAAGGAGCCTATAGCTAACACTGCCTAGATGATTCGGAACAGAGGGCTAGATAGCCCAGAAATCTATGATAGGAAAAAAATCCCTAACAGTATTCTGCTATGCTCATAGATTGGTGCCTAGCCCAAATACTATCAGAGAGACTTCCTCTGGCAGCTGATGAGAGCAGATGCAGAGATCCACAGCCAAAGATTAGGTGGAGACCCCAGATGGAGTTCTCTACTGGGTCCCTCTTCTTGGTGCTCAAGGAAACACAGTAGATTGGGAGGAAGAATTGTAGCATCCAGAGGAGTTGAGGACACCAGGAGAACACAGTCTCCAGACATCAACTAAGTAGAACTTATAGGGGTTCACTGATAATGAAGCAGAAATCAAGGAGCCTGTGTGGGCCCCTTGCTAGGTCCTCTGCATATTGTTACAGTTGTGTAGCTTGGTATTCATGTGAAACTCCTAACAGTGTGAGTGAGGGTGCCTTTGACTCTTTTTCCTGCTATTAGGATGCTTTTTCTCCTACTGGATTGCTTTGTCCTCTCATGATATGACGATTTATGCCTAGTCATATTGAATCTTGTTGTGTCATGGCCAGCAAATATCCCTAGTAGACTAGCTCTTTTCTGAAGGGAAATGGGGGAGTGAATCTTGGGGAGAGGGGAGGTTCAGTGGGATGGGAAGAAAGGGGAGGACTGGAAAGAGTGGGGAGAGGGGAAACTGTGATCAGGACATACTGAAAACAAACAAAAAAATTAAAAAGGGAGAAAAATAATCCCACTGCAAGTAGAATGATGTTAAAAGTAAACACATGGAGAAAAATATACTGTGATATATTTATCAAAATAAAGCTAGAGTAGCCATGTTAATTTCAATCTGAACTGACTTAGAACAAAGAATGTTATCAGTGATAACAGGGCCATGATAATAAAGTAGTAGAATGTCTAAGAAGATATAGTAATTTTTATTGAGTATATGACAAACAACAGTGTTAATTGTGTGGGGAAATAGTTGAATTCACTATTCTGTTGAAGGTGTCAGTACCTCTGTATCAGAAATGTGAGATCTGGGAGGCAGAAACTAGTAAAAAACACGTGAACTCTGCAATACAGTTGTCAAATGTTTGCAGTAATTCAGTTTTCAAATGCTTGCAATCAACATCAGCAGAGTACCTCATCCACAGCCAGTGGAATATGGTGTTTCATGTGCACATGAAACAACCATCATGGCAAACCATAGACTTAACCATAAAGCACAACATAGCAAATATTTAAGAATGTAAATCATAAAATGCTTTCAGATCAAAGTTGAACTAGAAATCAGTAACATATGTGGAAACCACCTTATTACTTGCAAGTTGAGTTGCATACTTCAAGTATCTATAAGTAAATATATTTTATAAGAATTTTAGATTAAATGAAAATAAACAAGCCATAAACTTGTCAGAAATTGAGAATGTGGTATTATCAATTCCTAGAAGGAAACTTTCAGCGTGTGTGCTTGCATCAGGCAAAAACAACCTGAAGGAGCAAAGCAAGATGGAACCTCACGACTACTCTATAGAAACTTGGAGAGAATCCTAGATGAGACTTAAATAAGTACATCACAAGAAATAAGATGTATACTGTTGGAAATGGAGAAATAAAACTGCCTCTTCTCACAATTACATGTTAATCCATGCGGAAAGTCAGAGTCCAGAGGAACACTTCTACAAACAACTAGAGTTTCCAGGATACAAGGGGAATGTGCAAGATCAATTGCTTTCCAGAAAAGAGTAAGACAGAAATATAATAAAAATCATAAATATACAAGGCAGCATACATGAACTGGTCTGAGGCCCCCGACACATATATAGCAGAGGACTACCTGGTCTGGCCTCAATGGGAAAAGATGCACCTAATCTTTGAGAGACTTGAGGCCCCAGGAAGTGGGGAGATTGGGTAGGGTGGGGGAGGTGGGGTGGAGATACCTTCTTGGAGATGGGGGAGGAGGAATGGGATGAAGGACAGTCAGAGAGTGGACTGAGAGGGGAATAATAACAGACTGTAAAAAATGATTAAAAAAATAACAAAACACAAAACCCAAAATACCATTTATATTAACCCACAACGATTAGATATAAGCTGAATTATATACACACATGAGATTTATGAGCAAAATTATAAAACTCTGATAATTTTGCTTGGATTTTGGACTTTGAAGTTGGTGTGAAAGAAATGGAGGGATATTCTGTGTCAAAGAAGAGAAAGATATGAGTGCCAAGTTGATATCAGCAGAACATCTCTGAAGTCAGTGCAGGCCCAGTGACAATTTGTGTGTGTATAAATGTATGTGAGTATGTATATGTGTGTGTATTTGTGTATGTATATGTATGTGTATATGTATGTATATATGTATGTGTGTATGTGACTGTGTGTACATGTATGCATCTGTGTGCATGTATATGTGTGTTAATGGCTGTCAACCAATAGGGGTAAAGTTTATTTACAGAAACAGAAGACTAGAATAGATAACACATAGGACAATAATATTCCAGGGCATGGTGAGTCTTACTCATGTTTGTATATATTGTTTGGAGATGCAAGATGATGACTGAATTGATTCTTTGGGTTCTATCTGCCTAATGCACAAGAGAATCTAGGGGTGTAGATGGGCAGCCATGATGTGGAGATCATCATAAATTTTAAGGCAGAAAATCTTTCAAGGACAATATGTCTTTGAATGAAAAGTATGAAGTATGTGTGGAAGGAGAAAATCAGAGTAGCTTTTTAAAATACCATTTGAACACTGAAAAATTTATTAAATATACATGTCTTAGGATAGATATAAATAAGTTTTTAACTAATTTTTTCAGTTACTGTAAGCAAGTATTTATGACTACTTATTACCTGTAGGAAATTATACATCTATGTATTTTAAACATTTCATTTGTATTATATTGTACTGTTATATTAATTAATGGAGTATTATTTCATATGTTGACTATATGTATTATATATAAACTTAAAATTTGATCCAAGTTTAGTCTTGTTGTTGTGGTTCTCCAGGTAGTTCATGCTAGCCAGCAACTCCTTATGTAGTCCAGGCTTGTCTGTAATTTATTGTTCTATTTTCATCTCTGAATATCTTCTTGAGATTATAGGTATGTACTATTATGGCCATGTTCATATGTTCATATGTTCATGCTCAGTTCAGAACAGGCTTCCTTATGCAGCCTGGGTTGGCTTGGAACTCACTGTATAGCTCAGGATGTCCTCAGATTATTTTCCTGCATCAGCTTCCTAGTATTGGGATTACAGGCAGGCCTCATGATGTCTCACTTCTTTCTTTCTTCCTTCCTTTCTTTCTTTCTTTTTCTTTCTTTCTTTCTTTCTTTCTTTCTTTCTTTCTTTCTTTCTTTCTTTCTTTCTTCTCCTTCTCCTTCTCCTCCTCCTCCTTCTCTTCCTCCTCCTTCTTCTTCTCCTTCTTCTTCTTCCTCTTCCTCCTCCTCCTCTTCCTTCTTCTTCTTCTTCCTCCTCCTCCTCCTCCTCCTCCTCTTCCTCCTCCTCTGCCTTCTCTTCCTTCTCCTCCTCTTCCTCCTCCTCCTCTTCTTTATCTGAGCATGCCTAAGCATATGTGTGTGAAAACTCATGAGGAGAATTTACAAAGAACCTTAGATGCATTAGAAGTATTTAATAGCAGACTAAAAAAAATGCTAGTACTCAGTAGTTAACCTTTGCCAAGCCATAGAAACATAATAATTCAACAAACCCAGTGAAATAGTGAAGACGTGGAAGGCATGGGACACGGTTTTGGTTGTTGTTATGGTGGTGGCATTAGTAGAGAAATCTGTCCATAATTAGATCTCAGTTGATTCAGATGTAAAATCCCGTGGAGTTCAAGCCAACTGAATTTGTATTTCACTCTTGGCCAACAGAGTAGTGCTGACAAGAAGCTGCAAAGCAGTTTCATGTGTCTGTCATTCAATTCTCTTCTTCCACCTGCACAGAGCAAACAATTCATCATAGTTTCCAACAACAGTTTCTCCAGCTGTCAGCCATAATGGAGAACACATTTAACTCTTTGAAAGAACTTGATTCACTGGGTGCTTTCACATCAATCATACATTCTGTCTGTCACTCTTATTGGCCATCTAGCATTTTGCTCCCTTGATAAGTGGACTGGGTAGTTAGCTTAGCCAATTGTCATGGCATTTGAGATAATAACTGCTATTTGAATTCATTACCCAAAGCTGCTAGAAACAAAGGAATGAGGAAAACTGTCCTGAGCTTCCTGTGTATTTGACAAAATCAGAGAGCTGGGAGAAGAGAATGGTCAGTAGAATGAGTCACTTCAGAGTTCTACATTCATAGATTAAGTGATTGGTTCTTCTTGCTTTTCACCGTGTCACTTAAAAAAA